>NW_022103913.1:2107309-2168594 GCF_000313985.2 Echinops telfairi | reverse complement strand
GCTTGTTTACCTTCACGCCTTTAAGACCCCAGATGCTATATCTCTGGATAGCTCAGATCCATCAGATTTCTTCACCACATTTACTTATGCACCCAATTTGTCTTCTGTGATCATGTCAGGAAGGTCAGCATCATGGAATGCCAGGTTAATAGAACAAAGTGTTCTTGCATTGAGGGAGTGCTTGAGTAGAGGCCCAATGTCTATCTGCTAACTTAAAACTAAACCTATAAATAAATGTACATAGATCTATTTCACCATAGTCATATATAAATATATTTGCATATGTACCTGTCTATATTTTGACGTCTATAAATGCCCGTTGCCTCCTAGTTCGGAAATGAGACTTTCAGTGGTCTTGTCGCAGCCCTCTGAGATCCCTTATACATTGTCACTCTGCATGGCTATCTGTGATTGTACTTGGATATGACATAGCAGGTTAGACAGGACACACTAACAGTAAGAAGTAGCATCTGTCAAGCAAAATATGATGCCGCCTTCAATAATTTTTACTTTTCCATGTGCTGGAGACCCTTCTCTGGGCAAGGAATACAACACCTACATAGCCATGAAGTAGACCTACTCCTTACCCTCCCAGCCTACAGTTTAGCAAACCAAAAAAAAAAAAAAATCAAACTCACTGCCATCAAGTCAAAATGCCTGCTCACCTCAACCCCACTGGGAGGACTAGAACTGCCCCTGTGAGTTTCCTACACTATAGCTGTTTACCAAAGTAGAAAGCCCCATCTTTCTCCAACAGAGCAGTTGGTGGTTCTAAATTCTAACCTTTCAGAGTACAGCCCAACACATAGCTGCTGTGACACTCTTTACAGTTCAGCACGGGGATGGGAATTTATCAAAACATCATAAAGACTAATGAACAATTCAACTAAGAGTTGGGGCAACAAAACATGGTGCTTTGATGATGGACTTTTGTGAAAATATCTAGATAGTAGTTTAGTGTGTGAGTGCATTTGGGGTGGAAACAAATGTTCCCACAAGGTTAAACAGCCCCTAAGTACATCTACATTCAAGCCAGAAGTCCTTGTACATTTTTATTCCACTGAGGCTCAGAACACAATATTTAACATTTTAGCAAATAGTAAGATGTCAAAATAAAGATATCATTTGGTATAGTTGAGAAAATATTTTAACAAAATGTAAGACTTAATGTTGGTCTATAAGGTGACACGCGCAAAAGCTAAGGAATAAATAAAAGATCCACTTGATAGATGCAAAGAAAACACTAGAATTTGCTTGGTTTTATAGTTCTCTATTATCTCCTTTTTTAAAGGAGCTATGGTTTATAAAGTTCTAGTTCACACTTTCTTTATAATGCATATGATATACAAGTAGAAAGGAACTTGCATTTATTTTACAAATAAGTAATCATATATTAGATAAATAATGTTTTTTATGAAGTACATAATCAAATGCTTCTCAAAGGACATGGTAACCATGATAGTTAATTTTGTGTGCCAATTTGGCTAAGTGCTGTCACAGAGTAGTTATTTGCGATTAAATCCATTGAATTGGTGGAGCAGATGACCATCCATGATGGAATATAACATAATGACTTTCTATAATGCAATTTATTGTAATGTAATCAATTCATTAAAGATCTTCCAGCCCTGGTGAATTCCAATCCTAATCACTTCTGAGTAACAAAAAGACCAAAATAGTCACAGGAACACTCCAATAAAGGAAAGGCAAATATCTTGTGAAGATGATCTTTAAGCCAAAAAACCCCAACATACCAAGAAATGCCAGAGGTACCAACAAGGAGCAATGGACACAGTAAGAAGTAGTCAATAGCCAGGTGACTAGGAAGAGGACGGGCATCCTGGTTGTTTATTTCCAAGGAGGTCTGGGATACTTTCTGTGGCTTAAAGCAACGAATATTTCTGAGAACACATTCTCTTCACTCCATAACTTTTCCTTTTATTAAATTCTGCTATGTTACAAAGAGCGCCAGCCCCACTCTCAACCTACCTGTATACTTTCATGTGATCCCTGTCTCCCCTCAACTTCCCCAACCAAGAATGGATGTGCTAGATGTCTTTATTTGTGTTCAAACATACGATACTCCAAGAAATCATTATTACCAACACACATTACACTATTTTGAGTTCTGGTTGCTGTTAGGTGCCTTCAGGCCCATCCTGACTCACACTAACCGTTTGCACAACGGAAGGAAACACTTCCCAGACCTGTGCTGCCCTCACAACTGTTTCATGCTGGAGCCTGTTGTTGCAGCCACTGTGTGGATCCATCCTGTCAGAAGTCTTCCTCTTTGTCATTGCCCTTCCGCTTTACCACAGTTTATCAATGAGACAAGAGAAAATATGACATCCAGCAGGCAAGGGGCACTACTATGGCATTACGTATTTAGGTGGCTTTAAAATACTCTTCTTCTAGATCTCTGCTTGGTTCCCTTCTGACAACTTCCCTTCTTCAGCAAGACCTCTCCTGATGGATCTATCTAAATATGCTCTGCCCCTCATCATCTCATTTTGTTAAACTTATTTTCATAGCACTTGGTTCCTTCAGATATTAGATTAAAAACATTTGTGCTGATTTTACTTTTATCTAGCTCTCCCATACACCCTAAACCCCACTAGCACAGGAACTGTGTTTTGTTCACTGCTGTACTTGCAACACACAAAACAAGTGCCTGTCATAGAGGGAGTGCCCAATAACACCTGCTTGTCAAATCACTAAACAAATTAATAAAGGTCATGCTGTTCAGGGACCAAATTAAAACCTAGTATGCTCCAGAGGTCATCACACAGGCCAACTTTCTTTTTAAAAAGTTGAGCAGGAGTGGAAGAAAACAGCTAAAATAAATACATTTTATACCTACCTATTAAAAACAGATCTCTTAACTCATTTTTAGAATGAAAGTAACTAAGTCTGTCTAAATAGCATCAATCCATTCACTACCAAGCTTGAGATCCTCCAAGACTATTTCATGGTAAGAGTCGAGCATTTTCATAGGAAGAAACACAAAAAGCACTAAGCTTAGTTCTCTATAGAGAAATCATTGACTGTATCTTACAAGTGCTTTCCAATCCCAAACCCTGCCTTATATCAACATGATGCTTGCTATCTTTCAGCATGCCTAAAACAGCCTTAAGGGAGCTATTTCTTTATCTTCCCCAAGAGTGTCCCAATGTTGATGGCACATATTTATCTCCTAGTTCAGGGGTGTCAAACTCAATTAAAATGCAGGCCATTTGGTGCAACAGGCAAGATTCACATGGGCCACATCACGTTTACAAATTTTGTTAAAGTTTTGTTTTGAAGTGAGGATTCAGGAATATGAATAGGATAATTTAAACACTATATAATTGTTTTCATTTAAACATTTATGTTATTTAATGTATTTATGAAACTAAAATTTTTGTTTTTTACCCGAAACTTGCCAGCACTTTCCTCCTACCTAGTTTTCACTTACCGCTTATATTGTGACTGGAAAATATAACAAAGTAACTTTTTACCTTTTTAACCTTTTGGCTATTGGGATCTGTTTACATTAGGTGACACTGAGAGTGGCAGACATATCACTTCCAAATGTCGTCGGAACTGAGTCAGCGCGTTTATACACGTCCACAGGCCCCCAGGAAAGGCACTGGGTCATGTGTAGACTCATCTGCAGTAGTTAAAGGTTAATGAGGGAATTGTGTGTACCTTATTGCCTCCAGCTCCCCTAAGCGCTATTTTCTTCATAACAATTTTTTCTATTTTCATTTTATTTCAGAGCATCGCTAGCCACAAAAAATTAACTCAGGGGCCGCACGTGGCCCACGGGCCACCAGTTTGACACCCCTGTCCTAGTTCAATGTTTCTTTTTGGTCAGTAGCTCCCATTCTAAAAGAGCTTTCCCTCTGGCTTCTGCATCCAGAATATCAAGTAAAGGATAAATAGAGCAAAAATAGTTTACAAATAAATATATCAGGGTTGAAACTCTAAAGCAGAGGAAGTAAAACTTACCATTATGAAAGTGGGACATTGAGTTATTTGTTTAAAGTTAGACAATTATCTGTTTTTATAAGGATGCTCCCACCTCCCAAATATATGATGTAGTCTTACTCTACACCTGTTTGGAAACAGGATTTTCTTTTTTTATGTTAACCAGGCCAGACAGCCTAGGGTGGGACTTCAGTCTGCGCTGAATGCTGGGGTGTAAAGGAGAATACAGACCCAGCATGTAGCTAGACACACACAGGGGGCTCAGGCCCTGTGAAGACAGAACAGTACACATACACGCCCAGGAACACTAAAGATTGGTAGCAGCAATAGAAGGAGAAATAAGCAGAGAAAGACTTTCCCCTAGGGCAAGAATCCTGAATCCAGACTTCTCTACTTCTGAAGTGTGAGAAAATAAACTTCTGTTCATTAAAACCACCCCCTTGGGGTGTTTTTATTACTGTAGGATGAGGTGAATGAGACAAAGGGCTTCTTTAAAATACCTTGAAGTATACAGTAAGCTCATTACTATAATTAATAATAATTCTGATAACCTATCGATAACCTAGTAATTCAATCTTTATTAAAATGTTAGGCAAGGAGCGATTGCTCAGTAGTGAAATTTACCCTCAAATAACTTTCCCTACCAACTAATAGTGTCACTTGTCATATCTGAAGTGGAGACTTGGCAAAAGTTTCACAGCGTATTTAGTTCCTGTTGGCATTTTAGATCATGGTCAACTGATTTATGAATGAAAGGAAGTATAAATTTCATCATGCTGACAACTTTAAAAATTGTACTGTGTCTATAAAACTTTTCCAGCTAAATGGCTTGCTGACACTTCAAATTCAATATAGTAAACACACAGTATGCTACATCAATGATGAATAAATTAATAATGAAATAGATTGTTTCACTTATTCATCAGTTTTAAACCATACTTGTGATTTTTGTTTTCTACAAATCAGCTCCTGCCCTAACGTGCAACTTCTCCATTTCTGCCTCAATGCTGTACTGGGACCACAGGCGCTCAGAGGGAAACAGTAAGGCATTCTCTGCCTTTCTTATCCTAACAGTCATCCCAAGCCCTGCACAGTCTTCCATCAGCTCCTCTGTTATTATCCAACTTTAGATTAATTTACCTCCTTTCTTCCATGCTCTACACTAAACATGGCAGCTTAACTATCCCTTTGCCTTTGTCAACATTGTACTCACAAACTCTTAATGTCTTCCCACTGACTACAAATAGAATTAGCATTGCTCAACCTGGCTTTCGGGGGCATTAGTAATTTAGATCTTATTTATCTTATCTAAATTATCTTCCAGTCCTACTTTTCAGTGTTCTCCATATTTCAACTTATTGGAAATGTTTTTCTTTTCCCTGATTATTCTTTATCTCTTCTCCTACATGCAGATTATGCCTCTTCCTTTGCCTTGAATGCTTGCCCCTCTCCCATTCATTACCCACACAAACACTCTCAAAGTTCTATCAATTAGCCTTCCTGCACATATCTCCTATCATCTCTCACCATAATTATTACCCCTAGTAATAGTGTCCTCTTCTGAGTGTCTGTAATACTCTGCCTTCTTCTTTGATGCCTACTGGGTTATTATTTATTTGTTATAGTTTGCTAGGCCTAGGCACCCTGCCCTGCTACATTTTTCTGTACTGATTGCTGTTTTGCCCTGATTGCCTAGTAAATTTGTTGAAACCATGCCTTACCTCAAAATTATATTTCCGTCCTCTACTAATAGGACTCCTTAGTTCACTTGTTTTGATGAATGAATAGATAAATAAATGATGGAGGGAGCCCCTAATAAAATGTTAAAAAAGAGAAAAAAAAAGAAAACATTAATCAAAAGAAACTAGGAACTATGTTAATGTCAGATGAAGTAAACTTCAAAATTAAAAGAAAAAGTCTTGATGTGATTGAACTATTATAAATGTGAATTATATGCCAACAAAACTGTTCAAAAAATTAAAAAAAAAATGATGGAGAAAGTTCTTTCAGTATCACTCTTCAAAAACACGTTTTGAAATTTCTAGTAAAATAAAATTTAGAAATGTTTAGTAGGCTTCTGGTACCCTTTCCGATTAAATTCCACAATGAATGATAGTTATGAAGTCACTGTGTGATATAATACACTACAAATGTTAAAACCAGTTCAGGGTATCTGGAGATCTACAGAAGAGTTTAATACAAATGGTGTTGGAAGCACTTGAATGAATAACTACAGAGCAACACCTTTAGTTTTATCCTCTTGGAAGTTTGTTTTGATTTCTTCGTATGCTCATACTGTATAGAAGAACACTGTTTTCTTTTTTTTTTTTTTAAACATTTTATTAGGGGCTCATACAACTGTTATCCCAATCCATACACACATCAATTGTGTAAAGCGCATTTGTACATCGTTTCTCAAAACATTTTCTCTCCTCCCAAACCCCCGACATTAGGTCCTCATTTTTCCCCTCCCTCCCTGCTTCCCCCTCCCTCATGAGCCCTTGATAGTTTATAAATGGGTATTTCATCATATCTTGCCCTGTCCGATGTCTCTCTTCACCCTCTTTTCGGTTGTATGTCCCCCAGGGAGGAGGTCACACACAGTTCCATGTAATCGGTTCCCTCTTTCCTACCCATTCTCCCTTTACCCTCCCTGTTTCGCCACTCACACCACTGGTCCTATAGGGCTCATCCGTCCTGGATTCCCTGTATTTTCAGTTCCTATCTGTACCAGTGTACCTCCTCTGGTCTAGCCAGTCTTGCAAGATCGAATTCGAGTCATGGTAGTGGGAGCGGGGAGGAAACCTTTAGGAACTAGAGGAAGATTGTATTTCTCATCATTGTTACATCGCACCCTGACTGGCTCATCTCCTCCCCGAGACCCCGCTGCAAGGGGATCTCCAGTGGCCTACTAATGGGCTTTGGATCTCCACTCCGCACTCCCTCCATCATTCACTATGGTAAGATTTTTTGTTCTGATGATGCCTTACACCTGATCCCTTCGACACCTCGTGGTTGCATAGGCTGGTGTGCTTCTTCCATGTGGGCTTTGTTGCTTCTGAGCTTGATGGCCGCTTGGAAGAACACTGTTTTCAAGTGGAAACATTTTCTTTTCTTTTATACACGTTTATCCATTGAGCGCTGAACAAAATAAGCCCAGCATATGGTATTTACTCAAATTTCTGTATGTCTACACATGGCACATGAGTGCAGTACACTATTGCCTATCTAAATGCCAAGAGTTCTCATAGACTCCAGTCTTATACCATATTATTGGAAAGAATTCATGGAGCCCTCAAGCTCAATTTTGTTTCCAAGCTTGCTGTGGTAGTTACATAATCTGGTGCCAACATGAGACTATTAAGAGTGAAGGAAGGGGTGGAGTTTAGCCTGTCAATCAGGTCACAACTTGATGACCTCATTTGGAGATGATATGGAGATAAATAGCTTGCTGGAGGCAGGACACACACACACAATCCCTGTAAGACATTCCTGTTGGCAAGCCACATGGAGCGATGCTGATGGCAGGCAGGGTCCTGGAGCTGGAGGAGCCAAATGGAGACCCATGCCAACCGGAAATGCTTCCACCATCACTAGATCCACAAGAACGTCCACCCATTGCTTTAGACTTTCCTGCATTTGGCATTATTGCATTTCTGCATGAGTCTGAAGAAGAATTTATAGACTGGTATCGGAAATATGGGCTAATATTGGACTAGATCCGGACTGAGCTGGGATATTTTCTTAATATGGAATTACTCTTTGATATAAAAGTTCTTCCTTATACACATATGAGTGTCCTGGATTTGTTTCTCTAGTCAACCCAAACTAACACTATGCTAACATCTAACAACCCAGAAATACACTTGCTCTTACAAAATCTACCAAGAGCTTGTGACATGGCACAGGAATTCATTCTAGCCATTCCAAATCCTAAAGTAAAGAATTTCATCCAACACCCTAAATGATTACTTTTCTAATTGTTAGTAAAATAAAATTTCTTAACTTCTTACTTTTAGAAACAAAGGCCAACTAACCCCTTAAAATGCAGCATAAAAGGCTCAGCCAGAGTCGGACTGCACAATGACCTCTGAGATGTCGAGTACTAGCTATCTTCCCGTAGCCCTTACAAGTTTCCTCTCTCTTGGCCCGTATCCTCATTTTCTCCTGCCCATGTAACTGTGAAATGTCCCAGATCTCAATCCTAGGCACCCTGCTCTCCTTTTGTGCGTGAAGGCTCTTGCCAAGCCTGTTCTATGTCAGGAATGATGGACTACTCGGGATTTAGGGTCAAATGTGACAGGTCTCTGCTCACATATTTTCTCTATAAAATAACTTATGATCTGTATGTTCCTAATTTAGCTAATACACCTAGTTATTTTAAATGTCCAGAGTGCTAAGACTCCCACTTTCAGGAGTATAATTTTAAAATATGAAAATACTGTACATTTCTCCAGTCATATGTGCTCTTCCAAGGGCTCATACTATATTTATTCATTCATCCATGCACCAACTGTTTACTCAGTGTGACTATGTTCATACCCTGTGATAACCGTTGGATATTCTTTGGTCTTTTAAGAAAAAAAAGATAGCATGATCTGTTAAATGGTTGAAAAGACTTAATACTGCAAAAATATCAATACTGCCCAAAGTAATCTATAGATACAATACAATTCCAGTTCAGATTCCTACATTATCCTTTAAAGAGATAGAAATATTCATGACCGACTTTATATATAAAGAAAAAAGAGACCAGATGAAGAAAGCATTACTAAAGAACAACAATATGAGTCCTCATAGTTCCCTATCTTAAAACCTTCTACACAGTCATAGTTGTTAAAACAGCCTGGCTCTTGTATAATGAAAGACACATAAGCCAAAGGAACAAATTGAAAATTTGGTAAATTCATGCACGTATGGACAGCTGCTCTTTAACAATGTGCCAAAAGGCATTAAATGGGAGATAATTGCTTTCAAAAATGATGCTGGCAAAATTGAATATGTTTTTGAAGAAAAATTAAAGAGGACCCATACCAAAAATAACATACAATATATACAAAAAATAGCTCCCAGTAGATTAAAGACCTAAATATAAAACCAAAAACTATAGACATCATCATTGAGGAAACAAGGACAAAGTTTGGGGTGATAATGTATGATGACACAAAGATCCTACCAGAATCAGTGAGCGCATGCAAAGAGTACAAGACAAACCAAATGACTTCTCAAAACCAGAACGACACTTATGGCCATCAAACATTTTCATCAAAAAAGTAAAAAGATAACCCACAGATGGAAAAAAAAAACACTATTTTAGCCAATGACATCTGAAAAAGGATTACTTGCTAAAATTTTTAGAAAACTTACAACGCTTCAACAAGAAAAAGATTAATAATCCATTTCAAAAATGGTCAGAGGCCATGAACAGACACTTCTCCGAAGATGGTCTCATGGCCAACGAACATGAAGAATTGCTCATGATCATTAGCATGACAGAGATTCAAATAAAAACAATAATTAAAAAAGAGAGCAAACAGCAAATGTTGGTGATGGTGTGGGGAGACTAGAATCCTCATACACTGCTGATGGGAATATGAGATGATGCAACCACTATGGAAAATGGTATGGTGCTGAGTTATAGTCAATTAATATGGCCCATCTAGCCATAATTTCTTAGATGATATTATGATTCTGGACTTTCTACACCTTTGTCTACAAAGATACATTGGTGAGGGCATTCTCTACAATACTTATGGACAGGAACAGGTTAGGATTAAGACTTGACCTTAGAAGAGGACACGAACCAATCACCACCCTCTGTTTCCTTGAGGGTATCTTTGAGTTTATCTTGCAGGTGTGACTAACAACAGAGCCATGGATGAAGGGGAGACAGCACATTGTGTAAGATGTGAAAGGAAAAACAATACTTTATAATTCACCAGGGTCCACGAGAGTGGGAAGATGGGGGAGGTAGGGGAAAAGGAGGAACTACTACCAAGGGCTCAAGCACAAAGAAAAGGCTTTGAAAATGATGATGGCAACATATGCACATATGAGATTGATAAAACTGCTGTATGGACTGTTATGAGACCTGCAAGAGCCCCCATAAAATGATTTTAAAAATTAAAATATCTTAGACATTAAAATATAACCTATCATTTTTGAGGTAAATACATTGGTTCTAACACACATACGCCTATTTCTTAACTGAGCTTTAGTAGAAGCAAGAAGACTTGCTGTCCTTTGTAGACATTTTTGGCTTCTGGTTCTGGTATTGAATTTGGCTCACGTCTGCCTGACCTTTGGATCTAGGACTAAGCAGTACCCATCATTAAGAGACACATTCCTTCCAACTTTCCTGAGTGTCTGTGGGACATTGCAATGAATCACAGAATCCAAGGACATGAAAGAATATACTCAAGGGAGAAATGGGTAGAAAATGGAGCAGAAGAGAATCTTGGAAGTTTTGGACATCTTTAATCTCCAACTACTTAGAGCTAATCAGGCATTAATTCTTCCGAACGAAATTATTACCACAGACACTTCCTTTAAAACTTAGAAATAGAAAACCATCTGACCCTCTAATTGGTATATAGTCTAGAGGATTAAAAACCACAACAAAAATCAATTAATATATGTACAACCATGTACATCACAACACTATTCACTATAGCAAAAAGATAAAAACAATCTAAATGGGTATCAATGGAGTAATGGATAAACAAATTGTGGTACATATACACAGCAGAATTCTATGCAATGCTAAAGAATAACAATGCATCTTCAAAATAGCTAATAACATGACTGAACCTGAAGATATTAAACTGAGTTAATTAGTCACAAAAAGACAAACATTCATGAGGGAATTATTACAAGAGTTATGAAAAGGTTTTTACAATAAAAGAAACATTCTTGATGAGTACCAGGTGAGGAGATGGAATGAGGATAACAATTACTGACTAAAGGGTAGGCCGTTGTTTCAGCCACTGTGTCAATACCTCTCATCAAGGATCTTCCTCTGTTTTGCTGCTCCTCTACATTACCAAGCATGAGGTCCTTTTGCGGGGACTGGTCTCCCCTGACACCCTATCCAACGTTAAGTGAGACAGAGTCTCGCCCTCCTTGCCTCTAAGGAGCATTCGGGTTGTACTCCATCCAGACAAGTGTGTTTGTTCGTTTGGTAGTACATGGTACTTTCAACAATCTTTGACTATACCACAATTCAAATACATCAACTCTCCAGTTTTCCTTATTCAATGTCCAACTTTTATATATGCATGAGTTGAATAATACTATACCTTGGGTCAAGTGCATCTTAGTCCTCAAAAGTAACATCTTGGCTTTTCAACACTTTAAAGAAGTCTTGTGAAGCAAGCAGATTTACACAATCTGTTTTTGGTTTTGCTTTTTATCAATTTTGTCATCAATAGTGATAAATTTGGATAATAGTTCTATTAACTGGACTTCACTGTAGACATTTAGGTAGTATCCTATCACAGACAGCATTGAACTTTAAGATAGATCTTGAAACGTTGTTTTTGATGATGAATGAGAAACCATTATTCTTAAATTTGTCATTCTTCACTTAGTAAACCATATGCTTTGTCTGACTCAAAATGATCAATATCAGAACATGTCACCTCAATGGCTTTATGTATTCCTTTTCATTTTTGAAAACTTCCAATTTTCCTCCATTCACGTTTCATACAGTCTGCATTCTGATTGGTAAGGGATAATTTCAGCTGTTTCTTCTCATTTAGAATCATTCTACACCAGCAAACGAAGGTTCTGAAAGCTTTACTCAATCTGCATTATTATGGTTGACTCTATTTTGAGGAGGTAACTCTTACACAGTCGTATTTTGAATGCCTTCCAACCTATCTGACAGTGTTTTGCTGCTACTAATATGGTTTTCAATGCCTAATTGTTCAGAAGGGGACAACCTATTCCATCTTCATGGTCTATTCTTAGTCTGAAAGTTCTGCTGAAATCTATACACCATGAGTGACCTCAAAATTATTTTAAATACCAGCAGCATATCTTAAAGCATCACAAACACAAATACAAAGATACTCATCTTTAAGTTTGTCATACTCTATCCTAGAACCCTCATATTTTTTCAACCAAAACCTAAGTCTTGAAACTTCTTAGACTCTACATTTCCATTTTCACTATTAAAAAAGAAATAGGTAGGTGCTCTTGATTGAAAGCATGTGAGTTTTCTAGGAGTCTCACCTCTTCTTAACTAGATAACAGAGTCCGGACTCAAGTCTCCAATCCATCCTACTATAATGACCTTTCTAAGTTCAATTCCTTCTGCCCATCTATGGTAGTTAAATGATTTTATGTTAATTTGAATATGTATGGAAGTGTAGGTGTGGAATCCAACATGTCAGTCAGGTCAGCATCTGACTATGCCTCCTTGGGGGTGTGACCTTCTTATAAGAAAGGGAAGCTGAGAAACTCCCATTTTCTCTTTGTCCTTCCATCTTCCTACCGACTGGAACTCTGCCTGCCTCCATAGGCAGCCCTATGTGGACTGACTGACCCAAACAGCTGTCAGCATCCTGCTGTGTTTCCATCGGCCTTGGATCCATGTGATTATTCTGCACACACCAGTCATGATCTTCCTACTTCCTGTTTCATATTTCGGCATCATAGTCTGCAGATATGAGTATGAAGTGGGGAATATGGACTAACATTGGACTTACAGACATGATTGGGATGCCTTCTTGATGTATAAGTACTTCTTGCTACAAAACGTTTTCTTATAGGTATGTGAGTGTTTGTTTCCCCAGACAACTCAATCTAACACAGCTTATTAACAACCTGAAATAAGCAGTAGACACGACCTTGCTTGCTGAATGTAAAGCGGGCTTGAAGTGGAGACTTGAGGCACTTGCTGATGAAGATCAAGGTTTGCACCCTTCGTGTGGATTACAGCTCAACGTAAAGAAACCAAATTTACTTGCATGGGTGAGTGAGTGCTTCCAGAGATACATAAAATATTTCAATTGGTATTTCATGAATTCTGAGAGTCTTGTTTTTGGCTAATGCTTCCAGTGACGCTTGAATTTCTTGCTTCTGTACCATCAGTTCTTGCTCATATGCTGCCTCCTGAAAAGGTTCGATGTAGACTAGTTCTGTTTGGTACAGTGAATACACTATGTATTCTTTCCATCTTCTTTGGATGCTTTCTGCACCACTCAATATTTATACATAACATCTTTCAATATTGCAACTTCAGGCTTGACTTTTTCCTTAAGTTCTTTCAGTTTAAGATATGCTGAGTGTGTTCTTCCTTTTTGGTTTGCTAACTCTGGGGCTGTACACATTTCATTGCCATATTTTACTTTGTCTTCTTGAGCCGCCCTTTGAAATCTTCTGTTGCTCTTTTACTTCATTATTTCTTTTCTGTGTCTTAGCTATTTTACAAATCAGAGCAAGTTTCAGAATTTTTTCTGACATCCACTTTGAGCTTTCCTTTCTTTCTTTTGTTTTTAGTGGCCTTTTGCTTTGTTCATGAGTGATGTTCTTGATGCCACCCCACGGCTCATCAGCTCTTCTGTCATTAGCATTTAATGCATCTCGAGATGGTCTCCAAATTTGGGGAGGATATCCTCAAGGTCCTATTTTGGCTCTAGTGGACTTGTTTTCATTTTCTTCAACTTCAACCTGAATTTTCACATGAGCAATTGGCGATCTGTTCCACAGTCAGCCCCTGGCCTCATTCTAGCTTCTGATATTGAGCTTCTCCATCGTGACTTCCCACAGATGTAGTAAATTTGATTTCTGTGTGTTCCATTTGGAGAAGTCCATGTGCATAGTTACCATTTGTGTTGTTGAAAGGTATTTGCTATGAACAAGTCATGGTCTCACAAAATTCTATCTTGCCATTTCCAGCTTCATTTTATCACCAAGACCATATTTTCCAACTTCTGTTCCTTCCTCTTTTTTTCTAACTTTTGTATTCCAATCACCAATAATTATCAATGCATCTTTATTGCATGTTTGACCAATATCTGACTCAGACCATTGGTAGATTTCTTCAAATTTTATATCACTAGCTTTGGTGGCTAGTGAATAAATCTGAGTAATAGTTTTATTGATTGGATTTCCTGGAAGGCAGATAGATACAATGCTATCACAGACAGCATGGACCTTGAAATGTCCTTTGTCATGATGAATGCAGCACCATTCTTCTTGATTGTGTCAATCCTGGCCTAGTAAACCATGTGACTTGATGATTCAAAATGGCCCATATCAGCCCATTTCTCCATTTTTGTTCATCAAGGCTTAGTATACTGATCTGTATGCATTCCATTTCATTTTTGATGCCTTCCAATTTTCCAATAGCCATACTTTGTATATTACAAGTTCTGATTATTAATTGATGTTTTCAGCTGTTTCTTCTCATTTTGAACTGTGTCCCATCAGCAAATGAAGATTTTGAAGGCTTTAGGCCAGCAGGTTTACTCCATTCATATCACTATAGTCAAATCTACTTTGAGAAAGCAGCTCCTTACCAGTCGTATTTCAAATGCCTTTATATCCAAGGCTCCCATCCTCTGGCACTATCTCTGACAATGTTCTGCTTCCATTCATTTAGCCTTTAGTATCTAGCAATGTTTCAATGTTATGTGTAAGGTTTTCGGTGGTTATGCATAAGGTTTCCTTTGAAGTTGGCAGCGAATTTCTTCTTCGCAGTCTGTTTTTAGTCTTGAAGCTGTTCTGAAACTTGCTCACTTTGTGTGATCCCGCTGACATTTGAAATGCCAGTGACATAGCTTCTAGCATCATAGCAACATATAAGTCGCCACAGTATGACAACTGACAGGGGCAATTAGGTAGTGATGTTAATTTGCCAGCTATGTCATGATGTGATAACCCCCATGAAGTGCTTTGATGTGACAAACCAGTCAGCTGTAAGAGGACTAGGGTGGAATTCAATAGTACCCTATTATTTCAGTCATAGCCATGATTCAATATGAGGGAAACTTCCTTAGGTAATGCCTAGACCTCTTTAAAGTGTTAAAAAGCAAGAATGTTACTTTGAAGACTAAGGTATATGTGTTAGTCTGGGTTGACTAGAGAAACAAATTTATAGGCAGTCATATTTGTGCAAGAAAGAACTTTACATAAAAGAGCAATTTTACATTAAGAAAACATCCCAGCCCCATCCAGATCAAGTCCATAAGTCCAATGTTAGCCTCTATGTCCAATACTAGTCCATGAATTCCTCTTTAGACTCACACAGCCTTGCAATAATGCCGAATGCAGGAATATCACAGGCCAGTGGGTGGAAAATCTTGTGGATCCAGTAGTGGTAGAAGCATCTCAGCACTGGCAGGGGTCTCCACATGACTCCTCCAGCTCCCAGGGCTCTAGCATAGCTCCATGTGTCTTGTTAGAAAGAACGTCTCATAGGGAGTGTGTGTCCTGCCTCTCAGGAGCTATTTATCTCCTAAACACCTCCAAATGAAGTCATCAAGCTGCGACCTGATTGACAGGCTAAACTCCACCCTTTCACTCTTAAGTCTCAAATTGACAACAGATTTTGTAACAACCACAGTATATCTAACTCAAACCATGGCATTTTCAATTGCCTTATATGCATGTGAAAAGTGGATATTGAATGAGGAAGAGTGAAGAAGAATCAATGCATTTGAATTATGGTGCTGCCGAAGAATATTGAAAGTACTGTGGACTTCTGAAAGAATAAACAAATATGTCTTAGAAGTACAGCCAAATATCCCTTGGCAGCAAGGATGGTGAGACTTGAACTCTTGTACTTTGGACATGTCCTCTGGAGAGACCAGTGCTTGGAAAAGGACATCATAAGCTTAGTAAATGAGAGGGGCAATGAAAACAGGAAGACCCTTGACAAGATGCACTGACACAGTAGTTACAACAATGGGCTCAAACATATGAACCATTTTGAGCATGGCACAGAACTGGGCTGCACCCTGTTCTGTTGTAAAGGGGCCACTATGAGTTGGAACTGACTCAATGACAGCTATCAACAACAACAGATTTTGAAAGGAGGCAAAGATATTTCCCAAGTGCCCACAGAAAGAGAAATCCTCCCCTTAGAGCCAAAGCCCTGAATTCAAATTTCTAACCTCCTAAAACTGTGAGAGTATATATCCCCATTTATTAGTCATCCAAATGTAGTATTTCAGTTGTGGATGCCTTAGATACTACAGACAGAGCTCAACCTGTTTGGTAGAATACCACAGTCTATCTTAGAAATGTGGATTAAAAATTGGTATGAGATAAGGAAGAGAAGGACTTCTTAATTTTTCTCCCAGTCCTAAGCAAAAGTAAAATAGAAGAATCTGCTTTAAATTAAAATCTTAAATTGCTAACAGGGTGATTTTATAAATTAATTTATGCTAGGATAGACTATTTTCCATGCAAACAAGAAGGTCAATTGGAAGAGATCCTCCCCCAAAGCAGAAGATCCAGAAGTGACTCCTCATGTTTTTCAGTTTCTGAAACCCAGGATTGATGAACCTATAGGTACAGCAAGTAGAATAAGGGTTTCTGGGGGTACAGTGGTGGGATTGGGGGTGGGGGGAAGGGAGCTGATGTCAAGAAGGAAAAGAATGTTTTAAAACTGATTGTGGTAGCAATTGTACAATACTGTTTTATATGGTTGAATGATGGAATGATATATCTGTATTAACTCCCAATAAAATGGTTTTGAAAAAAAATACATTATTGGATTTGCTTTTTGTGTGCTTTGGTTCACCTCTTTAACTAAGTCTGATTTAGGCTCATGTTATAATTAGTTTGACTTCCTGGAGCCCCCACCATTAGCTAGCAGGAAGTTAATCTAGAAACCTGCTGGTGGAAGATAATGTGAGAAAAAATTACTACAAATTACCCAAAGCATCTTGAATGAGAAAAAAATAACTACCTTAACCACTTTAAAACTGAAAAACATAAAAAAAGGGATATTTTTTAAAGAAAATGAAATCTATATGGGATAAAAGTATTTAAAATGTAATTTATCAAGAAACTGCTCAGCTCTGACCCAGAAGAAACTAGAATAACTCTTTGTTCTTGTATCAGATTATGTGAGAAAACCTTGTTGTACAACTTTTGTCTTAAAAGAATTCACTTATGCTCAGAATGACCAAGGACACACAGGACACCTCAAAAGGCAATTTGGCTTGTTAAAGTTTCCAACCAATAACTGAGAGAGTTCACACGTTTCAATAATAAACCATTTTTTAAAAACATGAATTACTTCGCTTTCTTTTTTTTTTTTTTACTTAGCAACTTTACATGTTTCCTTCCAAATGTATAGGATCCAGCTCAGTTGAGACTGACTGTGTGTCGCTGTAAACAGCCAAGTGGTTGATGTTTGAAAACAACAAGTCACCCTAGATCAAGGCTTTCAAGTGGGAATGTTTTCATCCTCCTCCATTTCCCTTTGACTGAAGGAAGACTTCAACCAAGTAGTTGGTAATAGGTACATTGATACTTCAAATGCACATGTGAAAACATGAAGTATCAAGAAAGATGAAGCCAGTTAAATTATTATTCTCTTTTTACCTAATTTAATTGTGACTTTCAAAACAATTGTACTAAAAATATGTTCCTCAACTCCAAGGAAAAAATATAGCAACTGAACTTATAATAAGAGTATAATTCAAGCTGTTAACCTTTCAGTGAACTTGAAAAAAATAATTGCTTCAACAGTACTTGCTTAAAGGGGAGAGTTTATAATAATTGCTTAAAGGGGAGAGTTTATATCCATGAGGGAGTTTCAAAAAGTTAGTGAACACCAAGAAGTCTTTGAAGTCCCTTCAATATAAGCCCAAATTTTAACAAAACCAACATTGCCAGTGATTTGTGTCTTAAAGCATCCACAGAGTACAGAGTAGAGAGTAGAATTGCCTCACAGGGTTGCAAGGGCTGTAATCTTTATAGCAACCAGAGTGCCACGTCATTCTCCCACGGCTACTCCTGGGTTCAAACTGTAGGCCTTTTGACTAACAGCCTAGCACTTAACCACTTTGTCACTGGGCTCCGTGCATTACCTAGAGTGGGTGGGGACTGTCCAAACTACAGACTGACCGTATAAAGGCTGAGAAATCATCAACACCAGTTAACATCACAGGCCTCACATTAGGAGTAGGTTAATTAAATGTTTGATCAAACATAGTAAACTAACTTTTAAGTTGACTATTTTATATGGCCTGTGGATGGTGTTATAAGTTATATGTTATAACTTATAAGTTATATGTTATAAGTTATAAGTTATATGGCCCTTGGCAAAAAAAAAAAAAAGAAAGCTTTTCATCCCTGCCATAGGTGACACAATAGGATGTGCAAAGGATTTGGGCTGGAGGCTGACATAAAGGGTGACACAAAGAAATATAACATAAAGAAAAGGCTTGGGATTTGCTTCCATTAAGATTATACCTCAGAAAACCCTATGGAGCAGTTCTATTCTGTAACACATTGTATTGGACTTGATGACAACAAACAACAACAACAACAATATATGATGCAATTATATATAGTAGGAGACTAAAATACGTAATTGAACAAGTTCTTACCTTTTCAAGTATAGCATTGCCTTGGTGAGGATTGATGTTGTGCTGGCTTATTTCTCTTTTAAATTTGTATTCATAAACTTGGTCAGTGATATTGACCAACAGAGTTGATGGGCTGAAGGGCAGTTTTCCACAGTCATAGACAGTTCCACTTTCAATATCAGTTGGTGCGGTAACGTATCGTAAAATTAATCCCATTATGAGGCCTAAAATAAAGAATAAAAAGAATTTCAAAGAAGGAAGGCAATTTATAAGGCTCAATATTGGATACTATAAAACATATGATTTTGAATCTGTAGAAGTGGCATAGGAAAGGGTCAGGGATGTTGTGGGATTGTGAAAATCATTCACTCATCCATAGAGAGCTGTTCAGTAGATTGCATGGGTAAAGCACTTGCAGTGGACACTGCTGCTGATTGAACACCCAGCATATATCTATCTCATTTTTCTTCCTAATGGACCCTCAATTTTTGGAGGTATGAGTTACTTGCCTCTCCTGTAAGTTCTGCAAGCAAACCCTCTCTGATGTAATAGAATCCGAGTAGTCTAACCAAGCCAGGGAAAGAATTTTCCTGGAAAGTACATCTGGTCTACATGACTTAAATCTGACCATGCAGTCTGAAAGGAAGCATTTATTTTCCATGTTGAGGGAAAAAGAAGTTATTACTGTCTCTCTCAAGACATGATCAAAACAATATGCCTTTCCAGTATTTTCTGGATAGTATCATGTGGCCATGAAGGGATCCAGCTCAAGGACAAAGTCCATATGTTGTGATGCCAGGACCAAGATACCAATTAAACAAAATGATGAATGACATCACTGAACAACGGAATCAACCTACCCTGAAACTACCTTAACTCTAGACTTCTTGTTATATGATAGAATGTATTCTCTAAATTGTCTAACTATTGTGAACAAAGCTTCTCTTTATGAGGCCTACAAAATATTCAACTTAAAAATTAGTTTACTATCTTTCATCAAACATTTCATTAACCTACTCCTAATGTGATGGTTGGAACTGATTCTCTCTGATGAGGCATACAATGTTAGCTGGGGGTGCTGTTAGGCATAACTGTGTCCGTCTAAGTAGGCTAGAGGAACAAATTCATAGACACTCATATGGTTATAGGAAAGAGCTTTATATACAAGAGCAATTTAATATTGAGAAAACATCCCAGCCCAGTCCAAATCAAGTCCATATGTCCGATATTAGCCTATATGTCCAATACCAATCTAAAAAGTCCTCTTCAGACTCATAAAACACACACAATGATGCCAAATGCAGGAAGAGCAGATGGTAGTGGGTGGAAAATCTTGTGGATCCAGTGGCAGTGGCACAGGCTTCCATGTGGCTCCTTCAACTCCAGGGATCTAGTGTAGCTCCATTTGTCTTATCAACAGGAGTGTCTCGCAGGGAGTGAGCTTGTGTCCTACCTCCAGAGAGCTATTTATCTCCTGAGCACCTCCAAATGAGATCATCAAGCTGGGACCTGGTTAACAGGCTAAACTCCACCCCTTCACTCTTAAGTTTCAAATTAACAACAGATTATGTAACTACCACAATCACATTCCAGGTAGCAAAGAGTTGAACCTTTTAAGTTACGGCAATTCTTAACTTTTAAGATTATAAACTCGGTTGGTATGCTTATAACACCTCGAAAATTATGAATTATTTTAACATCATGTGAAACATTTCTACTCTTCATAGGATGGCTCTGAGTTGGAATCAACCACACAGCAATCAATTTATACATTAACAACAGCAAAAGACCTTCAGATTTATGAACATTTTTCAGTTCAAAATGAGAATTGAAAATTAACTGATGAAGCAAACTGTTTGCACTGTGCTGGTAACCAAAAGGTTGGTTGTTCAAAGTGGCCCTACAGCTTTGAGGAAGAAATAGACCTGGTGGTCTCCTTCCATAAAGATTACAGCCAGGAATACCCAATGGAGTGGTTCCACTCTATAGCACGAGGAGTCTTCTAAGTCACAAATCAACAACAAAAGCAAAATCAGCCATAAAATGAGAATTGATGTATGTGTTTTATGATAAATAAACATTGCCCACTAAAACATCAACCGTTAGCAGTCTCACCACTCCCTTGTAAACCCAGTCATCTAATATCCTTTAATTTACATAATAAAACAATTTTGGTGTGTATTTTTGTGCCATACATTTATAGATTTTTTTTAAATCCACTCAAGTCCCACAGGAGGTGATGTTTTTATACGTGAAGATAAATATGACTTGTGCAATGCCATTTAGTAGGCACCCTTTGTTACTTAGTGTCATCAGGATACTCCAAAGCTTCTTGAATGGTACAAATCTTGAAATGGACCCTAAAGTTTTGTGTAATATTTGTTAAGATGAGCTAAATCCAGGAGGGGTTAGGACTTGGGCTGCAAGTTTGCAACATGGTACCTGAACACAGCAAAGACATCTAAAAATTCACTAAAATGTATGCTCCTCCAATGGGTAGAGTTGTTGTTGAGAGCAGTTGCCTAGCCCGGAACTACATTTCCTGGACCTCACTTATCAAGGGCCAGGTAACTACCCATAGAGCCTAGTGATACTTTTATAGTCAAAATGTTCACTCAGTGCTTTAACCACATGCTGACAGAGATAGAGTGTTGATTTAACTAACTCCAACACACCATTTGGTCAGAGTAGTTGACAGATAAGGCTTGATTACAAAGAGGAAAATGCTAGTGGGAGGTTTTGTTTGTGTGTATCCACGCAAAGATATAATACACAGAAAGCACCAATTATTTTCATGGAAGGAGAAAGGAGACTGGTTGCCATGGTTAAAAATCACCACTCTGTTTAGTAAACTTTTAATTATAGTCCAATCCTGGTGAGGAAGGAAAAGAGTCTGTTCCCAGCAAAGTGGATAGGTAACAAGCAACCAGCCACCAGAACACAGGCCTGGGTCCCACAAAGGCTGAAATCTGTTTCTGGGACAGTTGATGGTATCACTTTCTTGAGGCTGAAACTCTAGGACAAATTCAGCTCTTGCTCCTTAAATCTGATCACCTGGACAGCTAAGATGACAATGATGTATACTTGTTTTATAGATGAGCTGTGTTTCCCATTTATTCTAACCTCTCTCTACACAGGCCCTCAAGGAGCGTGGGAAATGATGTCTCTAAGACCGCTCACTACAAGGATCCTGTTGGTGTAGTGGTTACGTGTTGGGTTGTGATCTCCATCATTAGCAATTCAAAACCACCAGCAACTCCTCAAGAGAAAGACCTGACTTTCTACTCCTATAAACAGTTATAGTCTCAGAAACCCACAGGGGGTCACTATGAGTCATCATTGACTGGTGGTGGTGAGTTTGGGGTTTTTTGGTGAGGGTACTCACTATGCTAAAAGGTCCATCTCCAGCCCCAGTTCTTCTCAGCTGCCTGCTCTAATGGAGTCTTTACTTGTTGAACATTTTTGTCTCTGAGTTCTTACTATACTTAAATTGGAATCGCATGCTTTAGAGCCCTCTGGTATAAAGGTTTATCTGGTTCAGTGTTATTTTGCAGACCTTGGCTTTATCTCCAAAAATAAGCAATAAGGCAGAAATTATGCCCTGTATTTTATTTATTTTCCTTTATAAAAGTAGAACACATTATGGAGAATTTTAGCTCAACTTTCTATTTCTCCACAGTGTCTCTTAAAGGAGAAAAAGACCCTCTGAGTTTGTGTAGTTACTCATTTACAACATTTTAAGTGCCCCATATGTAAAGTGGATGTCTGTGGGAGAATGAATGACACAGATAGGGAGGAAAATAAAAATAGCAATATAAACCACCAATACAAAGTAGCATTTAGAAATATGAGTCTTGTCTCTCTAGGGTGTTTCTCACTCCATTATCTATTTTGAAAATATGATGGAACTTTATTCATTTACCCATTCTGATTTCGGGTCACAAACAGATAGGCTATCGCTCTTGGATATGTGAGAATTACAAAAATGAATAAAATATAGTTATATGAAATTACTTGACATGGCTCTTCTATCCATAATTTTTTTTAAACTCCCACTTGGTTACTGGGTGGGAGCATGCAAATAAGGTCTATAAGACTCTAACTCAGGGATTGGTCAGTTTTACCATTCTGCTGGGTGTGAGAGTGAGCCATCTTGGAAGCAGAAACAGGAATCCCAAGACTCTCACTAAGAAAAGCCACCAGTGGAGCACATGTCAGGCTTCACTAAAGTGGCAGAAGCAACCAAAACCATAGCATCAGGGTCATGAGACAGAGCAGAGAAGGCATATCAAGACCATGAGGCAGAGTGGCAGTGGGTTTACTGGTCACAGCAGAGGCCAAGGGATGAAGTGGCTGAGAGTCTGAGCACCAGAAAGAGAAATGATTTCCAGCATGGCTGAGAAGAGGTACTGTGGACAAAACAGGGATATTTTATAACCTGTTACCTTCCCTAATAAATCTTATAATATGAGTATTGTCTGTGAATTCTGTATGACCATTACAAGGAATTATATCACCTACCGAAAAAGTAGTGAGAGATGGTTGATGTCACAATAGGATAAGGAGAAATGGAGGATGGACGCATGTCTGATCTTGACTTTAGACCTTGGGGTCATGTGGAATTGGGTACTCCTATATAGCCGGAGGTGGTAAGATATAGCCACCCACATAATATGTTCATATCCCTAAAATATTAAAATATTTTCATACTTCTATGCCCTTCCTTCCTACTTAGTCCTGTGATCTTGAAGTCCAGGATGAATAAAGTATACTCTCCTCTTGGCTAGTGTTCCAAACTTCGTCATATAATAAACATGCAGTTCAAAACCAATTCCATTTCCCTCTGACCAAAAGTTGTTTGAAATTATGTTAAAACATTTTCCTAAATGAGCTTTCTTAGAGGGATAAGGATGGTAATTTCTTATTTTATTATTATTATTTTGACATTTAGTAAGTGCTTTTTAATCGGAATTGTTATTTCAAAGGTCATCTTTACACTATCTTTTTCTCCATGGTCTCAGTATGCTCAGTTGCTGATCTCAAGGTTGAAAGTTAAGAGTCCACCTGAAGGCACTGTAGCAGTTACATAATCTCCTGTCAACTTGTGAAGGGGTGGAGTCTAGCCTGTCAATCAGGTCGGAATTTCATGACCTCATTTGGAGGCGTGACAGAGATAAATAGCTCACTGGAGGCCAGATACACTCTCTGATATCACCCCATATCCCTGGAGTTGCATGATGCAACAAGGGTAAGTCAAAAAACATTGCTAGTAGAGTTCCAGCTCATACATGCATTTATTAATTAAAAAACCATCATATGTAAACATGATTCTGTGGTCAGTGGGTGGCTGTAGACAAGTTTTTCAGTAACATACTTACCTTAGTGTCTTTAGGGTGCCTTAAAAAATATTTTAAGAAAACCATTAATGAGAAAAAGTCCTGCTCATTCTTAGAGGTTAACAAGGGTTGTCCCACAGGAATTTCATTGAGAATTCTTACCCTATCAACCCGACAGTCCTGATCTTGCCCCTTCAGACTTTTTGAGGTCCCAAAATTCAAAGAGGATTGAAACTGAACATGATTATAGTCCCTTGAAGAAGCCATAACTGATAAAGTATAATTGAAGAGTGCAGAATTCTTCATGAATGGATTGAGATGGAAACACTGTTTTCAGAGGTGCATAGACCCAGATGGAGGATATGTCAAGAAACAATAACTTCACATTTTGATATTTTTGCTAAATAAAAGAGTCAATAAATTGTTATTTACCTTCCTATCTAACCGATTGTTACAAAGGTATATATTTAAATGCTGATTCATAAATTTAGTACAAGAATTGAGATTTAGAGTTCTTTCAATATCAGTGCAGTGAGTGACTATGAAGAATAATTTAGGTAAATAAAGGAGTGTTCCTTCCCTGAATCAAGAAGGCAAATTCTTAAGCTATGTAATATTATATAATAGTATATTTTAACTTTATAAGTTTATCAGACACTGTAAATTCCCAGGCCAGCATCCATCCTTCCTTTTACGTGACTAAGCCTGGATTTGTTCAGCAATATACCTTCTCCACAAACTCAAAACTATGAGCTTAGAGTAAATCAATATTATTCCAGTTTGGGGGAATACTTCTATTCATTTTGCATATAATTAGTTCCAGAATGAGGACTGCACTCTATTCTGGTCAAGAAGAAGTAAAAGGAAACCAGATGGAGTAGTTCTTAGATTTTTTTTTTAACATGCTAAGAGAGAGAGACATAAGAGAGATGAGCTGGCTTCCTCCTGGGTATTACTGGATCTGGATGAGACAACATGAACTGCCATAGCCACCTTGCTGCCAGTCTGATGATGAAGCTAACATCGGGGATTCCAAAACCAAACTCACCGCTATTCAGTCAATTCTGACTCCTAGGGACATCCTGTGGGTTTCCGAGCTTGTAACTGTTTATGGGAGTAGAAAGTCAAGTTTTTCTCCCATAGAACCGCTGGCGGTTTTGAATTGCCAACCTTAAGGATCGCAGCTTAATTCATAACCACTATGGCCTTAACATTGAGTATTGTGGAACGGGAAAAAAAAGGAGAGCCTGGGCCTTAATGGATCAACTGGAAGATTGTTCTTCTCTGAATAATCACAGGAGTTAATAAATGTCCTCTTTGCTTGCATCTTCTATAGTCAGAATCTCTAGTACTTGCAGCTGAATGTAGCCTAAGAAATATAAAAGTTTTGTTGTTTCTATCCACAACAGAATGTATAGAGTTCTAAGAGACCCTATAGGAAAAACCAAAAGGTCTGAGGTTCTTAAAGATGAGTACGTTTTCCATATGTAGAGAAAAGGGCACTAATTTTCTAGGGAGTAGCTTTAGGAAGTAGATGAGCACAATGCTCGTCAGGCTCTTTAAATACTTTGGAATGGCTGCCTTGGGATTACTACGACTTGGAATCAGCTTGATAATAATGAGTTACTGTAATCAAAGTCTTTGAAAGTATACAGATTTAATGATATGACATGGGTTTGGATTTTAAAGTTCTGAGTCTAATTTCTAAAATTTTCCATTTTAGTAGTTTAATATATCTCTGGAATTAGTAAGAGATTAAACTGTAATATTAAAATGCACAAGGCTTCTTGTTATCTTAGAACTTTTGTTCTATCTTAGCTCTTGCACATCCTTCTAAATTCAAGTATTAAGAGAACATGAGGTGTTGCTGAAAAATGACACGATTGATTGCTTTGTGTTGGCTCATTATCAACTTACTTTGAGGAAGAAAGAATCCAGCAAGAGTACTTTCCACTAAAAACAATTATTTTCCAAGGTAGAAAGTGGTCCATGAAGCTGATCAACTTTGGGATTCCTCAGCCAAACTTTCTAGTAGTGTTTCCCAATAAATAAAGCTATGATTTGGAAAATAATAGGGATTTTCAACCATCAGAGCCTCTCACCAGTTAGGGGGTATCAAGGTTCACCATTCATTATTAATGTTGCTATCCAGCACCACACAACAAAAACAGCCACACACAGAAAGACAAATCCTTATTTCATGAAACTCCGGGATTTCTACTTTGGCATTCAAATACAAAATTACAGATAATTCTCTTCTGGAAACTATGGCAACTACTAGTTTATACATAGCTAATACCCTTACTGCAATTACCCTAACCCAAGCCAGAAGTACTGTCACTGAGTGGATTCAAACTTATATAGACCCTACAAAACTAAATAGAATTGTCCCATAGGGTTTCCAATACTTTAAATCTGTTTTATATGTACCATATATACTCGAGTACAAGGTGACCCGAATATCAGCCGAGGCACCTAATTTTACCACAAAAACTGCATGAAAAATGTCCTGAAAAACTCACCTTATACACAAGTATATACAGTATTTAATTTTTTTTTATTATGAGTTAGGTGAAAGAACAGATAATCAGTTTTACATTCAAAAATTCATACATAATTTGTTTGAACTCATCCTTTGAAATTCCCTCAGTGGATCATCACTTATCTTATTTCCTCCTTGTGTTTCCTCTTTACATTCCTCTTTCTTTTTAAAAACTTGTCCTTTGGTAAATGCTGCCCTTTTTATCTTAACTGGTTGACAAGTACATCAAGAGGATTTGCACATTTTCAGACTTGTAGGGTAACTAAGGGCCTGTAATTGTTAGGTTTTCTGTGCCAAGTTGGCTCCTGTAGAAACATTTGGGCAGAGTTGAGTCTGTCAATCAGGTCATAACTTGAATGGAGGGCAACCAAGATAAATGGTTTTACAAAGTTGGCCTACTTCTCTCTTTCTCCCTGGAGGCAGGCCACACACTCTCTCTGCTTTACCTTCCTGTTAGCTAGCTGCGTAGCTGTGACCTGCCAGAGCCTTGTGATGCTTACACTGCCATTTGATCCACGAGACTCTGCATCTACCACCTGTGATATTCCTGCATTCTCCATAATTGTCCGTAGCTGAATGAATATGAAAAGGGATTTATGGACTAGTATCAGATTTATGGACTTGATTTGGACTGGGCTGGGATGTTTTCTTGATATCTGATTACTCCTTGATATAAACCTTTTTCTTACATATACAAGTGTCAATGAATTTGTTTCTCTAGTCAATCCAGCCTAACTCTTGGGAGTTCCACCAGTCTGTATCCAACCATAATTTTGAAATCTGTTCCACATTTTTCTCCCATTCTATCTAGGATCATTTAATGTGATCCTTTGCAGAGTAGTTAGGCACCATCTAATTCTACTGATCTCAGGGTTGTAGAGACTGATGTTTGCATGATTCCTTAGTCTACTGAACTAATTGTTTCCTTGTCTTTGAATTTCCATCACTCTTCTTTCCTCCAAATTGGACCAGACCAATAGTTGCACCTTTGATGGCTCCTCACCATTTTTTAAGAGGATTTTGCTGTGACATCTGTCACCCCATTGATACACAGAGTTGATTCAACTGAACTGGCTAGGCCCTTCCTCAATCACTATGCCTTGTGTGTCCCTCCAGAAACATTGTGCTCAGTTGAAGAAGAATATCTTTTCCAATAGTGGAGGGCCACTGAACAGAAGCATGATATTGTCGGAGAGAGTGCCAGAAGATGAGACCCTCAGTTCCAAAGGCACTCAAAATATGACTGAGGAAGAGTTGCCTTGTCAAAGTAGAGTCCACGATAAAGACGCAGATGGAGGAAAGCCTGTCAGGGCAAAGCCTTCAAGACTTTTATATGCTGATGGGGCATGGCTCAAAACGAGGGGAACAAAAGTTGCAAACATCATTTCATAAGTGGAACAAAGTATGAATCTAGAAAAATTAGAAGTCGTCAAAATGAAATGGAACACACAAACATCCATATTCTAGGCTTTAGTGAGCTAAAATGGACTGATATTGGCCATTTTGGATAAAAAATTAAATGGAATGACACAGCAACTTAATGGCATATTTGCATTTGCAGAGGAATGGCTTTGCATTCATTTGTTAAAGATGGCATTTCATAATCTATCTTGAAGTACAATGATGTCTGTCATAGGATAATGTCTAACCGCTTGCTAAGAAATCCATATAACTATTATTCAAATTTATGCACCAGCCATCAAAGCTAGAGGCCCAGAAATTGATAAATTCTACCAACATCTTCGGTCTGAAATTGATCAAATATGCCATTAAGTTGCACTGACAATTATTGGTATTAGAATGCAAAAATTGAAAACAAAGAGAAAGGAACTGCATTTGGAAAATGTGGTCTTGGTGATAGAAATGAAGCTGGAGATTACATGATAGATTTCTGCAAGAATAATGACTAGTTTATAGCAAATAACCCTTTCAACAACACTAATGGTGACTATACTCTCCAGATGGAATATCCAGAAATCAAAGTGATTACATCTGTTGGAAGAGATGATGGAGAAACTCATTATCAGCAGATAAAATGATGTCAGGGCCTGACTGAGGAACAGATTAGCAATTGTTCACATGTCAGTTCAGGTTGAAGCTGAAGAAAATTTAAACAAGTCCACAAGACCAGATATGCACACAGAACAAGGAAATGGTGCTTAGTTTAAGATCGGGAAAAGCATGAACCAGGATTGTATCCTCTAACCATATTTATTCAATCTATATGCTGAAAAAATCACCAGAGAACCTAATTATATGAAGATATATAAGATATGTAAAAATACTTCTTTTTTATTAATTTTTTAAATTTTATTTTTATTTTTTTAAACATTTTATTAGGGGCTCATACAACTCCCATCACAATCCATACACACATCAATTGTGTAAAGCGCATTTGTACTTTCATTGCCCTCATCATTCTCAAAACATTTCCTCTCCACTTAAACCCCCGACATTAGGTCCTCATTTTTCCCCTCCCTCCCCGCTCCCGCCTCCCTCATGAGCCCTTGATAGTTTATAAATTGTTATTTTGTAATATCTTGCAAAATACTTCTTTTTATAATTGAAGTATTACAAAGCAAGCAAGTGACTTTGAGTACTAAGGTATGCCTAATTCAAGCCATGTTATTTTCTTTCACATTTTATTTTATTTGCTTCATCCCTTCTTTTACAAAGTTAGGATGTTCACAGCTTTATACCAAAATGTAAGAAGGCTATGCTATTTGCTTACAAACATTTTTGCAGTTAATTATCATTTGATTTTATTCTTCTAAATCCATATCAAATATTTTTTTAAAAATCAGAAACCAAAGATGCTGGAGCGGCTCTATGGCAGAGATTTCACTTAAACAGGAGAAAGACTTTTCTGCAGTCCTTCTTTGTGCCCCTCGTCTCCCAACTGAGCTACTGCCTTGAACTTAGAGCAACTCTGAGGAACTTTGGGCTGGAGTTGGGGTTAGAGCTGTAAATGCTAACCAGTAGGTCTGGTTTGCCTGAAGACCTCCCATCTACTTGCACACACAACTCCCTGTGTCCCAATTGCCTTATATGCATATGAAAGTTGGACATTGAATGAAGGAAGTCAAAGAAGAATCAATGACTTTGAACTATGGTGTTGGCAAGGAACATTGGACATACCACAGACTGTCATAAGAGCAAACAGATCTTCCTTGGATGAATTACAGCAAGAATGCTCCTGAGAGGCAAGGATGGCGAGACTTTGTACTTCGGACATGTTATCAGGAGAGGCCAGTCCCTGTTGAAGGACCTCATGTGTGGTAAAACGGAGGGGCAGCAAAAAAAGGCAGGCCTTTGACACAAGTGGATTGACACAGGTGCTGTACCAATGGGCTCAAATATAAGAACAATGATGAGGATGGAGCAGGGCCAGGCTGTTGTTCTATTGTACAAGGGGTAGCTTTGAGTCAGTCCTGACTCAACGGCACTAGAAATTACAACTCTTTTGTCAAGAGCATGTGATTAGCAACTCCCCTGCTAACACTTCTCAAAAAGCCTTTAAATTAACAGATTGTCATGTTTGTCACAGAGTAATAGATGGATTAAATTCTGTTGATCATTCAACTCTCATTCTATCACTTACCATTGACCAACCTGAGTTCCTTCCTAGAAAGTTCACAAAAAGTTAATATAGTTAAAAATATTAACTAAATACATAGTGGATATAACATATGTACTTTTACTTTGTTATGTTTACACAAACATAACCCCCAAATCTAATTTTTATAATCATAAACCAAACATGGAGACATTAAAAAGTGTTATAGATAGTAAAAGAGGAATGGGCTCTATAATAAGTAGTAATTGTTTCCTGGGAGTAATGGGGTGCAAAAAGATAAGATAGTAGAAATACAGGAGAAACTGCATGTCAAAATGTATTTTGATAGAAAAGTAGTTCTTAAATTTTAGCACATCATAGCCAACTAGATAGTTTGCTAAAGCATAGGTTGCTGGGCACTATCTCTAGAGTTGCTGACTCAGCAGGTCTGGGTTGCTGCCTGCGAATTTGCATGTCTAACAAGTTCCCAGGTGGCAAGAACCACTGTTTTCTAAGGCCAAGATGAGTGGCACTGCAGTTTTGGAATTCCATCAAACTCCATGCATCTAGGACTCATACATACAGGAGGTTCGATAGTGTTTGGGGAGCTGAGAGGTATAATGAATGATGTACCTTCAGTCTCCCTCCAAATTAAGGTAAGATTAAAATAATATATGTTGAAAGTCTGTTTTGCATGTTCTCTATGAATAAAGGACAGTGTCTTCTCAAACAACTTACAGGACCTGCCACACCCATTCTGACAGGCCTACGTGGAATGACCTTGGACTTGCAACAATGCTTTTGCTGATTTTGCTAACTGTTCAGGGTCAGGCTTCATCATTTCCCTGAAGCTATTTTAACTCCAGCAACTTGGAATGGATATAGCTTTGCATTATTGTTCTTACTCTCTCTCCTATGCTGCTTTTTTTTTTTCTTTATGGACAATGTAACATGAGGTGTGAAGACAAAAGAAAAACAACTAACTCTGTCCACCACTCGGGTTTCTCCATCACGGACTTCACGAGAGAGTTTTGTACCTGGACAAAACTGCCGAGAAGACAAATTTGGCCAAAATTTGAAAACACTAGCTTTCAAAAATGTGAAGTTTGTAAATTATTCTATGAAATCATAGCTAAGTTGGAAATATTCCCTATTCCTCTCTTCTTAACTGAAAACTGGAGATCATAATGTCTATTTTGTTTTTTGTTTCCTTTTTACAGAGATCTTGTGAGTAATAATGTATACCACTAGATGTCAGCACCCTTATGTTTGCTCTGTAAAGTTCCTAAGGTGCTCAGACCATAAGCTAACAGAGTAGACATTTATTAAATAATAACAACGATTCCAGGGCTGCGTTATGTGATATAAGTTATATAATCTTGGAGTTAAAGTATGGCTTTATCAATTACCAACAATGTATTTTATGTCTCTGGATGAAAATCTAATACCCCACCCTTCCAACACACACACACACACACACACACACACACACACACACACACCATCCACTCAGATTTGTAACATCCAGTGGCTATCCTGGCTGAGTCCTAGCTTTGAGCTGTAACTCTGGCATATAACTTGGACAAGTGACTCGATCTTTTGGAACTTCATTGTCCCCACCCATAAAATGGCTTTGGCAAGGATTAAATCAGATAATATATTTGCAGTACTCAGAATACTATATTTATTAATTATTATTATTATTATATGTCAACTTCTGGATGTGACAAATGTTTTAGAATGTTCTTTGTGTTCTCACTTTGCTAAATTTAGGCAAAATATGAGATCTTAATAAAGGATTGAAAGGATTGGAATTATAAATTTACTTTCCTGATATGCACACTCACTAGCATTGTGAACCTTAAGAGGGAAATCCTTAGAGGCATTATAATACCTATGGTTCAGGGCTTCCTCTATAATTCTTTTGAAATTCAGAAGCACAGCAGAAGATACAGGATGTTCTTTTCACCTTCCCCATACAAATGCTGAAGACAAATGTGTGCATAAGTAAGTGTAGTGAAGGCTGATGGTGCCTGGCTATCAAGAGATATAGCATCTGGGGTCTTAAAGGCTTGAAGGTAAACAAGCTGCCATCTAGCTCAGAAGCAACAAAGCCCACATGGAAGAAGCACACCAGCCTGTGTGACTTCAAGGTGTTGAAGGGATCAGGAATCAAGTACCAAAGAACAAAAAATCATATCATCGTGAATAAGATGGAGTGCGGGGTGGGAACCCAAGGCCCATCTGTAGGCAACTGGATATCCCTTTGCAGAAGGGTAGCCGGGAGGAGAGAGTCACTCAGAGTGCAGGGTAGCAACAATGAAACACACAACTTTCCTCTAATTCTTTAATGCTTCCTCCTCCCCCACTATCATGATCCCAATTCTACCTTACAAACCTGGCTTGACCAGAGGATGCACACTGGTGCAGATAGGAACTGGAAACACAAGGAATCCAGGATGGATGAATCCCTCAGGACCAGTGGTGAGAGTGGAGATACCGAGAAGGTGGAAAGGTGGGGTAAAAAGGGGGAACCGATTACAAGGATCTACATATAACCTCCTCCCTGGGTGATGGGCACAGTAACGTGAGTGAAGGGAGATGTTGGGCAGTGTAAGATATGATAAAATAATAATTTATAAATTATCAAGGGTTCATGAGGGAGGGGGAGCAGGGAGGGAGAAGAAAACAACGAGGAGCTGATTCCAAGAGCTCAAGTGGAAAGCAAATGTTTTGAGAATGATGAGGGCAACAGATGTACAAATGTGTTTGACAGAATGGATGTATATATGGATTGTGATAAGAGTTGTACAAGCCCCCAATAAAATGATTTAAATAAAAATAAATAAGTAAATAAAATAAAAACCATCTTTAAAAAAATGTACAGAGAGTAATATGTCTTCATTTCTTCAACGTTTTCATCCTTTCTCCAGATACCTCATAGCATAAGAAACCTCACCTTGATCACAGAAATTCTTTAAAAGCTAGCTTTTTACAGCAATAAAGAGAGGTTTAATATGCTGGCATCCTAACATCAATTGTCTTTCTGCAGGTCCCTTCATATTAAACCAGAGTCGCTCTGGTTTTCATAGGAATGCAATCACAAGTCCACAGGCAGCCAGCCCTCTGTTTTGATAGCATAACTTGTTCTTACCTTTCTGATACAAATTCAGCAGGATTTGCTGAACACTCATTGCAAAGTCAAGCAGTTCCCCTAAAAAATGTAAGAGTGGTAAAATAATGCTAACTAAATTCCTGTCTCCGAGAAGAGAAAGGGCATCATCATAGAATGTCGGGCTTGGAAGAAAAGTGCGGGTTTAAGGACAAGTGTCAGAGAGGATGATCAAAGTCAGCCTCAGCCTAAAGTTAGAAGATTTGAAGAATCACAGACTATTGCAGCTAGAAGAAAACTTGTTAATATATTCTTTTTTATATTCATTGTACAAATGAGAAAAGTAAGGTCAATGGTTAATTTTTTTGCCCAAAGCAACAGGTCTAGAAAACTTGCATCCAGATTATAGCTTACATGCCCCCAAAATGTCCACAAAGCACACCAGGGTCCAAAAGCCAACAAACTAGGAGGGACCTTCCAGACATGGAAAAGGGGGTGGAGTGGCCCCAACAATATCTAGTTCAGCTGGCAGGTTTAGCTGGTAGGTCATGGCATGTCACAGCAGGCTGGCATGCCATGCTTATCCTGAGGACTCTCAAGAGAGATCTCGGATAAAATAATGTGATAAAATTATTATTTTTTTTAGTAAACCTTGGTAGTTCACAATGTAATTATATTTTCTTTAAATTAGTGGGGGTGTGTGTGCTGCTGCTGAGTAAATTAAATTGGTTCTATTAAAATGTTAATTATACTCTTATTAAAGAATCAGAAAATATGTTAACATGAAAATTGTTTAGTGAATCCAAAATCTAAAACTTACTTTTTGCCATTAAACAATCAGAAAATGTATACATTGACTTTCTCTTCTATTGTAATGTCATGAAATCATAGGTAGGAAATCATAGGTAGCCTAAAGTGCTCTTTCTCTAAGTTCAGAACCTAACCCCAAATTCATGATATTATGAATGTTCTTTAAAGTATGGGAGCCCCCAGCGATGTGTAATGGAATTCTTAATGCAATCAGGGAGCAAGAAGAGTTTTCTTTTATGAACAATGAGTAAGGGATAAAAGGCCCTGAGTGAGCTAGGCTAAGTACACCAGCTGCCGTCCATCAATATGTTGGCCATTAATAGTCATTTAAGCTTTTAGTCCAATTTAAATGAGTATCACTAGGGTTTAAATTTTAAACCAGTTATAGATTTTAATCCTTCAAATTAGAAATAATGGCTGCTGGAAAAATTATGAGTGACCATCAGCCATTACTGTTCTTGAGGAAGCAAAGTATTTTTATAATGCTACCACAAAATTTTAAAAGCATCTTATGACCCTTAACATCAGAAAATCCATTTTCATCATGAACTATTTGCATTTTGAGTATCATATTTGTCTCTAATTAATGGAGAGTCAAACAGAACAACACATATGAATTTTTCTTGGCCCCCACAACCTTTCCCTTCATGTGGTATTTTATGGTGGAGAGTTGAAACTGTAAATATATATAATCTTCAAAACCAAACTCACTGCCATCGAGTAGATTCTGACTCATAGCAACCTTATATATTATATACATAATTTAATAAACATAACTATAAAAGAGATCAAATACCCTATATGATTATTTTCCTCCCCCATTTTATTCCTATGGGTCATTTTATGAGTCATTTCTCCCTAGAATGTTTTTTATTTAGATTTCCAGATGTATGAAAAAAATGAATCAACATCTCTTGCATCTTCCAAAGAGCAATTTGACAAGTGCCAAAGGAAAAATAGTAATATGACAAAGGTAATATTGGGTAGAAGCATTATGGAAAAGTTGATGCTTCAGAAAAATGTATGGGTCCTTATATAGGTACATCACATGATCACTGAAAGCAAGAGCAATATTCAGTCCGACCTATGAAGTATTGACCAGAATTCTCAATAGCATTACATGTGAGATTACTAAAGCCCAAGTGTTTCGTTATGAGCATATGTGTCTGTAGGATGGGGATAATTGAGTTACATCTTATTCCCAAATAATCAAATCTTTTTTTAAAAAAATTGGTGTTTAAATAGTAAATAACATTTTGTTTCTTGTCTTCCCCATTATCACCATATATCTGGCAGAGCTCTAGCAAGAACCATTGGTTCGTCTGACTCATGGAATGCACTGAAATGTCACCACTTTTGGCTTTTTTTGGAAAGGAGAATCTGATTCATCCTGAAAGCATAAAGAGTCTGAGAATACTTTTGGAACAAACAGATGCATCTTATTTTCAGAAAGTGTACTGTAAATTTTATTTATTTTTAAGTATCTTCTAGTTCTCTCAATAAAGAGATCCAGGTTGAATCCTTGCTGCACCATTACGATTACATGATATTTTCCTCTCTACATCATTGCTTTTTCTTCTTCAAAGTGAGAATGTTGGACTTATGAATTCCAATGCTACTTCCTAATTTTTGAATTCAAGCTTCATTTATAGCTGCTGGTAAATTCATTCACTTGACATCCCTTTCCCCCCTTATCATTAAAATGTTTCTTGTGTTCCCTTGTTGTAGTTTCTATTTTATTACAACACTGACAGTACCCCAAATATTTTAAATATCATACTTAGATCATCACTGAAAAAGAAATGTGAAGAATCACTAACATCATCCATATGGACTATTTTTAAAGCATTATCAGTGAGAGATTTCTTTATATTTTATTTTATTCATTATTTATCTTTCCTTGCCCTCTCACTCCCTGGTGACTAGCAAAACCTCTCTGTTAGTGTGAAAACCTTTTATGAACGTTTTTAATTTGGGTCTCCTACAATACTTGGTCTCTTGTGACTGACTAATTTCACTCTGTATAATGTCCTCCAGCTTCATCCATGTAATGAACGTTCTTTTAAGACAGACCTGAACTTTATTAAGTGATAAGGATGAGTGAAAGCACCTCAACTCTGCCCTCCATTCAATTGAGGAAAGTCTCTTCCCTTGTCTGGGATTCCGCTTCTCTCTCTGTTACCGTAAAGGAGGACACGGGAATTGTTCCACTTAAATGGCAACAACTAGCATGGTATGCCAATGAAAAATTAAATAACACTAAAGAATGAATATTTTTCATTCAACTCTTGAGTTCAAGAGTGCTCAAAATCATAGCAATGGCACTTCTGCTTGTATGTGCATATCTTTGTAATTTCTGTAATCTCTTTGCGTTGGAATCGACTCAATGGCAGTGGTTTTGGTGTTTGTTTTTGCATTGTATATTGTTTCAGAACTTTCTTTCAACAATTGGTGAACATGATAGTGGGGCAGGAGTAAAGAAAAAAGAAATAGAGAAAACAACTGGGGAGTAAAAATCATATATATAGGCATAAATCTAGATAAGTATATCTCCAAAGATATAAATATAGGGGTACTTATCTATGTATGTATATATAAGTAATACAATAAGGAAGCAGGCTGACCATGGGTCTCTACCTAAATCCTACCTCAGTACAAGAATGGTTTGTTCTAATAATGTGGCTAATGTATGATACTCATCTTCCCAACAGGATCGCTGAAGACAAAATGGGTCCATGAGCAAATGTGGTGAAGAGAGCAGATGGTGCCTAGCTATCAAAAGATATATCATCAGGGGTCTTAAAGGCTTGAAGATAAACAAGCGGTCATCAAGCTCACATGGAAGAAGCACACTGGCCTGTGTGATCATGAGGTGTTGATGGGGGGGAAAATCACATCAATGTGAACGAGGGGTAGAGCTGAATGGAGACCTAAAGCCCATCTGTAGACAATTGGACATCCCTTTACAGAAGGATCACAAGGAAGAGATGAGCCAGTCAGGGTGCAGTATAGAACTGAGGAAACATACAATGTTGCTCTAGTTCTTTAATGCTTCCTTCTCCTCCCCCCACCATCCCCCATTCACATGCCCCAAGTCTACCTTATGAATCCAGCTAGACCAGAGCATGTACACTGGCACAGATCAGAGCTCACAACACAGGGAACAAAGGACAGATAAACACTTCAGGACCAATAATGAGAATAGCAATACCAGGAGGGTAAGGGTAAGGTTGGGGGGAGGGGGGGGGAAGGTGGAACTGATCAAAATGATCGACATGTAACTCCCTCCCAGGGGGATGAACAACAGAAAAGTGGATGAAGGGAACTGTGCTCGGTCTAAGGCATGAAAAGAAAGTTTTTCTAAATTATCAAGGGTTCATGGGGTGGGGAGGGGAATGAGCTGATAAGATACTAAGAGCTCAAGTAGAAAGTATTTTGAAAATGATCATAGCAACATATGCACAAATGTGCTTGACACAATGAATAGATGTATGGATTGTGACAAGAGTTGTAAGAGCCCCCAATGAAAGGATTCAAAAGAAGAAGAACATGATGAGGGCAGCAATTATACAATTATGCTTGCTCTAATGGAACTATGGATTATAATAATAATAAGAGCTTCCAATAAAAGGTTTAAAAAAAAACAAACTTTCACATTAAAAAAAAAAGTCATGAAAGGGGGACAAAAAGCAGAAAGCCCAACTACATTCCACACTTTGCTTAAATTGCCAGAAGAGCAATTGAGAAAAATGTTGTGCTAGTAGAAGTGGATGGTGGACTAATATTTTATGATTCCAATAACAATTAAGAAATCTTTCATGGTGTTTTTGAGGAGTAAAGATCATCTCCATTTTCTTAAAATTCAAAAGCAAAAGTTAAATTTCTGTGTTCTTATGTAAAATCTGCTTGCATTAATAGGCCACCAAAATTTAACCTAACTTCATAAAATAATATCCTTATCACAACTCAATTGAAATTGATAAATGATTCATGGTTTAATCACATTTGGAGTTGTAAAGAAAAATACCCTCCAATGCAGGCTGCAATTTTCTAAAACTATGCAGTGTTGCCAAAGCGTATACATAGCCCTTTAATTTAATGCCAAGGGTTACATTGTTTTTTTGGTCCTCAGGTTACATCCTTATCCTTGTTATTTATTTATTAGCAAAGCCAAGGGAAAGATAGAGAAGGAGGAGAGAGACTGGACCCTCAGGCTCTGCAGCTGAGAGCAACACTTCCTTTCTGTTTGAGGACTTGTCAATTGATTATTATTAATATTATCTTGTTGCTTGAAATGACAGTTTTGCTATGTGCTTTGTCACCTTCCTTACAAAGGAACTGCACTCTCTTCTGAAGGGATCCATACATCCTTCTGATGAAAATAAAGATGCTGTCCAGCATGAAATCTCCACCTTAAGGCTCAAGTATCTCACATTGGGATCCATCTAAGGTTTAGGATTTCTTAACCTCAATTCAGCACTGTAAGTCCTGAGCATCAGGCTAATAGGGAAAATGTGCACTGATCCTGTTCCCTGAACCCCAGGGATATTGAAGGGCTTTCAGAACCAAGCAAGCCCAAATATACACATGGCTGTCTACTCTTCATGTGAATTACAACAAGGCCTAATCTCTTTCCATCATGTCCAAAAGTTATTATCCATTATCAGACTGAAGGAACAGTGGTGAAGCCCCCTGCTTCACCACTAGCATGAATTTGACAGTGGCTGGTGTCTGGCATTTCACTTTGAAAGATGAGAATGTAGACTGGGTAAAAGCTGTCATACTGCATTTAACTTTCTTTTTAAATGACACGATAAATTTAAAAGAAAGAGTAACATTTTAAAGTTTATTACCTTAGATGTTTTTCCACACCTAAGCCTCCCCCAATAAAAATAAAATACATACCAAATAATAATAATAATAATGGTAATAATAATACATTTAAAAGCCTACAAGCAGGCTAATGCATGAAAAACACTACAGAAAGAAACTCATGGATCATTATAAGAAAATAAGGTATCACTTATATAGTTAAAATGGATATGGACATAGTCATTCTAGTGTGTGGGATGCCGTGTGTTTTTGCAAGAGTTTTCTCCTTGAGACTATGAAATATGAGAGAATTTACTTCATATATTTTTTAAGTGATGTTCTTTTTTTTTTTAGTTTGAAAAGTAATTATCTTTTCATGTACAACTCTCTGGCTTTTCCCTCCGAGGTTGAGGAAGGTGAAAGAAGTCCTGTCACAGACAATGAAAGAATGATTGTAGATGTCTTGATGCGAGTTCATTCAGGTTTTGAATCACTCTGGGCCATACAAAATCAGGCTGCAGGATGTCTATAAAAGACTTCTGAGGTTTTAATTTGTAGGTGCTAACCCACCCCCTACTCTCCAGGAAAAAAGACTGCTCCTGGTGGACACTTAGCCATCACTTCACAATATCATGGTAAAAACAAACAGTTCTCCCAGTTTGACTCCCCACATGACAATGGTCCTGCGTCTGTCAACAGACTTGGATTATGTGCCTCCTGAGAACATGACTGTGACATTTACTCTTGTGACAAGGCAAATTTCGGCAGCTTGTCTGGATAGGGATGAGCAGGCATTACGCTGCAGCAACTTTCATCAAGGTAAGGACATTTCAATCAGCACATTTCCCCCAGTTTGGTAGGTAATTTGCCATCTGAACACAAGTCTCTAAGTATGCCCCCGCAACAAGTTACACATCCTTCCCACAATTTGTGCACTCACCATACAACATTGCTCCTCCAGTTTCATGCAAGAAACGAAAACGATGATTTTTAAATAGCCAGATTGTCAGAATGGTAAGAATGAGCAAAAAATTAAAGACAAGCAGCTCCACTGCTCCCTGATGTTGAGACTGATCCTTGTCCTTCCCTGACGGGAACCTTCTCTGTCGTTCCATTCTCCAGTTTTAAGATTCCTTGGATTAAAAACCCGGATAAGGACTGTGGAGGTTTGCCTAGGACAGTCCAGCTGCCTGAGAATTAAAACGAAAAAACACTGCCACTTAAGGTTGCTACTTCACCAGCATCTGCCTAGGCTTAGTATTCAGATGGCTTCTAGTTACAACTTCCTGTTTCTCTTAAAGCAGCCCCGTCTCTTTTCAAACTTCAGGCTGTGCTTTCATCCCGACTCTGGCCGTCCTTAAATGATTCAGTCCCTGAATATATCTTTCATGTTGCTGAGAAAAGTACGTATTGTGTCATAATCATAGGTTTCAAACAAGTCTTAAAACCACAGAACTGGTGAATTGCAACTTAATAGTGAAAAAGATCACCTTACTACAGCAACACTTTCTAAATTCAAAAAGTTAATTTCCAAATCATAATCTTACCACCCATGAAAGGTCTTTCTTTTCCACCCAAAGATTGCTGATGAGACAGGGAGTAAGAACTCGGGTTTGTCCTAAAATGATTGCATAGCATTTGCTTCTTCCTATGTCGCTTCTTCAAGAAGCGAAAAAGGAAGTTGGTATATGATTCTCTGGCTGGATTTATATAATTGGTAGTCACACGAGAAAGATTTGAACTGTTTTTAACAAGAAGAAAATGAAAGCCAAAAGCAAAAAAGAAAACGTTATCTAATCGCTCTACGGCTATGGTGTTGGGGTCTGCTGACTAAAAAACAAAATAAAATAAAAACTAATCATAAATCTTGAATGCAAAACCTTAACCGCCATTTTCAACAGTAGCTCACACAGAATTTCTCTTTTTGTAGCTGCTTCCCCAGACGGTCAAGACCCAGAGGAACCTGTGGTAGATCACACACCTCCTCTGCCGTGTGGCACAATCATGCTGCTCAATGAGGAATGGCTGTGCCGCTGGAAACAGAGGATTCCACGCCTTAGGACTCTGCCTAGCTGCGATGGTCCTCCAAAGCATCTTTCATTTGGAAAGCTATTTTGCATTATTTGAGAAAGCTCCAGAAACTACTACAATGGGTTCTGCTTCTTGTTCGGTAAATGTTGTGAACACTGTAATTTATAAATTGAATATGAATTCTGTCATGGATGGGGATATAATCTGTGATGGAGTTTCTCCATTATTTCATGATATTGTTATAACTTGATCAGCTGCAGAAGAAACAGGAAGCTATCTGCTTCCATGAAGGTCCACAGTCTCGGAAAGCTTATATTTCCACTTGATGGCAGTGTATCGTAATTGTCCAGTATCCTCCGTACATGACAGAAGTATGTCCATTTATAAATACTGCATGCTTCCTTGAGTAGGATGAACCCAAATAAGTCCTGAACAATCTTCCTTGCTAGAAGTCAAACTTGTGATATCAAGCAGTAACCGGTTCATTGACGGTGAGAGTCTATCAACCACTTAATATTAAACTCTGCTGTTGCATTATCTTCTCCTTCAGCAACTTTCAGAGTCGATTTCCTCTCTGGGCTTAACTAAGCAGAGGGTAGTTTTGTGTGCCGCAGATGTTCTTGTTTAAAACACTACCCTTTTTTGGCAGGCTTGTGATGAGTAATAGTGAAATTGTGCTGAAGCCTGTCAGTTAGTTTATGCTTGTAAGCATTTCACGGAGCTTTGCTAGCAGACTCTACCTTCTTAATTTTTCAACCCAACAGGTTTAGTCTTGAATGGTTAGATGTAAATGATGACCCAGATGCAAAATTTAGCAGCTTCTTGTTATTTAAAAAATGTCATCCTTAAATTACTTTGGTCCCCTTTTATCTTAGTTATCCCATCAGAGGAGAATCCACTGTGTTTGGTTATTTATTATGACAGCAATTTCATGCTCTTGCCCCTAAGAACACTGAATACCCATGGAACAATTTTGGATGCAGAAATTTGAGATTTGATGACAATATACTCAAATCTGTGTATTTCACATCAAAAAATATCTTACACATGGCACAGCTGATTCCTCCCCACATGGTCACATCTGTCAGAGTTTAATTGCTGCTCTATTTATAAAGACTAGTCCCATTCATCTCACCTCATTCACTGAAGTTACCTCCTTTGTCCCTGAAGTCATTTGCATATATGGCTCCTGGTTTAGATTTTCATTACACTATTGCTTAATCTTTATGCTGCTTAACGTTAAGGTGGAAGATTTAGGGGGAATGTGGACTCAGGAATGATCTTCAATGTTTTCACACGAAAGTAATTTAATTTCTCCTATTTTGAATTTTTCTCACAATATCCTTTTATATACTGCTATAAGAATGAAAGCAACTAAAGGAAAAGAAACAACTATTCACTGGACATTGACTATGTACCCAAGAAATTGTGCTAAGAAATTTTAGTGTAGCTAATTTAATAGTCATTCAAACTCGCCTACAGATGAGAGGACCTACATTCAAAGAGAGTTATTGGTAACTTGTCCACGGTTGCACAGTCAGGATGAGTTAGATACATGTGGTGGTTAGTGCACAGGAAATAGCACTTTATCTCAGGTGAGCAACTCATCCCACTTCGTTAGGGACTTTCCCGGTTATAGCATGTGGAATCCCAGTGTGTAGGAAACCTTTCTGTGCCAAGTGAATACAGTCAGTTATTCTAATAGCCATGGTTTTCAAAAATCTCAAATCCTCTCCTGCCAATAATAACTCTATTTTATGAGAGTCCTAAGGTAGATGTTCACATCAGGAAGCATAGCAATTAAAAATTAAAATACACTTTTAGCCAGTGGCCTGTAAGCTTCAGTGCCAGAGAGTTAGGCACAAAGCCAAATAAAAGTTCTTTATTGTCTCTCACTTCAAGTCTGAACATCTGCTTAGCATTGAATCAAAGATACTTGCTACAAGATACAACATGTAGGCAAATAAAAGCAAAGAGAAAGAATAGACGGTCCAGTCCACTGGTATCACTATGTCTTGCCTCAGCTTGCCCTTCTAGTTCCATGGCAGAAAAGAATGGAAGAGTGGATCCCCAGATCCCAGTGACCTTGTTGAGAATAGCAATCTCCCCCTTGTGAATGTAACCTATCGAAGTTACGAAATGAACTTGTTAGGTTTCTGGGGTGGTTTATCTCGGTTTTTGCTTCTCAGTGCTGAAAGAATTCACGTGCTAAAAACACTTTTGTAATTCAAGTAACTTTTATAAGGGAAAGCACCATTTCAGGTACTACAGTCTCAGAAAGTACACACTATCCTTGGAAAGTGTGCAAGGCCACATGGAGGGGGCTGAAGGGAAAGTTTGCTACTGAAAATGGCCATTTCAGGGGAGCCCAGAAAAATACAAGGAAGGAAACCCTGAACAGGATCCAGAAGCAGCTTGCAGCTCCAACAACAGGAACCAAGAGCAGGAAATCCCAAGGGAACCAGAGGGGGCCCTAAGAGAGCATGCAAGCGCATGCTGCCACACACAGGAGGAGTCTTACCCTCCTCTTGCAGTGCACACCTGAACAAGGGAAGAACTCAAGGCCTGCCAGTTGGCGGGGAAGGAAAGGGGGCTCTGGGGGGTGGGGTAGGGGGTTGTGGTTGAGGGAATTGGCTGGTGATATCATGTTGCTGGTGTGTGCATTGTGTGTGGGCCCAGGTTATATTTTCCCACAGGTGTTTAATTAGTGTGCAACCCCTTTATTGTGGCATGGACAGCTAATTTTCATTTAGCGTAGGCAGTGGAGACTACCTCCTTTTCCCCTGGTCTAGCTACCATTCAAACTAATCACAGGAGAGCTCCCTGTTCTGGAAAGGAGATGAAGATTGAGGGCCTTGAGAATCAGGAAGTTAAACTTCCCTAGATGTGGACAGCTACTGAGAGTTCCCTTTTATCTGTTGGAGCTCCACCCTACCTAATCTCAGTTCTCTCTAGACCATTAATATTGTTAGCAGTTGTGAAGCTGGCCCCCAAAACATGGAGACCCCATACACAATTGAACAAAATGCAACTCCACGCCTGCCCAATTTTCATGAACAGTTGTGAATCAAACCATTGTGGTCCCTAGTGTAGTCAATGGTAGATTTTCCAGAAATAGATACCAAAATTCCAAGACTTTTGTCCTAGTCCTTTTTATTCTGGAAACTTTTGTGAAATCTATACACCATCATGACAGCACATGAGCGTTTACTAATGTATGGGTGGTGACTAAGCATGACCTGCATTGGTTGGAAATTGAATTTGAGTTTCCCACGTGGAAGGCAAGAATTCTACCATGAACCACCGAGGCCAAGTGTGAAAATAGAATAAAAGTGCATTTTTGGCTGAGTGCATTGTGTGACTCTCAAGTAAACCTAATTACAATCGTGTCCCAGACAATTGCAGAAGCTTCTGGAACAAAATATAAAACTTGATCTCAGTGATTTCAGAGGGGGAAATATCAGGTTAACCAACCACATTTGAAGGAAACAATGGGATTTCCTTACCATGGCCAGTCCCTACCTGGAGTCATCTGCTAGCATAACAAATATTTCAATCACTCAGGAAATCCCCAGGGTTTAAAGAGCTGTCTGGAGCCCTGGTGGTGTAGTGGGTTCTCTGTTGGGCTGCTATCTGCAAGGTCAGCAATTTGAAACCACCAGGCACTCCACAGGGGAAAGAGGAGCCTTTCTACTCCCAAAGATTCACAGTCTCAGAAACCCACAGGAGCAGTTCTACTCTGTAGGACTCAGAATTCAATGGCAGTGAAAAATAATTGTTTTCTCAGTACAACCAGAAAGCAATGATGAGAAGATTTCATTTCACTCACTTTGGACATAGTATCAGGAGAGACCATTCCTTGGAGAAGGGCATCATGCTTGTTAAAGAGAAAGGTGAGCAAAAAAGGGGAAGATCCTCTAGGAGATGGGTAGACACAGTGACTGCAACAATAGGCTCAAACATAACGACAATTGAGAGGATTCCAAGGAACAAGTTATAAGTTGGAACCAACTTGCCAGTAAATAACAACAACAAAGAACCTTGGTATTTCAGGAAGAAAAGACAAAGGGGACATCCCTTGGGTGAAGTTCATAGGATATTCCCCAGCCCTCAATTCAATAAGAGCACTATAAATATTAGAGGGAGGCAGCTCAGTTGTTCACTTGCCCCTTCTCACTTGTATGCCACCTCTAAGGGGAGAATTGTTTTTACAGTTGCTACAGAGAAGAAAAGAAAAGAAAAAAGACCAGAGTCTCCATGATAGGTCTCAAATAGTATGAAAGTCACCTGGAGTTCTGTGGTATTTAGATAATTTTATGTTAACTTTAGATAGATGATCACACAGCAGCACTCCAATCTGTCAGTCCGATCACAGCATAGTGATAACCTCTGTGGGGGTTAGGCCTGCTTATAAGCGGGGAAACTGAGAATGGCCTCAATCTCTGCTCCTCTGCCTTCCTGACTGCTGTAACTCTCTACATCAGTGGTACTTGTCCTCTAAGTTTCTTGGCATAGATGAGTTAGTGCTTCTAGTGCTTTTTCAGCTTCCTGAAACATCACAATATTACAGAAAATGGTATGATTTAATATGCTAGGAATAACACAATCAAAAGGAGTGGCTTAGCATTCATTGTCAAAAAGGATTTTGCTAAATGCATCATGAAGCACATTTCTATTTGTGATTAGATTATATATAGCCCACTTCAAGGAGATTCAATCAATATAATTATTATTCATCTTTATGCACCAACCACAAAAGCTGGTGATGAAGAAATTTGAATTCTACCAATGTCTTCAGTCATAAATTGATCAAATGTGCAATCGATAGGCATTGATAGTTATTGATGATTGGAATGCAAAAGCTGAAAACAAAGAGGAAGAAACAATATTTGGAAAATATAGACTGGGTGATAGAAATGAAGCTGGTGATTGAATGACAGAATTTTTCAAAACCAACAGCTTGTTCATAGCAAATACCTTTCTCAACCACACAAAAGGAAACTATGCTCATGATCTTCCTCAGATAGAAGATCTGTCGACTACATCTGTGGGAAGACACAATAGAGAATCTCGACATCAGCAGGGTTGTGGGGAGGAGACCAGCCAGTCAAGGTACAGTGTAGCAACGATGAAACATACAACTTTCCTCTACTTCCTAAATGCTCCCCCCACTATCACGATCCCACTTCTACCTTACAAATCCAGCTAGACCAGAGGATGTATACTGGTACAGGTAGTAACTAGAAACACAAGGAATCTAGGACAGATGATCCCTTTAGGAACAGTGCTGGGAGGGAGGGTGGAGGAAGGGTGGGGTGGAAAGGTGGGAACCGATTATAAGGATCTACCTATAACCTCCTCTCTGGGGGATGGGCAACAGAAAAGTGGGTGAAGGGAGACATCGGACAGTGTAAGAAATGACAAAATAATGATATTTGTAAATTATCAAGGGTTCATGAGGAAGGGGGTAGTGGGGAGGGAGGGTAAAAATGAGGAGCTGATATTAAAGGCTCAAGTAGAAAGAAAATGTTTTGAGAATGATGATGGCAACAAATGTACAAATTTGCTTGACAGAATGGATGTATGTATGGATTGTGATAAGAGTTTACAAGCCCACAATAATATGATGGTCGCACCAGGGTGCAGTTGCCTTGGCAGTTCCCTCCTTCAGCTTGCAAGATTGACTTCTTACAAGACATCCCCAAAGAGAAGCCACATGGACCTATCCCAATGCAGCCCTGGGTGCTGGAGCAGCCGTGTGGAGACCCCTGCTAGTGCTGAGATGCTTATTCGTTCACTGACTCAGCTTTCCTCCGGCAGTTGGCATCATTGCCTCTGTTTTGTGAGGTGGAGGAGGACTTTGTCAACTGGTGTTGGGTTAATGGGTTAATAATGTTGGACTTGTGGGCTTGGGCAGCATTGGGTTGGGATGTTTTCGTGATGCACACAAAGGGAATGTCAGAAGAGTCTCTGAAACTTGCTCTTAATCATAGAGTAGGTAAAACAAATAGAAGAAAGGATGAAATAAAAAAGCTGAAGAGAAAATTCAAAGGGCAGCCAGATATTATAGTAACATGTGCAAGGACCTAGAATTGGAAATCCAAAAGGGAAGAACACACTCAGCATCTCTGAAACTTAAAGGACTCAAGAAAAATGTCAAGGTTCAAATAGCAACTGTGAACGATCCTATAGGCAAAATATTGAATGATGCAGGGAGCATCAAGAGAGTATAAAAAAGAGAGGAATAGCATTGAATTCCTGACTAAGAAAAAGAACATTTTAAGATCTATCTTGAAGTAAAATGCTGTCTGTTATAGAACTATCCTTATACACTTACAAGGAAAGTCAGTTCCTAAGACTATTACTTAAATTCACTTACCAACCACAATAGCCAAGGATGAGAAAATTGAAGAATTCTACCAACAACCATTTCTCTCTCAGATTATCATACTGTGGTGACTATGGTAGAAGCTATGTCATTGATCTTTCATATGTCAGCAGGGTTACCCAATATGAACAGGTTTCAGCAGTTTCCAAACTGAGAACAGACAAAGAATTAATACTTGGCTCCCCACTTTGGAGGAAGTTGCTGTTGAAAACTTTGTGAATACCTTTGAAACATTATAAGATACTGAAGGCCCAATGAATGGAAGCAGAACATTGCTGGAGACAGTGCCAGAGGATGGCCCTCAGGTTGGAGGGGAACTCAGAATATGACTGAGGAGGAGCTGATTTCTCAGAGTAGAGTCAACAATGGTGACATGAGTTAAGTAAGGCATGTGGAACTGGAGCCTTTGGGATATTCTTTTGCAAAAGGGGCATGACCCAAAATAAGAAGAAACAGCTGCAAACATCCACTGATCATCAGAACATGGAATATGAAAAATACATATGTAGGAAAATTGGAAGTTATCAAAAATGAAATAAAAGACATAAAGATCAATATCCTAGGCATTAGTGAGCTGAAATGGACTGTTTGTTATTAGCCAGTTTGAGTCAGAAAACCTTATGATTTACTGTGCTAGGAATAAGACAATCAAGAAGAATGGTGTGGAATTCATTGTCAAAAAAGACATTGCAAAAATAAATCTTTAAGTATAATGCTGTCTGTGATAGGATTATATCTATCTGCCCTCGAGAAAATCCAATCAATACAGCTATTATTCAAAAGCTGGAACTCAAAAATTAGTGATGAAGAAATTGAAACATTCTACCAATGATTTCAGTCCAAAATTGATCAAACATGCAATCAAGATGTCTTGATAATTATTGGCAATTGAAATGCAAAAGTTGGAAGAAAAGAGAAAGGAACAGTAGTTGGAAAATATGAAGTTGGTAATAAAAATAAAGCTGGCAATTGAATGGTAGAATTTTGCAAAACCAACAACTTGTTCATAGCAAATTATCCTTTTTCAATAACACAAAAAGTGACTACACACATGGACTTACTTATCCAGATTGAACACACAGGAATCAACTAAGTTGTTGAAGCACTGGAAGCACTCACTCATCTATGCCAGGTGTGGCAATTACATAATCTCCTGTCAACTCGAGCCAAGGGATGGAGTCTAGCTTGTCAATCAGGTCACAGCCAATGAGGCCTCTGTGTGGGCATGGCTTTCTCCTGAGGATTCTGGGAACTCCTGTCTTCCTCCCTGGAGTGGGACACACACACACTCTCTCTCTGCTTTGTCTTCCTGCTGACAAGCCACATGGAGTTATGCTGATGGAGCCAGAGCCACAGAGCTGGAGGAAGGACATGGAGACCCATGACAGTGCTGAGATGCTTCTGCCACCATTGGATCCACAAGACTTTCTACCCACTGACCTGTGATATTCCTGTATTCAGCATCATTGCATGTGTTGCATGAGTCTGAAGAGGAATTTATAGACTGGGATCAGACATATGGACTAATATCAGACTTATGATCTTGATCTGGACTGCGCTGGGATGTTTTACTGATGCATAATTGCTTCTTGATATAAAGTTACCATATATATGTGTATATATACATATACATGTATATATATACATGTATACATGTATATGTATATATATACATGAGTGTCTATGAATTTGTTTCTCTAGTCAACTTACACTAACACACCAGGAAATTTGGAAGACAGCAACCTGGCCAACTGACTGGCAGAGATCCATATTTGTACTCATTCCAGAGAAAAGTGACCCAATCGAATGTTCAAATTATAGAACAAAATCATTGCTATCACATGCAAGTAAAATTTTGTTGACTATCCTCCCACAACTGTTGCAGCAGTATATTGACAAGGAGTTGCCAGAAGTTAAGGCCAAATTCAGAAGAGGACATGGAACAAGAGATATCATTGTTAATGTCTGATGGATGTTGGCTAAAAGCAAAGAATACCAGAAAGATGCAGACTTGTGTTTTATTAAGTATGCCAAAGCATTTGCCTGTGTGGATCATAACAAACTATGGATAATCTTGAGAAGAATGGAACTTTTAGAACACTTCATCATGCTTATGTGGAACTTGTATATGGGTCAAGAGGCAGTGCGTGAATGGAACAAGGAAATGCTGCATGGCTTAAAATAAGGGAAGGTGTATGACAGGGTTGTATCCTCTCACCATACTTATTCAATCTGTATGCTGAGCAAATCATCAGATAAAGCGGATTATATGAAGAAGAATATGTTATCAAGATTGGAGAAAGGCTTACTGACAATCTATTGTACACAGATGACACATCCTTGCTTGCTGAAAGTAAGGAAGACTTGAGCTCCTTGCAAAGATGGCAGCATTCAGTATGGATTACAACTTAATGAAAAAAGAACAGAATTTTCACATCTGGACCACTAGGTAACATCATGATAAATGGAGAGAAAGTTGAAGTTGTCAAGCTTATTTGGATGCACAGTCAATGCTGCTTGAAGCAGCAGTCAAGCAATCAAAAGGAGTTCCATTGAGTAAATATGTTGCAAAAGACTTCTTTATAGTATAGAAAAGCTATTACTTTGAGGAGTAGGGTGTGCCCAGCCCAAGCGATGGTGTTTTTAATTGCCTCATGTGCATGTCAAAGTTGGATATTGAATAAAGAAAACAGAAAAAGAATTGATGTATTTGAGTTGTGCTCCTGGAGAAGAATATGGAAAGTCCTGTGGACTGCTAAAAGGACAAACCAATCTGTTTTAGAAGTACAGTCAGAGTGCTCCTTAGAGGGAAGGAGGGCAAGACTCCATCTGATATACTTTGGACTTATTGTAAAGAGAATCAGTCCCTGGAGAAGGACATCATGTTGGGTAATATGGAGGGGCAGTGAAAAGGAGGGAGGTCCTCATGGAGATGTATTGACACTGTGGCTGCAACAATGGGCTCAAGCATAGAAACAATTGTGCAGATGGCACAGGATGGGGAAGCGTTTTGTTCTGTTGCCCATAAGGTAACTATAGGTAGAACTAACTTGATGGCACCCAACAAAAGGAACAACAAACAGCATGTTAAATATGAAATTTATATGACATGCAATCAATATGCATTGATAATTATAAGTGATTTGAATGTGAAAGTTGGAGACAAGAAAGGATGGTCAATAGTTGGAAAATATGGAGTTGGTGATAGAAACAAAGCTGGAGATCACATGATAGAATTTTACAGGCCTAGGACTTCTTCATTGTTAATACATATTTTTCAATTTTTTCAACAATATAAATGGTGAATACATACCACAGATCTTGCCAGTTGCAATACAGAGGAATCAAATTGACTACATTTGTGCAGAGAGGTGATGGAGAAGCTCATTATCATCAGCTAAACATATCTGACAAGGGGCCAGCTGTAAAACAGACTTCAAGTGCTAATATGCAAAATAATGTGAAGCATTATTTAAGTAAGTCCACAAAAGTCAAAATACAAACTTGAGTACATTCAACCTGAATTTAGAGATAATCTCAAGAATAGGTTTGGTACATTGAACACTAATGACCAAAGAATAGAGGTGTTACAGGATGACATCAAAAACATGATACATATCTTACACTGCCCGATGTTTCCCTTCACCCACTTTTCTGTTGTCTGTCCCTCAGGGAGGAAGTTATATGTAGATCCTTATAATCAGTTCCCCCTTTCTACCCCACCTTCCCTCCACCCTCCGGTATCACCACTCTTACCACTGGTTCTGAAGGGATCCTCTATCCTGGATTCCCTGTGTTTCCAGTTCCTATCTGTACCAGTGTACATCCTCTGGTCTAGCCAGATTTTTAAGGTAGAATTGGGATCATGGTGGGTGGTGGGAGGAAGCATTTAGGAACTAAAGGAAAGTTGTATGTTTCATCGTTGCTACATTGCATCCTGACTGGCACGTCTCTTCCCTGCGACCCTTCTGTAAGGGGATGCCAGTTGCCTACAGATGGGTTTTGGGGTCCCAATCTGTACTCTCCCTCTTTTACAATGATATGATTTTTTGTTCTTTAATGCCTGATACCTGATCCCTTTGACACCTCGTAGTCAAACAGGCTGGTGTGCTTCTTCCATGTGGGCTTTGTTGCTTCTGAGCTAGATGGCCGCTTGTTTACCTCATCAAGGGTTCATGAGGGAGGGAGCAGCGGGGAGGGAGAGGAAATATGAGGAGCTGATACCAAGGGCTCAAGTAGAAAGCAAATGTTTTGGGAATAATGAGGGTGACAAATGTGCTTGACATACAATGGATGTATGTATGGATTGTGATAAGAGTTGTACAAGCCCCCAATAAAATGATTTAAAAAATCATACATGGGGGGTGTCATTAAAAAGAGATGAAAGAAAGAAAAGAACAAAATGTATGTCAGAAGGGACTCTTAAACCTGCTCCTGAGCACAGAGAAGCTGAAGCAACCAATAGAAATTATAAAGTAAAAGAACTGAATAGAAGATTTCAAAGGGCAGTTAGGACAAAGCACAGTTTTATAATGACTGCAAAGATATGGAGTCAGAAAATTTTAAAAAGGGAAAAAAACGCTCAGCATATTTCAGTATGAAAACTCTGAAGAAAAAAATAAGGCCTCAAGTTGCAATATTGAAAGAGTCTATGGGCAAAATACTGAATGATGCAAGAAGCATCAACATAAAGTGGGAAGAATACAGAGTGTATCTACCAAAAAGAATTGCTTGTCATTTATCCACTTTAAGAAGTAGCCTATGATGGAGAATGGTATTTAAGGAAGAAGTCCAAGCTGTACTGCAGGAAGAATTGAAAGAGCACCAATGGAAAACAAGTCTTCAAGAACTGAAAGAACAACAATTGAAATGTTCCCCAAGACAGGTGCATTACTGGAGGCACTCAATAGTCTAAGCCAAGAAATTTGGAAGGCAGCTAGTTACCCAACTGGCAGAGACCCTTATCTGTGGCCATTCCAAAGAAAGGTGGTCCAGTAGAATGCATAAATTATCTAATAATATTACAAAGATCACATACAAGCAAAATTTTGCTAAAGATCATTCAATAACAGTTGCAGCTGTGCATTCACAGGCAACTGCCAGAGATCTACGATGGACTCATAAGAGAATGTGGAATGAGGTGTCATTTTTGCTGATGTATTAGCTGAAACAGAGAACACTAGAAAGATGTGTTTTACTGATTAAACAAAGGTATTACATTGTGAAACATAGCAAACTATGAGTAACTTTGGGAAGAATGGGAGAACATTTCATCATGTTCATTGAGAACTAGTACTTAGACTAAGAGGCAATCATTAAACATAACAAAGGGGTTCTGAGTGGGTTAAAATGAGGAAAGATGTATGTCAAAATTGTATCTTTTTTTTTTTTACTGCCTGCCCCACCCCTCATCCCCACCCAAGATTGTATCTTTTCACCACACGTATTCAATCTGCATTCTAAGCAAATAATCTGAGAAATTGAATTATGTGAAGCATAGCATCGGGATTGGAGGAAGGTTCATTAACAGCCTTCAAAATGTAGTTGACACAACCTTGAATGCTGAAAACAAAAAGCACTTGAAGCACTTACTGATAAAGATCAGAGACTATATCTTTCAGTAAGGATTACATTTCGATTTAAGGAAATCATGTTATTACACAACATGATGTAATAACAGCATGATAAACAGAGAAAAGGTTGAAGTTGTCCAGGGTTTCATTTTACTTGGATTCACTATCATTGACCATGGAAGCAGGAACCAGGAAATCAAAGGCTGCATTGCCTTGGTTAACTACTACAAAAGACCCCTTTAATGTGTTAAAAAGCAAAGATGTCACTTTCAGGATGACCGAATCTGTAATGTATTCAATTGCATCATATGAATGCTGAAGTTGGATATTGAATAAGGGAGGCCATAGAAGAATTGGTACATTATCATTGTGGTGTTTTCAAAGACTATTAAACATACTTTGAAGTGCTAGAAGAATGAATACATTTGTTTTAGAAGCAGTACTACCAGAATGCTTTTTTGGAAGCAAGTATGGCAAGACTTCATCTGACTTACCTTGGGCATTTTATCAGGAGGGAAAAGGCTTTTCCCATGGAAAAAAGTCTTCATGTTTGGTGAAGTAGGACAGAGAAAAAGAAGACCTTTAAGGAGACAGACACAACTACCAAAATCGGCTCAAGCACAACAATGATCAAAAGGTTGGATGAATCTGAATTGGAAAATTTTGTAAGTTATTAAAGAGCAAAGATGTTACACTGAGGACTAAAGTGTGCCTGACTCAAACCATGGTATTTTCACTGGTCTTATATACGTCAAAAGCTGGACAATAAATAAGCAAGACCAACAGATTAATGCATTTAAATTATGGTGTTGGTGAAGAATATTGAAAGTTGGTCTGCCAAGAGAGTAAATAAATCTGTCTTGGAAGACCTATATGCAGAATTCTCCTTGGGCCTGATGATGGCCAGACTGTCTGAAGGAAGACCTCAATGAGATGGAGTCAGTGACTGCAATCATGAGCTCAAACATAATTGTGAGGGTGTTGTAGGATTAGTAGTATTTAATTCAGTTATACATGGGGTCTCTATACTTCAGAACCAATTAGATGCCACTTAGTAACAATAATTTTATCTGGACCATAGTTTGTCTTAAAGGTGGCTTTTAGGAACCAGTTTTTTTCTTTCTTTCTCTTTTTAAAAAATATTTTATTGGGGGATCGTACAATTCTCATCACAACCCATACATACATCCATTGTGTCAAGCACTTTTGTACATTTGTTGCCCTCATCATTCTCAAAATTTGCTTTCTACGTGAGTCCTTGATATCAGCTCCTCATTTTCTCCCCTCCCTCCCTGCTCCCCCCTCCCTCATGAGCCTTTGATAATTTATAAATTATTATTATTTTGTCATGTCTTACACTGTCCGATGTCTCCCTTCACCCACTTTTCTGTTGTCCATCCCCCAGGGAGGAGGTTATATGTAGATCCTTGTAATCAGTTCCCCCTTTCTACCCCACCTTCCCCCCACCCTCCCTCCCAGTATCGCCACTCTCACCACTGGTCCTGAAGGGATCATCTGTCCTGGATTCCCTGCGTTTCCAGCTCCTATCTGTACCAATGTACATCCTCTGGTCTAGCCAGATTTAAAAGGTAGGATTGGGATCATGATAGTGGGGGAAGGAAGCCTTTAAGAACTAGAGAAAAGTTGTATGTTTCATCATTGATACCCTGCACACTGATTGGCTCATCTCCTCCCCACGACCCTTCTGTAAGGGGGTGTCCAGTTACCTACAGATGGGCTTTGGGTCTCCACTCTGCACTCACCCTCATTTACAAGGACACCTCAATACAGTGCTGTGTATGAGTAACTATAACTTCCATCAAAACAAAAAATCTAGATTACAGGAATATTAAAATAAATTTTGCCATATGAGATGGATTGCCATTACAGTCAAACAATGGAATCAAAGATAGCAGTGATCATGAAGAAGATCCAGAATGGGCAACATTTCATTTGTTACCCATAAGGTGACCATGAGTTGGAGCCAGCTCAATCACAATTAATAACGTGTTCATACTGACAGAGTGGGAAAGTGAGAATCGTCAAAATGTGTCCAGTACATCCTTCTTGTCATAGTTTCTCTGCTGTTTGGTGGTGACAAGATTTAGATTCTCCCATTTCTTTTCTTGATTACTGTTTACACAGCTATAGCAAAAGATTATAAACTCTTCTTTATGTTGTTACTCCTGCTATTACTATTTTGCCTTTATTGCCTTAGGAATTTGAGGAGGCAAAAATTGATGTTACTATCTTTTCTCAAATGTCTTAGAATGCCTAGTTTTAAGTGACTTTTAACCAAAAAATAACAAAAGAAAATTTAAAAACTCAAGGCTTTTCTGTAAGTCTGCGAAACCATGTATGGTCGAGAGATACAAACTGACTACCCTTGTTGCATTACTCCTTTTCTACCCATTTAAAAATTTTAAGTTTGTAAATTACTTAATCTGTTAAGGTGAGGTTCCACCACCACCACCTAAGATAGAGAAAAGATTTTGCAGTCAATTGAAAAGTCTTCATTAGATTGTGTTAGAGTTAAAATTCCAAAGTATTTGATTTGGAAAGTTGTGGCTTACAGTGGGCCCCCAACTTCATTTTGAGTCTTGACATAAATTCAGCCTCTATTTGAGTTCTTTCTGATCATTAACTAGCTATATAAAAAACTTTGCTCTCAGGCAGAATGTGTTTGAAAGTAGATTCCAATACCCTGGTCAGCACAGGCAGATGCCATCTGAACCTCAGTGATCTTACTTGTGAATAATCTTAATTATTAATAGATACATGTCATCAGAAGTTTGAAGGGCTAGATCCAATATGACTTGGGACCTCAAGGTCAAAAATCATACCACAACTATAATGTAAATACATGATTGAATGGCTCCCAAGACTAATACTGTGCTCCTTTCCAGAAAATTGTGCAATTACATGTATCCCAATCATGCTACTTTCTCTCCTTTAACAATTGTGAATTTATCTGCCTCTAACTATGATTTTGTGAAAGTTTTTCTTTGTTTTCTATCATCACTTGGCTATGACTCCTTTGGGCACCATTATGGGCTCATGCTGATTGTTAAACTCAACTGAATTATAAGTTTTGGCCTGTTTCAGATTTAATAAAGACTTGAATCTGGGGTCTTATCTCCCTAGAACAAGATACAGATCTAATCTGTATCACTCTTTAAATAGCTGCTATTTTTTGCATGCTAGTGTCTTAGAAGACCGTTGTGCTAAATCAGAGATTTGCAATCTTGAATATGCATCAGAATTATCTAGAGAGTCTTTTAAAGAACAAATTAGTGGGACCACCTAGGAATTCTGGTTCAATTTTTTTATGGGACCCTAGATTTTAATTTCCTCAAAATTCGCTTGGGGTTGCTGATGTTGCTGGTCCAGAGACCACATTTGAGAACCACTGTGCTAAACACTTACCACGTGTTATTTAATTTCATTCTCACGCTGTTTTCTGACTTCCTATGGTCTGTTGTTCTGAGGGTGTCTCTGAAGCAGAAATGGCTTGATGGCCCCTCAAAACAACAGGCAGCTCTACAGAGTCCAGATGGTCAAAAAGCAGAAAATTGTTTTAATCACTAAGTATTTAGTTTCTCATGTAAAAATATTTTTTAAGTGAATCGTAGTTTTTGATTAGAAGTGTCATAGTATTTATCACTTGGGATTGCACATATTTACATGAAATTGGGATCATTGAAAGATTAAACTTACAAACTACTTTGTAGATATTAAAGGATAAACTTTTAATGTAAAATTATAACTGTCATACAAAATAACTATATTCCAATATTTTAGTTAACTGATTAATGACAAGATCAGTAAAATATTACAACTGATTCAAAGGAAAATTCATGTATAAGTCATAAAATAAATTCTAAAATAGACACAACTGACATTGTTCAAAGGATACGATGGGAAATTAATTGTACCTTCTGAGAACAAAATTTGCTCCCCTTTCCATAGAAGAGAATTATTTGCATTTCAGTCAGTTATCTTCACTTTACAGAGTTGCAAGGTAGTTCAAAGGCAATAAAAGATGCTAGCCCCATAAAATGTTACAGCCACAAAGTATGTACTCTAGAAAATGTGGTTATGCAGTTGACAATGTAGCTAGCCATTGGAAAAACTCAATAAGCCACAGTAAAAGACAGAGGCAGAAAGAGAGAGAGAGAGAGAGAGAAATAAGCCAGTAAATATGGGAAAAAGATTGAATAGCCATTTTTCCAAAGAATAAATTAAAATGGTCAATAAGCCTACTGCTCTCAAGTTGAATTCAACTCAAAGAGAACCCATAGGACACAGTAGGAGTACCTATAGGCTTTTTGAGACAGTAAAACTTGAAGAGAATAGAAAGCTTCTGATCTATTGAACTATCAGCCAACTTTTGGTCCACTGATTTATCGGGCATCTTAAAATGGGTAATAAGCATATAAAGTGATGTTCAGAATCACTAATAATTAGGGAGATACAAATAATATCACAATGAGATACCACTTAATACCCATTTTCAGTTCCAACTTTTGGCTGGATCTGGATTCTGCAGCTGGTTCATTGATGTCCAGATTTTTTGACTTGAGCCCACAGCCTGCCATATTGCATGCCAAACCTAGGTTTCCACCATCTGACCTGTTGTTTTCCTACCTATCTTGAGTTAGTTAGCTTTTGCAGCTATATAAGTCAGGAAAAGCCTCTAACATTTGATCAACAAGCTTTGAATTTACCTGCTTCTACAACTGTGTGAGTCATTTCTTCAATATTATAATTATCTATCTATAATCTATATGTGTCTATCAATCTATCTATTTATCATCTATGCTTCAGTGGTTCTGTATCTCTAGAAAATCCAGTCTATTCTTTATAGGAGGAGATAATACCATCTTTCTCCTAAAGAGCAGTTGGTGGGTTTGCACTTTTGACCTTGCCATTAGCAGCCCAACACTTATTTCACAGTGCTACCAGGGCTTCATTCATGCCTACCAAGACAGGTAGTTGTTTTTTAAAAATTAGGGTGACCCCCCACCCCAGAAGAATTCACTACAGAGGACAGCACTGAAGCTACAGATCAAGAGGGACTGGTCTGGTCAGAACACACAGGAGCCAATGAGGGGGGAAAGGGGAAAAAAAAACAAAAGAGTGAAGCACATCCTGGCTCACCAACCTCTGAGGACAATGTTGTTGCTCAGAACAGCAATGCACAGAGATGACCACAGGGCCAGCGGGACACAGTATTCCTCATTGACCCATAGCACCATTGGGACAACACTAGAGACACATGGCAGGAATTGTGCCTGCCATGAGCTCACTACGCCGCAGCCTCTGGGGGCATGCAGCAGAGCAGCGGGGACAGCAGAGCAATGAAGTCCCCAGGGATAGAAGTGGTGCCAGTGTATGGTACCCCATCAGACTCGACTGGAAAGCACTCATGAAGGACAACAAATAGACCCTGAACTATTTATACATTTTTTTAAGTGTTGTCGTTGTTGTTTTTGTTGTAGCTATTGTTTTACTTTCTATTGTTGCTTCATTGTACTCAGCCTAGTGATGGTACATAGCATGTCTACCTAGAAGGGATAGATGGGATAAACAAGCCAGAAGAGAGAACAACGGTATGACAGTTCCGGAGGGACACGGGAGTAGGGGAGGTGGGGGAAAGGAAGTGGGTGTTAACAAACCCAGGGACATGGAAACAACAAGTGATCCAAAATCAGTGGCAAGGAGGGTGTAAGAGGTCTAGCAGGGCTGGATCAAGGGCAATGTAACCTAGAGGAATTCCTAAAACCCAAATGAAGGCTGAACATGATAGTGGAACAAGAGGAAAGTACAAATAAAGAGAGGAAAGAACTAGGAGGCAAAAGTTAGTCATAGAGATTTAAATACAGGCATATAAAGAATGTAAATATATTTATACACGACGAGGGGGAAATAGATCTATGTACATATATTTATGGGTTGAGTATTAAGAAAAGAGATGGACAGTGGACCCCTCCTCAAATACTCCCTCAACACAAGAACACTTTGTTCTAACACTCCGGCAGTCTGAGAAGCTCACCTTCCTGGCACGATCGCTGAAGACAATGGGTGCACAAGCAAATGTGGTGAAGAAAGCTGATGGTGCCCGGCTACCAAAAGTACTGAAGTCTTAAAGACCTGAAGATAAACAAGCAGCCATCTAGCTGAGAGACAACAAAACCCACATGGAAGAAGCACACCAGCCTACCCCTACTCAATCGCTGAGGACAAAGCAAATGCATAAAAAAAGTGGTGAAGAAAGCTGATGGTGCCCGGCTATCAAATGATATAGCATCGGGGGTCATAAAGGTTTGAAGATAAACAGGCGGCCATCTAGCTAAGAAACAACAAAGCCCACATGGAAGAAGCACACCAGCCTACCCCGACATGAATGCTAAAGACAAAGTTGGGTTCATAAACAAATGCGGTGAAGAAAGCTGATGGTGCCCAGCAGTCAAAAGATATAGAATCTGGGGTCCTATAGGCTGGAAGATAAACAAGGGGACATCAAACTGAGAAACAACAAAGCCCACATGGAGGAAGCACACAACCCTGTGAGATCACAAAGCATCAAAGGAATCAGGTATCAGGCATCAAAGACCAGAAAAAACCCCAAAACATAGCATTGTGAATGAGGGGAAGTGTGGACTGGGGACCCAGGGACCATCTGTGGGAAATTGGACATCCCCTTGCAGAAGGGCTGTGGGGAGGAGACAAGCCAGTCAGGGCGCAGTGTAGCAATGATGAAATACGTATACAATTTTCCTCTAGTTCTTGAATGCTTCTTCCTCTCCACTATCATGATCCCAGTTCTACCTTACATATCCGGCTGGACCGGAGGATGTACACTGGCACAGATAAGAACTGTAAATACAGGGATTTTAGGACAGATGAAGCCCTCAGGACCAGTGGTGAGAGTGGCGATATTAGGAGGGTAAGGGAGAAAAAGGGAACAGATTACAAGGTCTACATATAACCTCCTCCCTGAGAGATGGATAGCGAAGGAATGGGTGAGGGGAGACATCGGATGGTGTAAGATATGACAAAATAATAATAATTTATAAATTATCAAGGGTTCAGGGGGGAGGGGGGAGCGGAGAGGGAGGGGAAATATGAGGAGCTGATACCAAGGGATCAAATAAAAAGTAAGTATTTTGAGAATGATGGTGGCAACATATGTACAAATATGCTTGACACAATTGCTGTATGTATGGATTTTCATGAGTTGTATGAGCCCCTAAAAAATGATTAAAAAAAAATTAGGGAGGAAAAAAAAGTTTTGGGAAGGATTTGGAGAAATCAGAGCCTCAGCATACTGTTGGTGGGGTTATAAAATAATGTAGCTGCTTTGGTAAACAAATTGGCAATTCCACAAAATATTATACATAGACATATCTGATCGGAGCACATGGGAGCAGATGAAGGGGGAGGAGGAGAGAGTGGAGCATATCCTGGCCCACCAGGCCTTGAGGACAAGGTTCCTGATTAGAGCAGCCAGAGCAGAGAGAACCACGTGGCTGGCCCCACTATGAGACATGACGTCTTTCACTTACCCATAGCCCTACAGGGATAACACCGGAGACACAGGGTGGGAATTGCCCTCGATCTGATCCCACCACACCAAGGCAAAACACTAAGGAGGTGCAACAGATTAGCAAGGGAACATAGTGGCAAGGTCCCCAGGGAATGCTGAAGTGGACTTTGGGGCCAGGGCATGGTGCCCCAACACACTCTTAAAGGCCAACAAACAGTCCTTGAACTAACGACAAGCTTTTCTTTCTTGTGTTTTGTTTTCTTTTGTTTTATTGTCATTGGTTTGTTGTTTTTGATGCTTTGTTGTATATTATTGCTTGGTTTTTTGTTTTTAATCATTTTATAGGGGCTCATACAATTCATCACAATACATAGATCAATTGTGTAAAGCACACCTATAAATTTGTTGCCCTTATCATTCCCAAAATTCGCTTTCCTCTTGGGTTCCCGGAATCAGCTCATTTTCCTTTTTTCCCCTCCCTCTCCCTCCCCCCTTCCCCATGAACCCTTAATAACTTATAAATTATTATTATATCTTATCTTAAACTGCCCAGCGTCTCCCTTCACCCACCCCTGTGCTGCCCATCCCCCAGAGAGGAGGTTATATGTAGATCCCTGTGATCAACTCTCCCTTTCTACCCCGCCCCCCTTCCCTTCTGGTATCACCACTGTCACCATTGGTCCTGAGGGGTTCAACTGTCCTAGATTCCCTGTGTTTCCAGTTCCCATCTGTACCACTGTGCATTCTCTGGTCTAAACCAGGTTTGCAAGGCAGAATTGGGGTCATGGTAGTTGGTGGGAGGAAGTGTTTAAGAACTAGAGGAAGGTTGTGGGTTTCATTATTGCTATACTGAACCCTAAGTAACTCAGCTCCTCCCCACTTGGTTTTGCTGGGGGTTTTTTGTGCATGTTACTATCTCCGCAAGTCTGTCTAAATAAGATAGGCTGATGAACAATCTGGAGGAGAAAACAATGGAACCCACATTTCCAGGGCGACATGGGAGAAGGGGGAAGGAGGGGGGAAAGGTAGTGTTATTAACAAACTCAGGGACAAGG
>NW_022103913.1:2084823-2106153 GCF_000313985.2 Echinops telfairi | reverse complement strand
AGGGTGGGTTGGAAAGGGGGAACAGATTGATAACAAGGATGTACATGTGATCTCCTCCCTGGGGGACAAACAACAGAAAATGGGTGAAGGGAGACGTCGGACAGGGAAAGATATGACAAAATAATAATTTATAAATTAGCAAGGGTTCATGAGGGAGAGGGGAATGGGTAGGGAGGGGAAACTGAGGAGCTGATGCCAGGGGCGTAGGTGGAGAGCAAATGTTTTGAGAATGATGAGGGCAGTGAATGTATAAATGTGCTTTACATAATTGATGTATGTATGGATTGTGATAAGAGTTGTATGAGCCCCTAATTTTTTTACAAAAGGAAAAAAATACTAGTAAGACTATAAAGAAAGGAACACTCTCATAGATGATTGGAATGTAAATCATTAATAGTTTCATAAAATATTTTGACAGCATATGTCATGAGTCTTAAAACTCATCCATTCAGCCTCTCCACTTCTGAGAATTTAATTATTAAAAAACAATTCGAAAAAAACCAAATCATCCAAATGAAAGCATGCATGTCAATTATACACATTTTTGATGTAATGTTATTTATGAAAATGTTTTGCTAAAATACCAAAAATAGTCATGTTATATAATTAAGGGGAAAAGAATCATCTTAACAATGTAAAATAAATGCGGAGTAAAGAGACCACAGTTTTCTTTTTTAAGGATCATAGATTTTGTTTTTTTGAAAAAAAATTATACATAGAATATATACAGAGAAAATTTTATTTAGAATATCTATCTCACTAAAACAAAACAAAAATGTCTCACTGCCATTGAGTCGATTCCAATTCATAGCAGCGCTGTAGAGCAGATTAGAACTACCCCTGTGAGTTTCTGAGATTGTAACTCTTTATGGGAGTAGAAAGTCTCATCTTTTTTTGTTGGAGTAGCTAGTAGTTTCTAACTGCCAACCTTATGGTCAGCAGTCCAGTGCATAACCCACTAAGCTACCAGTCCTTCTAGAGCATCCATTTGACCTAGAAATTCTACTCCTATGCATACCCAAGAGAATTGAAAACACAGTATTAAACAGATACTTATGGTAATACACCAATGTTCATTGTAACACAAGGTAGAAACAATTCAAGTATGCATTAATAGTTGAATGGATAAACAAAACTTGGGACATAATACAATAGAATAGTGTTCATTCACAAGAAGGAATGACATTTTAATTCATTGTAGTTTGTCAATGAGACCTTAAGAATATTATGCCAAGTGGAATGAGCCAGTCATAAAAAAGAGGTCATAGTGGTGCAGTGGGTTAAGTATTGAACTGGCAACCACATGGTTGGCAGTTCAAATCCACCAGTCACTTTCTGGGAGAAAGATGTTTGTTTCTATAAAGACTTAACATTCCATATTTCTCAATAAATTGCTAAAATCATAAATAATTGTGAATATCTTTTCAATCTTCTTATTCTTGCTAAAGAGATAACTTGAATAGCTCCCACCACCCAACACACAAATACACACAATAGTTCACCTAAACTCCAAAATGGTCTATAGATGATACTTTTAAAATATGAAATGAAAAATCTTATTCTTTTAATTTAAAAAGCGGTCCATTTTTAATTTCATTAAACCTTGCCTAGTGAGGCATTATAATCTGAAGGCATATCAAATTAAGAAAAAGCAGAACAAATTTAAAAATTAAAATAATATTGGATTCTACCAAAAGCTACTCTTATAACTAGATTTACCTCCCTGTGAAAAACAGAATTGTTCTGTAAGAGTTTCAACCTTCTAAACTTCATACCTCCTCACTTTTATCATCTTAGCCAAAGGGAACACACAGGAAGTGCCTATCTGAACAAGGACCAATTTACCTCAATCTTTTTCATGAACTGTATTTGAGGATGTGCCTTGGGCCACAGAACTCCTACCACTCACCTCAAATCTACAGTGAAGCTAAAGTCACACACACACAGAGAGAGAGAGAGAGAGAGAGAGAGAGAGAGAGAGAGAGAGAGAGAGCCATCTTGGTAAAAAAAAATAAAACCAAAAAAGATAAACCTTGATCTGCAGAACAGAATCAAAAAGCACTCTCTCAGTCCCCTTAAGATGTGAGGCCTCCACAGACAAATCAGTCAGGGGGAAGAGTGATAGGGCATCGACATTCTAGAGTCACTTTGCCTGCAGTGATCAAAGAAGGTGAGAAGAGATTCCATAATCTCTGTTCTTGATCCAGGAAATTCACCACTAGTGATGTGCATGTCACCCACTATTTCAAGTACAAGGTAATAACTCACTCCTGGCCCTTCCAGGAGGGCAGACGTACAGGTAGAATTTTCTTTCCCCATGAATGACTGTGGAAATGTGAGGACTGGAGCAGAAGAGCTCTACAGTAATTCTCCTATTTATAAACACAGTGGGCTTAATTAAGAAGCCTTAGAGGCTTAAGAGGCAACGTGGGTTATGGATTGGACTGATAACTGCAAGGTCAGCAGTTCAAACCCACTACCTACTCCCAGGAGAACAATGAAGTGTTCTGCTCCTATAAAGATTTCTTTCTTTTTAAAAATCATTTTATTGGGGGCTCTTACAGCTCTTAACACCATCCATACATACATCCATTGTATCAAGCACATTTGTGCATATGTTGCTATCATCATTTTCAAAACATTTTCTTTCTACTTGAGCCTTTGGTATCAGCTCATTTCCCCCCTCCCCACTCCCTTATGGACCCTTCATAATTTATAAATTATTTTTTTCATGCCTTACACCAACCGTGGTCTCCCTTCACTCACTTTTCTGTTGTCCATCCCTCTGGGAGGGGGTTATATGTAGATCATTGTGATTGGTTCCCCCCTTTCCCCCCTATCTTCCCCTTACCCCCCTGGTATTGCTACTCTCATTATTGATCCTGAGGAGTTTGTCTGTACTGGATTCTGGGTGACAAGAGCTCTTATCTATACCAGTGTACATACTCTGGTCTAGCGGATTTGTAAGGTAAAATTGGGGTCATGATAGTGGGGGGGGGTGGCGAGCATTAAAGAACTAGAGGAAAGTTGTGTGTTTTGTTGGTGCTACAGAAACCCTCTGCCATATAGGGTGTCTGTAAGTTAGAGTTGGCTCAATGGTAGTGAGTTTGCTTTCTCAGTGGTCTGTCACAGGAAGACCTTGCCTTGCTGCAGAGAGGGAATCAGCATCATTGCAGACTTGCCCCTGCTCCATAAATATGCTTCTTTGTGAGCCTCTAGGGATCAAAGAATTACGTGGTGCAACTGTTGCATACAAAATCTATAAGGAAGGCTAAGAGTTTGTTAAGTTTTCATTAACTCTACCTTATACCAAAGACTAAAATTTTGCTTTTTCTCAATTTAAGGTTGTATTGACCAATATATTGTATAATTAGCTTAGGAAGAGTATACAAACCATAGAAACAGCAAATGCTATTGTTGTTGTCGTTGTTGTTGTTAGGTGCTGTTAAGGCATTCCTAATCTATAGAGACCCAAAAGAATGGAATACTGCCTCGTTGTGCACCATCCTCATTTTGGGTTTTTTCTGAGATGCACTTTTTGTCACTAAAGACTCCCAGTCTATTTCAATTTTACTTTTCCTTCTCTCTCTTTCTCTTTCTCTCATTTTTTCTCCCTGCAAGTCACTCAAACTAATATTGAAGTTTGAGGGATAAGGAATCTGGCAGAATTTGCAAAAAAAAATTTTATGGTTTTTAAAGAAACATACTACATATATATTACACGGCCCATCTCAAAAAATGAAATTAATAACAATATTCATAAACCCTCCATTTCCCCCCTCACTATTGTTGCTTTTGAGCCCATTGTTATAGCCACTATGTCAATTCATTTTCATGAGGGTTTTCCTCTTTCCAACGCCCTCTACTTTACCAAGCATGATGTCCTTTTCCAGGGATTGGTCTTTCCTGATAATATATCTAAAGACATGAGATGCAGTCTTGTCATCCTCACTTCTAAAGAAAATTTTGATTGTATTTCTTCCAAGACATATTTGCATGTTCTTCTGACAGTCCATGGCATTTTTGATATTCTTCACCAACACCACAACTCAAAAACATCAAGCCTTCTTCAGTCTTTCTTATTCATTGTACAACTTCCACATGCATAGGAGTCTGTTGAAAATAACGCGACTTAGAACAGGTGCACCTTAGTCCTCAAAGTGACATCCTTGTTCTTCAACATTTTAAAGAGGTATTTTGCAGTAGATTTTCCCAGTGCAATACACATTTGATTTCCTGACTGCTGCTTCCAAGAACATTAGCTATGGATTTAAATCTTTTTCCATTTATCATGATTTTGTCTATTGGCTCAGTTGTAAGAATTTTGGTTTTCTTTACAACTAGTTGCAATCCACACTGAAGGCTGTAATCCTTGATCTTCGTCACCAAGTGCTTCAAGTCCTCCTTAATTTTCAGCAAGCAAGGTTGTGTCATCTGCATATCACACTTTGGTAATGGGTCTTCCTCCAATAGTGATACCACATTCTTCTTCATATAACTCAGCTTCCAGATTATTTGCTCAGCAAGCAGATTGTGGTAGTCAACTAACTAATCTGGTATAACTTTAAGGATTAAGAGTGTAGGGGTGGAGTCTAGGCTGTCAATCTAGAGATAGCCAATGAGACTTCTGTGTGGGCATGGTCTTCTCCTGAGAATTCTGGGAAATCTGGGAGGCAGAAGACACCTCTCTCTCTCTGCTACTCCCTGGGAGACATTACAGAAGACAAGCCACATGGACGCAACCAGACCTCGGAAGCGGGAGAAACCACAGAGAGACCCCTGTCAGTGCTGAGATGCTTACTGGATCCAAATATTTTCTACCCACTGCCTTGTCATTGCATGTGTTTCATGAGTCTGAAGAGGACTTTATAGATTGGTATTGAACATATGGGCTAATATCAGACTTATGGTCTTGGACTGGACTGGGTTGGGATGTTTTCTTAATGTACAATTGCTCTTGTATATAAACCTTTTCCTTATACACATGTGTGTCCATGGATTTGTTTCTCTAGTCTACCCAGACTAACACACAGATTGAATAAGTATACAAAGAATACAACCCTGACACATACCTTTCTCATTTTAATCCATTCCTTTTTTTGTTTGTACAACTGCCTTTTTGTCTATTTTCAGGTTCTGCATGAACACAATGAAGTGTTTTGGAATTCTCATTGTTCTGAATATTATCCATAGTTTCTTATGTGCAACACAGTCAAATGCTTTTTCAGAGTCAATAAAAACAATTTAGCATCTTTCTGATATTCTCTGCTTTCAGTCAAGAAGCATCTGGCATCAGCAATGATATCCCTTATTCCATGTCCTCTTCTGAATCCAACTTGAATTCCTGACAGCTTCCTGTTAGCAAACTGTTGCAATCATTGTTTAATTATCTTCAGCAAAATTTTACCTGCATGTGCCAGCACATAAGTACTCAAAAAATGCACCAATAAAACTCCTAATTTGAATTTCAAAAATTTGATTATTAAATTATGACAAGAAAAAGAATTCAAAATGAAATTACTTTTGCCTTTGTAAATTGAATTCAATTTCCTCCCACATTTATACTGTCTGATTCTGCTGGATTGGTCTTACTCTGGTAGGTCAGCTTTCTTCAAAAGCTCTTATTTTTGGACCATTTTGGGAGTACTAGAATGCGATTGGCTACCACTGATTATTGATGGAGTTCACCGTGCAAACTAATGGAACAACTTAGAAGTACAACACCAACTCCACACTTAAGAAGTATCAAAACATAAGCAAGCAAGTCTTGTGTCAGAAGAGCAGTTAATGCCACACAATTAGTTGTTTATTATATATACAGTATAATCTATACCCACAGTTTAAAACAATTTTATTGGCATATAATCCACATATCATGCAATTCAATAGTTCGGTCCAATCTTTCTCCCTCAGAGTGGCTCTTGTTTTCTAGCTGCTGACAGTGCAGTTAGTGACCCAACACGTAACCACTATGCAACCAGGGCTTGGTAACGTAGAAGAGCAGTGCAAATAAGAAGACCACCGAGGAGATGAATTGACACAGTGGGTGTACCAGTGCGCACAAACATAACAACAGTAGTGAGAGTGGCAAAGGACCAGGTAGTGTTTCATATTGTGATACTTAGGGTTGTTAAGGGTCTGACTCAATAGCACCTAACAACAGCAGTGAGAAATTGTCTCCGCACTGTCACACTGAACTTCCCACATCAATGGGAAGTAAATATACTTGCTATATTCCCTCTCATCGTCATTGTGGTTAGGTGCCATCAAGTCAGTTCCAACCAGAGCAACCCAATGTACAATGGAATGACACACTGCCTGGTCCCAGGCCATCCTCAACATTGTTCATATGTTTGAACTTACTGTTGTAATGGCTGTGTCAATTTGTCTTGTCAAAGATTTTCCTCTTTTATGCTGTCCCTCTGCTTTACAAGCATGTTGTCCTTCAGTGACTGGTCTCTCATCTAATGACAAGTTTCAAAGGCCATTAGAGAGTGGCATTTGACAAACTGCTTTTCCAGGACTTTGAAATGTACAGTGGTGGCACCTTCAGTACGCAAGTCTTGCCCCAAATATCTGTGTTTCTTCTGTGTTCATCCTCTATATTGAAAACCTCTTCATTATTTATTAATGAACTGATATGACATTAAGATCTCCAACATACTCCTCCATAAAAAAATGTGAGCAAATTATTGAAACAAGAATAACAATGTGTATGGTTGTTGAGCTTGGCTGATGCAGACACCATATCATTCTCTCTTGTGTGTGAAAATTTCAAAACTAATGGTTTTTTAAACTGTATGTCTATATGCATTCAAAACCCTCAGCTGATCCATGCAAGAAAGATGAGGCTTTCTCCTCTTGTAACAGGATTGTCTCAGAATCCCACAGGAATGGTCCACCCTGTCCTATAGAGTTGTTATGAGCTGGGGTCAACTGAATGGCAGTGAGCTTGGTTTTGAGTTCAGTTTTGTGATTGCTACATTTGGAGGGTCTGAGATTAAACTCTGCCTACTGACATGCCTCCATTCCCTCTTCAAGTGCATTTATCACTTATTCTCTCTGAAATTTCAACTTCCTTCCTATCTCTAATTCTTCATTCCTAATAGAAACCCAAGAACATTTTAAACATGTACTACAGCAGTCTGGGCCCCTAGAATTCCTTTGTTCTAGGAACCCAGTCTTACAGAGTTGGTTTCCTTTTGTCACCCTAGTGACCACAACAAATCCCTAAATGAAGCCTGTAGGCTATTTACAAGTAAGGATTATTATGTTCTCTACATGTGATTAGCCCCAAAACCTTGCTTTCTTCAGTATGTCTAGTCTCCAGGCATTAAATACTTCGTTCCCATGACAATTACAATAGAAATATTCCTTGAGTTGTGTGTCTCCCTGAACCTGTGGGAGATGTCCCTAAAGACATGTCTGTTCTTCCATGAATTCTGCAGTCTCAACAGAGCTTTGCATTTCTTCCCCCTGAGTAGCACTGGTTACTTAATCAACTTCCTTTTTCTTCAAGAACAGATAGTTGTGTGGGTTCTCTAATAGGCAGTAAGTTCTAATCAGACCAATGTATTCAACACCTCTGGCCCCTTTCCTCATACTGAGCTGAGCAATTCTTCCCATAGGTTCCTTTGGGAACTGCTAACTTTGAACAAAATCACTTCTGAAACTGAGCTTCACTTCACTGTGCCTCATTTTCTGTAAACCTTTGATCAGTCTGTGGAGTAGCCAATTAGTTAATATGTGCCTTCAAGCCAGGGTGTTCCATTCATGATATATGAGGAAGCTACATTAAGTTTGTGGGAAAATGGAATTAAAAAAATTATGTTTTTCCACAAACTTATTGAAACCCCTTCATAGTATAAACCTGCCTCTATGCCTGTGGTTATTGCCTCATTTTGGAGTTGTCCATTATGTTAATGAAGCAGGATTAGGGAGGGATGTATCTTGAGTTGTCATCTTAAAGATTTGACTCAAGTCACCACCCTAAATTTCCTTGGGAATGGGGTCTGCATTCAATATACAAGAGTACTTTGGCAAAGTTAGCTCTCGCTCTGGATCCAGCATCTGTCTTGTTTTCATCTGACCTCCAGTGCTTGGTATTTGAAACAGCAGTATGTTTGTCATCTGGCCTGATTCTCCATATTTCATACTTTGATGATTCAACAGTTTTCCTCTTACCTGCTGAATTGGGTTTCTCAGTCCCTGCAACCACATGAGTGAGATGAATCCTATAGACTAACATCTGAGTCACGTGTTTGGGACTTGCAAGTCTCCACAACCACATGGACAATTCCTCCATGAATTCTGTGAAATGTTGCAACAAATTCTGGAACCCTAAGATGGGAGGGAAAATACTGAGAGGAGGAGGAATAGTTAATATCAGAGATGATGGAATAAGTACAGCAGTTTGGAAAAGTTGGACACTGGGGACATCTTTAACCTCCACTTCATAGGCATCCACTTGTGATGATCCTTCCAAAATAATTAGTTTGTGCAGAGTCCTAACCTTATATGCTTTGGAGCATCTTCCCTGAACAATGGGCCATATTACCTGGCTCACTTTCAAACTCATCTAAAAATGTTTGACCCCTTTTCTGTCCAACATATTTCTACCACATATGTTTTCCAATGTCTTGGACCACTCAGTGAAGCTCTTCAATAAAGTTTCCCAATTTTTCTTATTATTTCAAGTTCAAGAGGCTATGTTTAGAACAACTAACAAAATTTCTTCAAGAAATGAATGGAAAGGACAAAAGTAAATAAAAGGGATTGAGTAACTGTTATTAGATGGAAAGAAATGTAAGGGACATATAAGTAAAATGCATTGTGAGGGCTTTAGCTGTGTCCTAATTCAAACAAACCACTTGTTGAGAGAGAGAGAAGCATTTATGGAATTGGTGAAATTTGAACCCTGGATATATATATCATATGTACATTATATAATCCCAAACCCATTGCCATTGAATCAATTCCACCCCACAGTGACCCCGTATAAGATTTCTGAGATGTAAATATTTATGGGAGCAAGAAGTTTCATCTTTCTCCTGAAGATGCTGGTGAGTTTGAACCAGCAAACTTGGAGTTAGTAGCCTAGCAGTAGCCTACGCAAAACAAAATAACAAACGTACTGCCATCATGTCAGTCCTGACTCATAGCAACACTATAGTGTGTAGTACAAATGTCCCGGCAGGTTTTCAAGACAGTAACTTTTATGAGAGTTCCTCCCACAGAGCAGCAAGTGTTTCAAACTTCTGACTTTGCTGTCAGTATCCCAACGTACAGCCTACATCACAGTGCCTACAAAATATAAAACAGTTGTTATAAAAACTTTTAGATGTGAAATTGCATTGTGGTTAAAATTCCATCACCCTCCCCCACCCCCACGAAAGCCCCTCTATATCTTTGACATATCAGTTGAAGTCAGATGATATCTGAGATTTACTTTACAGAAAAACAGCAGATGGTAGGGGTTGAAATTGGAGTAGGGGTACAGATGAAACAAAACTGGCCATATGTTGATAATGACTGAAACGGAGACACAAGCACATTCAAGTTCATCCCAGGTTTATCATGTTATTGTCTTTTGTTTGAATAATTTGGAACTTTACATAATAAAAAGTGTTTTAAATAAGAAAAGATGAAGTCTTCCTACTACTTTTCTCCATCGGGCTCTCCCTGAGTGAGCTCTAAGTTAGCTCTCAATATCTTGTCTGCTTAATTTTACTTCTATGAGCCCAATGCCATCCTGCTCTAATAACAACGAAAATATTGTTCTGTTCTCTAGTCTCATATTTCTTTTGTGGGAATGCAGCATTTCTCCTAAAGAAACATTTCTTCTCACCTCTGTCTCCCTTCTCAATGTATACAGCTTCACTTATTTTTCACTCCTTTTGTGCTTCGTTTTGCAAGATCAAGTGTCATTTAATTTTGGTCCTACTCCACCCCCACCTCCTATCATCACAAAGCAAAAAAAAAAAAAAATCATGGTAGAGTATTCTGAAAATCACAACACAAATTTTATAAGGCTTCTTTTACTCTTTGATTTGTAAGAAGTTTTGATTTAGTTTCTACTTCAGCACCAAAATGTGACATATCAGCTAAAGGGTAGCTCCACATTCCTCTTTGTTTGTTCCATTCGCCCTCTGATTGAAGCCAAAGTTAAGCCTCTAAGACCCACATTATGACATACCCACAGCAATTAATTTAAAACCTTGAGAGGAGAGTAACCCCAGACCCACATGCATAAACCTCATGAGTCTGAGAGACTCTGGCCCTTGATGTGGGACAGTAAAATGGTACAGCCACCGTGAAATCTGTATGTCAGATCCTGAAAAAGTTAGGGACAGAAATACCACATGGCCTAAAGTTCTCTCTGCCACATGGCCTAAAGTTCTCTCTATACCCTTGAGAACTAAGAACCAGAAAAAGGATATATGCACACTCATGTTCATCACAGCCCTACACACAATAGCCAATGATGAAAACAACCTAAATGCACATGGGTGGAAGAATGAGTAGATCAATGTGGGTACATAAAATGGAACACCGTGTAAGGCTACAGAGTGATGATGAATCTGTGATGTATCTCACAACATGAGTGAACCTGGAAGATATTATGTTGTGTGAAAATTGTCAAGCATTAAAGGACAAATCTTGTATGAGAATACTACTATAAGAAGTCAAGAATAGATTTTCACACTGATCAAACCATTCTTTGATGGTTACAATGAGTGGGAGAGGAATGGGGTGGGGTGTCATGAGCTAGGGGGTAGTCGATTGTAAACCTGGGTGAAGAGAAGGCAATATGCAATAAGAGAGAGGTTAGGAGGTAGGGGAAGACACTGGGAAGTTTACAAGAATTAAAGGCATAGAGGTAACTATTGTTATATACACAGTCCTGCAGTTATAGGGAATCAACAAGTAGATGCTTGGATAGACACACAGACTGAGCAGACGAGAGATGGAAAGTGAGACTGTGCACACAGATCTATCAATTTGACAGCAGGTATTTGTATATGTGTATTTACTTTTGCTGCAAGTGTACCCATGAATGTGGTGGAGCATATAGGAGGAAAATTTCTTAGGACATAACCAAACACCTTGAGGGAACAAGTTGCTGGGCCTGGGAAATCAGGACCATGGTCTCAGAAAACACCAAGGGCAATAGACATAACAGTTTATGAAGACAATTTTTCTACATCCCAATTGAGTAGTGAATAGTGACTTGGGTCTAAAAACTCATGAACAGTCTTTTAAAGAGCACCTACTGGTCTCTCTCCATCCAGAGGAAACAGAGTAAGGCAAATTAAAAGACACAAGGAACCAATTAGCTCAATGGACTAATGGGCCACACAAGCATTAGCCTTCACAACATTAAGACCAGAAGAACTAGATGCTGCCCAGTTACCATAGCTAACTGCTCTGAAAAGAATCACACTAGCATGACGGGATAGAGCACAGGCGGAAATGTGGAACAAAACACAAAGTCATAAAAAAGACCAGGCTTACAAAAAGAGACTGATGGAAGCTCCAAAATATGGCTGCTGTCCTTCAGATCTGGAATTCAACTAACGTCCACATTGGAATAACCAGGCACTTAGGATCAAAAGTGTAGCATTTATCCAAGGGCAAGTTCAGACATGTAGGAAAGAAGGAGGAATAGACACAGGAAACAGGGAGGAAGTGGGATAAACAGTGAGGGAGTTATAATTCAGAATGTGCATGAATTATTGAATGTAAATCTATGACCAATTCTGTAAACTTTCATTTAATTAACACAAAAAAATGTGAGAGAAAAAAGTTTCAGTGGTCTAAAGCTCTCCCTTGCTTTCCTCTTGGGTGCTAACCAATGGAGGAAACATTCAAAGAACAAGTAGACAACTACATAATGGTTTGGCAGGATTTCTGCTGGAGAATCTAGCGGATCCTTGAAGCGTTCTTAGATTCAGGATCTGTACATTCACACTGGGGGTGTGCCCTTCGAGTCCCCTTGCCCACTGGTTGCAAGGACTGGAATCTGCACTGCATGCTGATTCTGGCATAGTCCCTCCCGAGGAAGGAATAAGGACTTGTGAAATGGTGTCGCAAATGGTCAAATGCTCAACTACTAATGGAAAGTTTATCTATGCAAACCCTCCCAGAAACGTCTTGGAAGAAAGGCCTGGTGGTCAGTTTGTGAAAGGCCACAGCGTTGAAAATCCTATGGAGCACAGTTGTACTCTGCACACAAGGTGCCTCCATGAGTTAGAGTTGGTTCAGTAACAACTAGGGAGGCATTTTGTTTCAGGCAGTTTTTTGTTTTGTTTTTTTAATCATTTTATTAGGGGCTCATACAACTCTTATCACAATCCATACATACATCAATTGTGTAAAGCGCATCTGTGGATTCATTGCTCTCATCATTCTCAAAACATTTCCTCTCCACTTAAGCCCCCAGCATTAGGTCCTCATTTTTTCCCTCCCTCCCTCACTACCCCTTCCCTCATGAGCCCTTGATAATTTATAAATTATTATTTTGTCATATCTTGCCCTGTCCGACGCCTCCCTTCACCCACTTTTCTGTTGTCCGTCCCCCAGGGAGGAGTTCACATATAGTTCCTTGTGTGGAGGAGTTCCATATAGTTCCTCTTTCCAACCCACTCTCCTTCTACCCTCCCAGTATTGCCACTCACACCACTGGTCCTGAAGGGATCATCCGTCCTGGATTCCCTGCATTTCCAGTTCCTATCTGTACCAGTGTACATCCTCTGGTCTATCCAGACTTGCAAGGTAGAATTCGTATCAGGCAGTTTTATTGCATGGTGGCAGAAATGGAGATGAGAGTAAGGTCAAAAAGCCAAAGAGAGAAAGGTGGCCCCTTCTCCTGTTTTGAGAACAGTCCCCTAGTGGATAGCATGGGCCGGTGAATACTGTGCTTTATGTGGAGGGGATCAAACTTCCTCAACAGGAGCTCCTAAGAGCTCTGCTGTGGGGGTGAATATGTCCTTTGTGGACCAAGTTGGGGTATGCAGAGAAGAAAATGTTATCTCTACTGCTTTTAGGTTTCAGGTTTTAAAATCAAAGAGAATATGTTGGGAAGATCACAATTTCAAATGACTCGTCTAACCTGAGAAAGACACAAACCTCAGAAAATTTCCTTACAAATCATCACAGAATTAATTTTACTGGTGATATAATAACAGTTTCAATTGATAATCTTTCCTTCACATATTTTTTCTCTATTGTTTCCAAACTTAAAAAATTCTATCCTTTCAAATATGATCTCATATTTAAATGTGTCTTTAGGAATAGTATTTTCATAAAGCAGGATAATTCTGGTGGTTTTTTTTCAAGTACTATGGAGTTGGAACTGATTTCATGGTGCTGGATGGGTGATTCCCAAAGTGAAGTCCTGGACTAGCAGCATCAGCATTACCTGGAAACTTAAAAATACACATTCTTCTACGAAATTCCTACAGAATCAGAACTCTGGGCAAGAGTTCCTATGGTTTTCACCTATATTTCAAAAGCTGGCTTAATTATTTAGTTCAACTACAACAGAAATACCATAAGCAAGTGACTTCAATAAACACATTCATCACTATCTCACAAATTAGTAAACGAAAAGTTGATATTTAGAGTGCTGGTTCTAGGGGAAGGTGTTCTCCTCTGATGGCTTTTGGGAAAGGTTAGTGTACCATTTCTTTCTTTTATTTAATTAAAAAATCATTTTATTGGGGACTCTTACAGCTCTTATAACAATCCATAAATCAATTCATTCAAAATAGAACTAATTTGGCATATATTTCCATCATCATTTTCAAAATATTTTCTTTCTACTTGAGTCTTTGGTATTAGCTACTCTTTTTTCCCTCCCTCCCCAACCCTCCCACCTTCGTGGACCCTGAAAATTTTTAAATTATTGTTGTTTTCATATCTTACAACACCCACTGTCTCCCTTCACCACGTTTAGGTCAGCGGTTCTCAACCTGTGGGTCGGGAGCCCTTTGGGAGTCAAATGACCCATTAACAGGGGTCACCCGCTTCAGAACAGCAGCAAAATGACAGTTATGAAGTAGCAACAAAAATAATGTTATGTTGGGGGTCACCACAACTTGAGGAACTGTATTAAAGGGTCGTGGCATGAGGAAGATTGAGAACCACTGCTTTAGGGGGTGGGTTATGCATAGATCATTGTAGATGGTTCCCCATTTCTTCCTTTTTCCCTTCCCTTTCCCCCACCCTCATGGTATCACTACTCCCATTACTGTTCCTGAGGGGTTTGTCTGTCCTGTATTCTGTCTGAAGAGTGCTCTTATCTGTACCATTGTACATGATCCAGTCTAATGTAGAACTGTGGTCATGATAGTGGTTGGGGGGGCGGGGCAGGAGGAAGCATTAAAGAATTAAGAATTCTTGAATGTGGAAGAATGTGGTGTGTTACCTCAGTGCTACACTGTACCCTGGCTGACTTGTTCCTTCCTTGTAATTCTACTGTGAGGGAATGTCCAATTGTCTACAGATGGTCTTTGGGTCTCCTGTCTGACCCCCACCATTTGCATCAATATATTTGTTTGTTTGGGGTCTTCTGGTGCCTGATACCTGATCCCCTGATACATCATGATCATACTGGCTAGTGTGCTTCTTCCATGTGGACTTTGTTGCTTCCCTGCTAAATGGCCACTTGCTTGACTTCAAGCCTTTAAGACCCGAGACATTATATCTTTTAATAGGTACCATCAGCTTTCTTCACCACTTTGCCTATGCACCCATTTTGACTTCAGTGATCAAGTCAGGAAGGTGAGCATCACAGAATGCCAGGTTATTAGAACAAAAAGTTCTTGCATTGAGGGAGTACTTGAGTAGAGACCCAATGCTCATCTGCTATCTTAATATTTAACATTTAAATATATGTACATAGACCTATATCCCTATTAATATATTAATATATTTACATATTTGCAACATGCATGCCTATATTTGTACTTCTAGAAATGTCTTTTGCCTCCTAGTTCTTTCCTCTATTTCTTTTTCTTTTCCTCCTGTCCCACCATCATGTTTGTCTTTCATTCGACTCCTCTCAGTACTTTCTCTCAACTACATTCCATTTGATCAGGCATTCTAAGTCCTCATCATCATCAATTTTAGATCCCTTATTGTTCTCTTGTCCCTGGATTTGTTGGCTCCCCACTCCCTTTCTCCCCCTAACTCCTCTTCCATATCCCCCTGGAGATGTCAGCCCCATTATTTTATTCATGGGATTGGCTGTCCTGCCTATCTTATATGGCTAGACATGAGAAAAAAAGAGAAATGGAAGATAAAGAAAGAAAGAAATGCCAAAAAATAGTTCTAGGTCTGTCTGCTGGCCCTTCAGATTGATTTCCGATCAGATCTGGTGAAGTACCATGCCCTGCCCACTGATTCCGGAGTCTGGGGCTTCATTGCTTTACTCCCCTTGCTGCTCTGTTGTGCTTCCTTTGTATTTTGCTCTGGTGAGTGTGTGTGTGTGTGTGTGTGTGTGTGTGTGTGTGTGTGTGTGTGTTGGGGGGGGGGGGAAGAAGACCAGGCACAATACCTGCACTATATCTCCAGTACTGTCCCCCTTAGCAGTGTGGGTCAGTGAGAAGGCGTCATGTCTCCTAGTAGGGTCAGCCCCTCAGTTTTCTCTTTGCATTGGCTGCTCTGAGCAGGAAGTCATCCTCAAGGCTTGGTGGAGCAGGTTGTAGTATACTTCAATATCTGTGGGCCTAGCATCCCTTGGTGATTTCCAGATGTATTGGCTGAATCTTCCTCTGGTTCTAGGAGGTTCCCAGGTTCCGTCACACCCAGGGAAGCTCCCTTTACATTGTGTCAGGATTGTGACAGAATTAAGGATGCTGTATCCCTTGTTGGTTTATTACATCAGATCACATCGTGGGGGGGGAAGGGTCATCATATAACTGCCATATCACTTCATTATCCAACTGTGAAACCACTGAGAATCATGGTGCAGCCAATTACACATGTTTTGACGGGACTTTAATCCATGACACAAACCTTCTGAATAATTCTGAAGCTATCTAAACTTGAGAACCAAAGATCTAAGAGATGGTTTGCTGGGTGGGTGAATCAAAAGAGAAATTAATTACTTACTTGAGCAATTAATGTCTTATTTGAGAAATTAAATTAAATCAACACACAACCCAAACATGCTACAGGCCAGTTTAAAAGTAGATAGTAAAATAACTGGTGTGTAAGAACATCACATGTAAATAACTAACATCTATGCTGATTAATTAACCGAGTGATGGATAGATTGGATGTCAATGCATTTTTCTTTAAGAAATAGTGTGTGCAGCCAGTTGCTATGTTTTTTGTTTTACTTCCCAAAAGACAGTAAACGTCTGCTTACTCTCATGGGCCTTGCATCATTTCCATTCCCGAGGGGTCAGTGCCATCCTCTCTGTAATGTCCCACAGCCTGGCCTCTCTGTCTGCCTTACCATTCATCTGATTTCCTCCCTTTATATTCTCTGCCCCATCTGATTTGCTCCCTTTATATTCTCTGCCTCATTTTGAAATAGCACTGGGTGTTCTTCCACCCACTGTGGCATCACAAGCTTTGGCATAATAGTTATACGTGTAATTAATTATCTAGACATCTTCTTTTCCTGTCTCCATGTTTGCATCAAGCTCTAGTTCTCCTCCCTTGTGCCGTCTTTCTGAGTTCAGCCTTGCTGCATCTTCATGCTTCCTGTTCTTTCTTCCTCTGTTTCAAGTAGTCTCTTCCTGCTTTTGCTTTCTCTTGCCCATCTCTCAATGCTCCTGTAGTCTTCCATTTTTTCCATTATCTTTGCCGTGGAGTCACTTCCAAGTCAAGATAAACCCACTGTTCACCATAGAGTGGTGCTTCATAGGGTTTAGAATGGCTGTGCTCTTTCAGAAACAGATCACTAAGCCTTCCTGATGAGGTGCTTCTGGGTGGACTTGAACCTCTACTCTTTGGGTTGGTAGTCAAATTCTTAACTATGTGAATATTCAGGAACTCTAAGTTCTCCATTAGATTCCTCCCTTTCTCTGTTGTCTTCTCTTCCACCTTTCTGTCATTTTATTATCCTCAGAGTGATTTTGGGACCAATCCGAATTGAATTACTAGCAATGGCTTTGGTTCAACTTGGTACACTGAGAGTGAAGGACCCCAATCCTTTGCTGGTGCGTGTTATCTTGTTGTGCAAAAGGCACTGTTTCACAAATATAAAGAGTCCTATATTGTTTAGATACCAGTACAATCTGGCATTTATGTTTTGTTTACGCATTTCAGATTTCCCAGTTTAATTCTTGCAGTTTAAAACTCTAGCTCTCTCTGGACTTATTTTCCTCTCTTTTTTACCCCATGTTACCCCAATTCCACAGCACTCAAGTACAGTCTCAACTACCTGTCCTTAGTATATAACATTATTATAGAACAGAGGTCATTAGCAAGCAAAACTATGTCTAGGGCAGCCTTTAAAGAACTGTGCATCTCAAAATATCCTCATTGTGCCAAGACACAAACTATTCCCATTAATTCATGAGCCTTAACAAGAAGTCCAGTGGAGACACCCTGGTTCTACTATTGTGGCCCCCGTTGGAGTGACAAAGAGTAAATCCTCAGGGTTTTGCTTGTTTGTTTTCTCTCCATTTACAGTAGACTTGTTTAGAAATGCCCTTGTTTCTTGTTAACGAACACCCTCTGCACTCCTCAAATCCACCACTGTTATCCACAAGGTGGCAAAACAGGATCAAAGTGTCCTCTCTCTTCCCTCTCAAGGATCTTCCCTTTCTTAGCATCAAAATGCAATAAGCATAGGCTCTGCCAAGGCCTTGCTATCAAGAGAAAACACCTAAATGACAATAATTCAAAGACTCAAATAGTAGAGGTATGTTATCTTAGATGTCAAAACTAACCCTACTGCAATTGTAGCCAGACTAGAAAGAAGTACAGAGGATTTTTACAGCATATGTTTTCCTTACCCATTTCTTAGTTGTGGTCATTGCTTTATGAACTTGACAGCTAACAATAATAACCAATTGCTACCAAGTCAATTTCAGTTCATGGAGACCCTGTGTATGTCAGAGAAGGGTTATGCTGCATGGTCTCAGTAGCGGATTTTTCAAAAGTAGATTGCCATGTCTTTTTTTTTTTTTTTTGAGGCATCTCTATGTGTATTCCGAACTCCAGCCTTTTAAGGAGTACACTTTAACCATTTGCCGCACTGAGGAAATTCACAGCTATTAATAATAGTAGCAAGATTTGTTAACTGCTATATTATTTTATGTAATCCACTCCATTACCCAGGTAGTTACTACCATTATGCCCATTGAACATGTGAGAGTACTGAATGATTAGAAGAAGTAATGATTCAGTGGTCCTAAGGGTTGGAAGTGTTAAAGAATTGGGATTGGAAAGCAGGTCTGATCCCAGAGGCTCTGTTTAACTCTTCTAATATGTCATCTTTCTCTGGGTTTGAAATATAATATTTTATTAATATTATAAATATAATAATTATATGGACTTAATTAAGACCTTTTTAAAATTTTGTTTGAATTTCTTTTTCCCCATTTTCCTATCTGTGATTTCATATCATGTAACTCTTACTAAATGATAATCAAGATAAAAAGGTTTTCAATACATAAATCTGTTCTTGAAAATCATATATCAACTAAAGGCCCAGACCCTGCTTCATCATACTAGACTTAATTAAAATCATCCGAGCATTTTCTGGAGTTGAGGGTGAAGAGAGATGCTGAGAACCACACTTTTGAATAAATTTTTATCTTCCTCTATTAAGAGTGAATATGAACCCACTTTCCTGCTTAGGCAGTTAAATGTATCTCTTTAATTTGCATCTGTTAGAAGTTAAATAAATGGTCACCTAGCAGGGAAGCAACAAAGCCCACATAGAAGAAGCACACCAGTCTGTGTGATCATGAGGTGTCGGCAGGAATAAGTATCAGAAGGTCAAAAATAAACAACACCCCCCACCCCCGAATCAATGTGAAGGAGCATGGATATAATAGAGACCAAAATCCCACTTACAAGATAATTGGACCACCCCTCACAGAAAGGCCAAAAGGAAGGGATGATATATTCAATGTCCACTGTAGCATTGATGAAACACTTAAGTATCTTATATTTCATTAACATATCCTCCCTCTACTATCATGGTTTCAGTTCTACCTCCTTAACCTTGCTAGACTTGCATATGGTCATTGGTAAAATCAAGATCATTTGATGCATGAAATCCAATGTAGGTAACCTCCAGGATAAAGTGACATGACTAATGGTTTCCTGAGGGTACGGGAGGGGGGTGAAGGGGGAGCTGATAGCGATAGCAATGATGACTGTTTAACTCCACTTGAGGAAAGCTAACAACAGAATTGTAGGTGAATGGATATATTAGTGTAAGATATGGGTATGTATATATATAGTTTTATTGTGTATATATACATATACATACCCATATCTTACACATATATACATATGTATATACACAATAAAAGGGTGAGGAGGGAGGGAGAAGATAAAGAGGAGCAGATATCAAGCAAGTCAAGAAGAAAGAGAATGTTTTGAAACTAATTGTGGTAACAAGTGTACAATACTGCTTCATGTGTCTGAACTATGGAGTGTTGAGACAATAATGGCAGTCTCTGACAAATGCAATTCAACATTAGAAAATAGCCCCAAATTATACAAATTTGAGTATCTAAAATATTTAGAAATAAAGGAAACAAAATTCAATGTTCTTTTTCAAGCGGGGGTGGAGATATTCAATCTAAAGGTTCAGCAAAAAAGCAATGACATTTCCACATTTCACACCACAAATGTTAAAACCTCCTTTCACATTCATTTGTTAATACTACTTTCATCCGATTGTCCTGAGTTCAGCAATTTGAAACTACCAGTTGCTCCTTGGTAACAAGATGAGGCTCTTTACGATAGTAAATATTCACAGTCTCAGAAACCCATGGGGGTAGTTCTATTCTATCCTACAGGGTTGCTATGAGTCAGAATATACTCAATGACAATGAGTATTATCTTGTTTGTTTTGGGGGTGGGGTGTTGTGTTGTGTGTGTACCTGTGTGTATGCAATCCTTGTTACAGGATTTCTGTGCTTCAGAATCAACTCAATGGCCATGGGTTTGGTTTTATTTATATCCTTGGTATATTGGCTTGTCATCTCATATTTCCTTAAAATACTGCTATGGTTCCAAATGGGAGCCCTGGTCGCATAGTTGTTATAAGGTCAGCAGATCGAAACCATGAGCCACTCCACTGGAGGAAGACAAGGCTTTCTACTCCTGTAAAGGGTGACAGTCTCAGAAACCAATAGGGACAGTTCTATCTTACCCCATAGGATCCCTGAGTTGAGATCGACTCTATGGCCGGGAGTTTGAAATTTGGAGGGCTCCAAAGGAGTCCTGTGTCATTGTAGGTCACACATTGGGCTGCTAGGTGCAATGGCAGTCGTCAGAACAATCAGCCACTCCCATGGCAGAACTATGTCTATAAAGATTTACAACTTGGAAACTCACAGGGTAAGTTCTACCTTGCCGTATAGGGTTCCTAGATGGTAGTGAGATTAAGTAAGTATGGTTCCCGAGACCAAATTAATCTTTAAGATATTAGAAATGGAAGGAAGGATTTCCACCAATCACATCTGTTCCTTATTGGGGAAAAGAAAAGCTTTTCCAGAAATTACCCCAAGTGGAGATAGTTCTTCCAGAACAGGCTTGTATAGCCATGCTATGTCAAGAGAGTCCAGGGAAGAAAGATTATGGTTTTCCAGGTTTTGTGGATGGAGGCAAGAACAGGTAGAAAGACTAGCCTAATGCTAGTATTTATGGAAAATGTGAAACATTAAAAAGTCTAAAACCTTCCTTGGGAAGTGTTATGCCTTGCATGTTAACTTTTCTAAGTGGCATAGCAGAAGAGGCTGAATTATTTGAATGTCTCTGCTCAAGTTACTATATCATACATATAAAGCTAATTAATACATAATAAGAACTGACCGAGTTGAGGATTACCCTAGATACTCTCACCTGTTTGACCTTCTTGCGACACCAGAACCCGCTACAGCAGATGTCTGTGCTCTTAAGAACCCTGTTTATTCATTGTTCTAAAAGAAAATACCCCTTATCTGCAATTGCATTACCTCAACTTGCTCCTTCCTTTTGTTTACTACTCAGTTATAAAGAGAGCTAAGAGAAAGTGAGTCCACTAGAGAAGTCAATGACTTGTCACTAAATAGAGGAGTTCAGCCCCACTATGAGACGTGATGCCCCTCACTGACCCATGGCCCTGCGGGGGACAACACCAGTGACACA
>NW_022103913.1:2081745-2083170 GCF_000313985.2 Echinops telfairi | reverse complement strand
GGAGGGAGGGGAAAAATGAGGACCTAATGTCGGGGGTTTAAGTGGAGAGAAAATGTTTTGAGAATGATGTACAAATGCGCTTTACACGATTGATGTGTGTATGGATTGCGATAACAGTTGTATGAGCCCCTAATAAAATGTTTAAATAAATAAATAGAGAAGTTCATGGCAAAGGCATAGGTTCAGCAGTTCCTTGACTAATTCAGTCAAGGTTTTGCTGAAAGAAATTGAGCTACAGAGTAAGCAATACAGAGAATTGAGTGTTTACATTGTTGGAGGGGCTGGAGAAGTGGAGTCCAGAAATAACTTCCTGAAGAACAGCTTAGAATAGACTGCCTGACAATGCTGCTACCCTTAACAATGTCAGAGATGGGACTTCCGGAGAGATAGTTTTTTTAATTGATTGACTTCAAAACATATTCCAAATGCATCTACCAAATGGATCAGAACACCCTGGCCACTGCTTTCACCACACACAGAGCCAGCAAGTGGACACTGGGTCCCAGAGAATCTCAGTTTCTTTACAACGTTATGTCTTACTGCATGCCCATCTTCCAAAATCTGCATATGTGCATCTGATTGATAACCCGATTTGCATTCTACCACTCCTCTGTCAGTTTATGGTATGGTGGTGGCTTGCATGTTGGTATGATGGAAACTATGCCACCCATGTTTCAAACACCAGCAGGTTAGCCTGTCATACATAGAAAGGCTTCGATGGAGCTTCCAGATTAAAACAAAGTAGGAAGGAAAAGGTTGGTGACATACTTCCAAAAATTACTCAGTGGAAAACTCTTATGAATTATCACAGAATAATTTCTTATTATCAAAAGTTATTAAGGGAGCACATGACTAGGAAACATTTTGTTCTATGACACATAAGACCACTATGAGTTTGGGGTGACTCAGAAGCAACTAACTACCAACAATTCAAATTCACAGCACCAACTATACTACAGGAATTTGGGAGAGGCAGGTTTGAGTTTGTTGGCTTCTGCAGAAAAATTCAGGATGGTAAGCACACTTGGAGGAGGATGGAATTGTTACTGAGTAGCCACTGAGTATCCATCTACCATAGGTGTAACATTGCCTTATTGCTCAAGTATGCATGGGAGATAGAGTCAAAGTGTTAGCAATAGAAAGGAGCACTTTCTGAATTTACCTTCTCTATAATCCTCGTGATGAAGGCTTAATAAATCACATGGATGCCAGATCTTATGCCATGTTTATAAGAGTAGTAGTAATAGTCATTGACTGTGTGCCAGATGCTGCTAAAAGTTCTTTGCATATAGTGACACACGAGCCTGTGTGAACACGACGTGCTGAAGGGAACAGGCAGCAGACACCAAAGAACAAAAACCATCATTGTGTGACCACCTTCCACACATAAACGCTGAAGACGAATGTGTGCATAAGTAAGTGTGG
>NW_022103913.1:2057917-2080920 GCF_000313985.2 Echinops telfairi | reverse complement strand
ACAATTGATCTATGTATTGTGATGAATTGTATGAGCCCCAATAAATTGATTAAAAATAAAAAATAAAAAAAATAATAAAATGCACAGTGACCTTAAATGGCAGTGGCTTAGTTATCTAGTACTGCTAAGAATAACAGAAATACCACAAGTGGGTGGATTTAAAAAACAAATTTGTTTTCTCACAATATAAAATGCTAGAAGTCTGAATTCAGTGTGTCAACTCTCTCAACACTGGGGAAAAGCCCTTGTTTCCTCGGTTTCTATTCCTTGGTTCACTGGAGATCTTCATCTGGCTCGGTATCAGTCTTTCCCCATCTCTGTTTACTTGCTTGTTTGACCTTTTCTGTATCTCAAAAGACACCCTACATAAATACTGTTGCATTAACATAGCAAAGATAACAAAGAAGCATGTTTCTAAGTGAGGTTATAATTATAAGTATCAAGAAATCCAAACCCATAGCCTGTGAGTCAATTCTGACTCATATGGCCCTATAGGACAGAGTGAAACTGCCCCACAGGGTTTCCAAGGTTGTGACCTTTACAAGAGCAGATCACCAGTCAGGTGTTTTCTTTTGTTGAACGGCTGGTAAATCTGAGCCACTGACCTTTTAGTTAGCAGTCAAGCATTTAACAAGCATGCCATCAGGGATCCATGACAAGTATAAGGGCTAGGACTTTATGATGATTAGGGATTATGCCAACTAGGCACTCCTGGGTAAGGGCAGGAGCAGAGCTCAACCTTGGTGTCATAAACCTTTTATATCAGAGGGGGGCATTAGAGTTTAACTAAGCAAAGTTTAATTCTCTTTGGCCCTTCACTTACTGCCAGAGATGGATCCTGTATCTGATTCCTCTATCTCCTATTGTGTTGCTTGCCTTTTCCAGGAGACAATAGCTGACTACTGATGAAGGATTCCTTCAGCTGACTTCAGAGATCTGCTTCCACCAGCCTGTGCCCCCTGCTCTGCTTCATCATTCGCTTCATGTTCACTGGCTTCCATGAGCAGGAGAAGCCTGAAAGGAACTGGACTTGATTTATCTATCTCTGCAACTGTGAATGCCATTTTGTGATATAAATTTTTTTCTATATACAACACATACAAATATCACTGATTTTGTTTCTCTAGACAACCTCGACTAACATACTCTTACAGCACACATTTGGGGTAACACTTTTCAAGCCACAACAGGAAGGGACTGTTATTGTGTCCAATTTACAGATGAGAAATTGAAGCAAAGAGAAAGTACATTATGTGCCCAAAGTTGAAAAGGTATTGCAACCCAGATTGTAGCACAGGCAATCTGACTCCAGAGTTCTAGTCCCTAACAGTTGAGTACACTCATGTTCTACGAGACAGGTTTATGAATAAAGTCATGCTAGCAGAATTTGCTTTTAATACTTTCGATTTTGATTTAAATTGGGGACCTGCTAGCTCCCTAGTTAATGGACCTTAGTTATAAAAATAATCCAAAAGGGTACTGTTTTAAGAGTTTCTGTACAACAAATCCTTCTTGTCATTGATTTTGATCATAAAATTAGAGCCATAAATTACTAAAAACTACTCTGGAGATTTAAGTTCACACCTCAAGAATTTATTTTTATGTGTTTATTCAGTCAAAGGAGAGGACTATTTTCCCTCTTTAGAAAATGGCCCTAGTTCTCAGAAGGAGTCCCTAGGGGTAAAATCATATAGGATTGTGCTTTATGTTACCTTTGATAGGTGCCAAATTCACTCATAAGTTATATAAGCTGGGAACCAAGAAAAGGGATGTAGTTCCTCTTGGGCGGCCACACAGTGAATTGTATTTGGGAAGCACATGATGTACATGAAGTCAAATGATCTGAAAAACTGACAAAGGACGACAGAAGCAGTGAGGACCTATGGGAAAACACTAAATCCTTGTAGTGGCCAATTCCAGATTCCAACTGTGTTTGAGATCCAGTAATATCCTGGCTTTATTTCATGAAGGGATCCAAGGGTCCTCCTAAGAACTTCCTCAAGTATACACCTTTTATTTATTTGTTTTCCATGTAATAAACCATCCCTAAACTTAGTGGCCTTTAATAATAAAATATTTATTTTGAAATTTTGGCAGAGCTGGCAGAAGATATTCCAACTCAATTCCCACCAGAATCAACTGGGATGGCTTGAAGTTTCAGGGCTGCAAGGACATGATGGTTGATTCACTCATTTTGAAGTCTAATCAACAATATTGGCTGTCATCTGGGCCCTCAGCTGTGAGGGAAACACATGCACACAGTCATTTAAGGGTACTACTTGGCTTCCTTACAAAATAAATGGATATGAAGGGCAAGTATTCCTATAGAGAATTTGAGAAAGCTATAATGCCTTTTAAGACTAGGCATTGGGAGTATAATAGTCAGTTACACCATGTCCGTAAACTCCCCATACTCATAAGCTCATTCAAGGGAAATGTCAGGTCTTCCTGTATGCATATAAGGTGAGATATACTGATGCAATTGTTTGGGGAAAACGTAATCTGCCATACTCTGTCTTTAAAGTGATAAACAAGAGTGTTCTCCATATTTTAAATCAATAATATTTATAAATTGCTCAAATTCAAACACAGGAGTGTGTGTGTGTGTGTGTGTGTGTGTGTGTGTGTGTGTACAGGGATCTAATGCAAAGTTTCATTCCTCTGACCTAATCAGGTTTCCATTTCTCTTCTGCTGGGGAAACAATCTTTTAATTTACTTTATGTCCTCCAGATAAACTTTTGCACTTTTATGAACAAATACTAGGATAAAGATGAGACTTTCTACTCTCATAAAGAATTACATTCCTGGAAACTCATAGGGCAGTTCTACCTTGTCCTAGAGGGTCACTAGGATTAGGAATTTACTTGACAGCAGCAAGTCAAGCTTGGCTCATAGCAATCCCATAGGACAAACAAGAACTGCCTCTGTGAGTTTTAGAGACTGTAACTCTTCATAGGAGTAGAAAGACTCATCTCTCTCCAGCTGCGAGGTTTGAACTAATGACTTTGCAATTTGCAACATTGTATAGCCGACTACACCACTGAAATAATGTACCATATACCAAAAAACACGCAAATCCCAAATAAAACTAAAATGGTCATGTTCACAGGCACAGTTGAAAACTATAGTGACTTGGCTGGGGGCTCAGTGATGAGTGTAGTTCCCAAGAAGGGGGTTGCCAAGGACACCCTCATTAGCTGCTCTTCATATGCACACTGGCTCATTAAGGCTCACTGCAAAACAAATGCTGGGTGCTAGCTTTGCTTTCATCTTTTATCTTTCTTTCCTTGTGAAAGGAGAAAAAATCCTTAAAATGTCTCTCCCTTGGTGAAAGCAGACACTAATGTAGAATTTCATAAAATTAAATTGGCGTAAAGTCAACTTTTGGAAAGCAGAAGAAACTTGTCTCTATGGGAGGCAGGAGAAAGACTGCTAACTTAGATGGACATCCAGCCTCTAGAACTTTGTCTCTAGGCAAATGAGATTTCTCCAAGGACTGTTCCTTCAGTTGAGCCTTCCTTCTGTTCCTTCTCTCTCTCTCTCTCTCTCTCTCTCTCTCTCTCTCTCTCTCCCTGGCTCTGTATTTCTATTTGTGGCATGTAATACACACAGGGAAAAACATATAAAGCTCAGCTGCATCAGAAGAGAGACCGGATTCCAGTAAGGTCCCCATCACCATGTGACCCTATCTTTTTCCAACCTCCACCCCCAAATTGAACCTTTCAAAATATGAGAGAAAGTACAAATTTTGCAGTGGTATGAATTGTCTGTTGACTTTACTTTGAGGAAAGGTTCTTTTCAATTAAAATGGTAATGAGTGAAAATGATCCCTTTGGGCCCCTTCCCTACTGTCAGCACAGTTAGTGAGGGGTTTTGTTTGTTTGTTATTCCTTTTTCAAAATTCATTTTTAGAATTATTATTTAGAATTATTCCCAATATGGAAAACTCCCAATATAACCATAGAATAGGATTGTCTGATTTTCTTATTATCAACTAACTGGCCAGGGCCAGTTTGTGGTAGTGGACTTGAATATGCAATGAGGACCGGGTTGAAGCCTTGAGGATGAAATTCCTGCTCAGAGTAACCAATGCACAGAGCGCATCTGGCCCTCCCCCCACTCCAGAGTGAAGCATGAAGGGAGCAAAGCAATGAAGTCCCCAAGGAATCCCCCAAATAGACTTTGGAATCAGTGGGCAGGGCACGGCACTTCACCAGATCCAATTGGAAAATCATCAGTAGGGGCAGCAGACAGGCCTGGAACTATTTATAGGCTTTTTTTTTTTCTTTTATCTTTTTTTTTTTCATGTCTATCCATATAAGATGGGCAGGATAACCAATCCTGAGGAGAAAATAATGGGGCTGACAGCTATGGTGGGACATGGGAGAAGAGGAGGTGGGAGAAAGAGAGGGGGGAGCCAACAAACCCAGTGACAAGGGAACAATAAGAGATCTAAAATCGATGGCAAGGAGGGCATAGTATACCTGGTGGGGTTTGATCAAGTGCAATGTATCAAATAGAAAGTACTGAGAGTTGAATGAAGGTCAGACATGATAGTGGGACAAGAGGAAAGTAAAAAGAAACAGAGGAAAGAACTAGGAGGTAAAAGACATCTCTAGAGGTACAAATATAGGCATGCACATATGTAAATATATAAATATATTAATATGGATATAGGTCTGTGTACATATATCAGTGTTAAGTTAGGCATTAAGGTAGCAGACAGGTATTGGGTCTCTACTCAAGTATTCCCTCAATGCAAGAACACTTTGTTCTAATAACCTGGCATTCTGTGGTGCTCACCTTCCCAACATGATCACTGAAGTCAAAATGGGTGCATTGGCAAATTCCTGAAGAAAGCTGATGGTGCCAATCTTTAAAAGATATAATTTCAGGGGTCTTAAAGGCTTGAGGTTAAGCATGTGGCCCTCTAGCAGAAAAGCAACAAGCCCACATGGAAGAAGCACACCAGCCTGTGTGATCATGAGGTATCAGGGGATCAGGTATCAGGCACCAGAAGACCCCAAACAAACAAATATATTGATGCAAATGGTGGGGGTCAGAGAGGAGACCCAAAGCCCATCTGTAGACAAATGGACAGTCCCTCACAGAAGTGTCAAAGGGAAGGAAAAATTCAGCCAGGGAGTAGCATAGCACTGACAGAACTCACAACATTCATTAGTAACTAGAGTCTAGTTCTTTAATGCTTCCCCCTACCCACTATCATGACCCCAGTTCTACCTTACGAATCTGGCCAGACCAGAGCATATACACTGGTAAAGGTAGAGCTCTCATCACCCAGAATCCAGGACAAATTAAACCCCTCAGGAACAGTAATGGGAGTAGCAATACCATGAGGGTAGAGGGAAGGTGGAGAGAAAAGAGGGAAGAAACAAAAGGGGAACCGACTACAATGATTGATGAATGACTCTCTGCCCCTACCCGAGGGACAAACAACAGAAACATGGGTGAAGGAAGACAGTGGATAATAAAAGATATTAAAGTAATAATAATTTATAATGTATCGGGGGTCCATGAGAGTGGGAGGTGGGGGAGGAAGGAGGAAAAGAGCTAATACCAAGGGCTCAAGCAGAAAGAAAATGTTTTGAAAATGATAATGGCAACATATGTAAAAATGTGCTTAATACAATTGATGTATGGATTGTTATAAGAGATGTAAGAGTCCCCAAAAAAGTGATTTATTAATTTTTTTTTAAAAAAGAAAGGAGGACATTGGTTGGTTGTTGACTAAAACTGTTACAGATTGGATGTGTCCACTTAAAATCTATGATGGAATTCGCTCTTCAATACTCTAAAGAGGCTTTGTGCAGCAGATTTACGTAATGCAATACATTGTTTGATTTCTTGGCTAATGCTTCCATGAGCATTGGTTGTGGATCCAAGTCAACCAAAATCTTTGACAATGTCAACCTTAATTCTGTATGGGAGTGGAAAGCCTTGCCTTTCTCCCTTGACGGAATTGGTGGTTTCAAACTGTTGGCTTTGCAGTTAACAGCACACTATAAAGCCTCTGTACCACCAGGGCTCCCTAAAGATCAGTACAGACACTGAGAAAAGCAAGCTTATACTAGGTAAGTTGGCTGCTCATATAACCAGGAAATTCTAGGAATCTGAGGTAAAGCTCTTCCCTAGAGCTGAGAGAGAAGGAGCCTTCCCCGACCGATACCAATTCTACTGTGCTTGAGTCGATTCTACTCTTAGTGACCTTAATTGGGTTTTTGAGACTAGACATTTTCATGGGAACAGTGGGGGGTTTTGAACTGTTAACCTTGCTGTTGCAGTCCAATACCTATCCACAGCACCACAGCTCCTTTCCCCTGTACCATTCCCTTAATCACACATAAATTTTTGTTCTTTAATGCTACCTGCTTGTATTTATGTTATATTTAAAACGAAAATCTCACTGCAATTGAGCCAGTTCTGGCTCCTAGCGACCCCATACCAGAATAGTGTAGAACTGTACCTCTGGATTGACAAGACTTTAAACCTTCACAGGAGTGAAAAAGCTTCATCTTTCTCCTAAGGAGTGGCTGGTGGTTTAAACTGTTTCCCTTGTGGTTAGCAGCGTTACATCTGACCCACTATGTCACCAGGGCTCCTTGTGTTATAGCAGGACTAGATAACTAAGACAAAGGCCAAGATGCTTCAGGCCAGTCCAGTGTTAAAATCTGTGATGTGATTCTTCAGATTCAGTCAACTTTAGATTCTCTGTGATAATGAGCATAGTAGGACAAAACAACACATGGACTCTGTAGAAACACACACACACACACACACACACACACACGGGGGGGTACCCCTCAAAAAACAGATTTTTTCACAGCTATGTATTTAAATTTTTTTACTATAACAACCATATCACATTCAAAGTACCACCATTGCACTTAATACATGTGTCAAATCTGTGATTCCATTCTTAGAAACAGTTTTCAAACTTATCTGTTTGGATGGCTGACAGCCATCCAGTGTTTTCTTCACTTCTTTTATGTCATCAAATCGCTGTCCTTTCCTGTCTTTCTTCATTTGTGAAAACAAAGAGAAGTCGCAGAGAGAAAGGTCAAGTGAGTAGGGTGTGTGGGGCCACATGCCGTTTTTTGCCCCAACTGGCACACTGAAATGCCTGCTGGCAAAACCAGAACCTCTAAATAGACTGACCTACTTGGTGGAACGAACTACATATGTACTACAAGTTGACATTTTTGTCCATTTGGGGAGTTGACAGATGTCCAGAACAAGGTTTGTCATCAATCAATATTTCACCTTTTTGAAACAAGAAACCCACCCAGTACACTTGACTTTTTCCCTTAGCGCTGTCCTTGTAAGCTGGGTTCAATAGGACAACAGTTTCTGTGGCATTTTTCTCAAGCAGGAAACAAAATTTCACAGCCGCACACTGTTCTCTTAAATTTGCTATCACAAAAAAATGAGTTTCAAGCGAAACTGCTTTCAAGAAAAAAATTCACTGTGATCAGAGAACCTTCCGAGGCAATGCCGCTTGGTGCGCTGACTCAGAGTGAGTTGCTCGATGCTTGCCTCTGGGGAAATGCATACTAGGAAAGCTCGGCTCCATCTAGCACAGTTCCAGCTGTTTTGGTGCACATAGATATGGCACTGACTCCCTCTGGGGGCTTTACAACTGACAAACTAAGCTCCCTGCCTCTTCCTTGCTCTCCTTAGAAGACAGAGCAGGAACACCAGGCAACTGGCTAGTCCACATTTGTTTCTTTCCTTTTTTTCTTTTTAATATTCTTACTCCTCAACAGTTAAGCACTCAATCGCTAACGAAACCCACCCAGGGACCTCATGGGAGAAAGACCTAAGATTACAGCCTAGGGAAATCTGTGGGACAGTTCTCTTCTGCCATGCAAGGTTGCTATGACTTGGTTTTGTTTTTTTTATCATTTTATTAGGGGCTTATACAACTCTTATCACAAGCCATACATACATCAATTGTGTAAAGCACCTTTGTACATTCGTTGCCCTCATCATTCTCAAAACATTTGATCTCCACTTAAGCCCCTGGCATCAGCTCCTCATTTTTCCCCTCCCTCCCTGCTCCCCCTTCCTCATGAACCCTTGATAATTTATAAATTATTATTTTGTCATATCTTGCACTGTCCAACGTCTCCCTTCATCCACTTTTCTGTTGTCCGTCCCCCAGGGAGGGGGTCACATATAGTTCCTTGTAATCTGTTCCCTCTTTCCAACCCACTCTCCCTATACCCTCCCAGTATTGCCACTCACTCCACTGGTCCTGTAGGACTCATCCGCCCTGGATTCCCTGTATTTCCAGTTCCTATCTGTACCAGTGTACATCCTCTGGTCTAGCCAAACTTGCAAGGCATCTAACCTCTACAGCAATATCGCTCCAATTGCCATCAGTGTGAGCATGGGAGTGGGAGGCAAACAGGTTCAATATACAAGGGGCCATTAAAATTTCACTGAATTAAAAGCTACTGGATTTTCTGTGTCTTTGAAGCCCCTTCATATATGAATCTCCACATAGAAACATCAATATCAAGTTTTAACAGGTGGAAGAGAGTTAATAGCATGTTGAACAGAGTTAATAGTGTGCATCTGAATCCTTTGATGTAAAAAGGCAACATTGATTATCTCTTCCCTCATATGAGGCAGACATTACTTGGAGTCTCAGCGTGTGGACAAAATTGAAAGATATTAGCTAAGATTAAATCTGTACCCTAGTAGCTTCCACAGATAAATAAAATTGCATGAATTTTCAGTCCAAAAAATAGCAATACAACCCCTTTGTGCAGAGAGAAATCACACCTGAGACACGGGTCCATTCTCACGTGCTGCTGAAGTTGCTCATTCATGCACTTCTTAAGAGCCACACACAGACAGTGTACATAATATAACAGCTTGACATGCTTAAGATTTTACTACCACCAAAGTAGAATTTAAATAAATTAAACCCGAGTTTCCTAAATGGCAATGTGAACATAGGTATTAATGGTGTGTGGTAAAATGGATGGTTTGATGGAGACCACCAACACAGTAAAGGGTGCTTTCAGGTAAGATAGTCCCAAACAGATATACATCAGTCAGGGTAGATGAGGACAAAAACAGAGCAATATTTTAAAATATTGTTCAACAGTTCTTTTGTGTAATTAAAACACTGTGTTGCTTTTTTCTTAAACTTTGTTGCTTCTCTGCAAAGGTGCCCTTTATTCATAAGACTACATGAAGTCAGCATGGGAGCCCTACCCTTATCCAAAGGAAGAGGTTGAGGGAACCATAAGTGAAACAGCCCTGACATGAAGGCTGGTGCTGAGGGAAAATGATCTATCAAGGCAGAATGCCACCAGCAGCAGATGCCATGAAGTCTTCTGTACCATAGCGCATTTGAACTTATTCCAAATGTCATGGTGAGTCAAAAAGAAAGGTAGCATGGGGCAATGAAGTGATCATAATTTTTAAAGGATCATTCTAGCTGTTGGGCAAAACTATGAGTAGAACATAGGAAAGGAGCCATGATGGCATAGTATGCTCTGAATTCAGCTGCTAACTGCAAAGTCAGTGGACCCAACCCATCAGTAGCCCTTCAGGATAAAGTTGAGGCTTTTTACTCCAGTATAAAGATTTAAAGCCTTGTAAAACCAAAAGAGAAGTTCTACTCTGTCCTATAGTGCCAGTAGGAGTTAGAATCACCTTGAGGGTAGTGAGCTTGATTTTTTTTTTTTTGAGAGAGAGAGAATATAAAAGAGCAAGAGGTATCCATCAGTCTACCTCCCAGTCACCCTAGGCAGAGAATGGGTAAATGTGAAATGGACAGGGTAGGTGGATTTCTAAAGTATTCTTTTATAATATCTTTATAAATATATGTGTATATACACTTGTATATGTGTGTATACGTATATATATGTAGTTATGTTGTTATATTCAGGGGGTACACCACCACCACCGCCCCCAAAAGAAAGAAAGGTGCAGTGAGCAGAGCTGTCATGGTGCTCAGTGCTCCCGCTAAGCGAACAGCCAGCAGTTCATCATCTGGGAAGGTTCTCTGATCACAGTGAATTTTCTCGTGAAAGCACTTTGACTCAAACCTCTGTTTTGTGATGGCTGATTTACGAGAACAGCATGTGGCTGTGAAATTTTGTTTCCTGCTCAAGAAAAATGCCACAGAAACTGGCATTTTTCTGCTGTGAGGTTGAACACAGCTTACACGGACGAACAGCACTATGGGAAAAACTCAAGTATACTACTGGTTTTCTTGTTTCAAAATAGGTGAAAGGTCGATTGATGACAAACCATATTTGGGACATCAGTCAACTTCCCAAATGGATGAATATGTCGACTTGTAGTGCATTTGGAGTTCATTCCACTGGGTCATTCTGTTCATCAAGCTTTCTATTGAGAGGTTCTGAAAAGGTAGTTTAAGAGTGTGTGACAAAAGAGGTCTGACTAAAAAAAAAAAGGGACTGATTTGTGGCAGACAGGGTTTTGCCACCAGGCATTTCAGTGTGCCAGTAGGGAGCAAAAAACCAGCAAGCCTCTCTTGCCCCACGCACCTTACTCACCTGACCTTCCTCCCTGTGACTTCTTTGAATGAAGAAGGACAGCGATTTGATGACATAGGAAAGGTGAGGGAAAAAATGAAGGAGGTGCTGTCAGCCAACCAAACAGATGTTTGAAAAATATTTTCAAGAATGGAATCATAAATTTGACAAATGTATTAAGTGTAAAGGTGAGTATTTTGAAGATGATAAGGTTTTTTTTGTAAAAAAATTTAAATACATAGCTTTGAAAAAAATTCCATTTATTTTTGTGGGTATCCCCTCCTATTTATATATATAAAAAATAAGTTATATCTATTAACTTCTTTTTATTTGTTGGAAATATATTCATGGTTGTCATTTTACATTTAAATTTGACATGATCTTTGACACACAAAAACTTAGCATTTCCTATATCAGGCCAATTATACTTCATAAGTGTTTTCTTGCCCTAAATTTTTTTGTAGTTAATAGTTGTATGAAACATGATATTACAAGTTGAACCCTTGCTATCAATTTTTTCTGGCCCGAAAAGTTCATGATAAAAATACAGGAGGCAGAGACACTCATATTCCACAGGGACGTGCCTACACAGCACTGGCAAAGGCATAACATGCATCATTGCGTGATCTGATGGAAAAGCCCAAAGCAAAGAGTGCATGGGCTTAATGAGCATCACTGGTGGGCATGAATCCCACATCTACTCTGGAGGGGGAATCGGGGCACTTCCCCTCACTTCAAGTCCAGTTATAGGTTGTGAGGAGGTTTCTCCAGGAATTTGGAAACACAATCTACTAGAGTCTATCTCAGGCCCAGACTCAGAGCAAGTGTCTACATGGAAAGATCAGCTGCAGTGACTGGTGGCAGTAAAGGACTGTGCTGGAGAAGGACTAGTGGGTAAAAGTGCGTTCTTCTCAGAGGCCAAATACTGGTACAGAGATGAAGTCAGGCTTATATTGTTGAAAAGAGGTTTTGAATGGTGACCAACTGTAACTGTTTACTTCATATTATCCCAAATGCTTGCACTGAATGTCCGTCATCCTGGTACAGCCTGCAGTCTCCATCAGACTAGAATGGTTAGTGACTTTACACCTTACTCAAAAGAATCATTCCCCCAAGGGGTGAGGCAGCCCTCATGGTAAGAGGCTAAGGTAGGAGGTAAGAACAATCTGTGCAGAGGTACTGCCCTTGCAGAGAAACTGCAGTAAAGGGGCCCAGCAGGAGCATCTCAGGGGAGCTTCTCAAAGTCCCTGCATGAGAATCAGCCAGCTTCAAACACCTGTGGCCACCAGGGAAGCCAACACCAAGTCACATAGTGCTTGTCAGGAGGATCTTTCTACATTTTAGCACTCTGAGTTTCATGATTGACTATGCCTAGATATATGTTATGGCTGGATAAATGAGGGAACTTGCCTGCCCAGGATAGGCCTCAAATACAGAGGAAGAAAGGAACCAGTATGTCAGGTGTAATGGGAAGGCAATGAAAAACTATAAAGTTGACTTGTGCTGTTACCTGTCTTTCAATGCCACAAACACTGAATGACACATGTTGAGATCAGGGTTTTTAGTTTTCCATAACTACTGTAAAAAGAAGTATCGCTAATTTGGTGGCTTAAAGCAGCATAAATGTATCCTTCTACAGCTCCAGAGACCATACATCCCAAATCAATTGCACTGAGCTACAGTCCACGTGCTGAATTGTCTTGATTTTACCAGAAGCTCTAGGGCAGAAGCTGTATCCTGCTTTTTCAAGTTTTTAATTTTATTCCTTTGCATTTCTTGACTCATGACCCCTTCCTCCTTCTTCAAAGTTATTAATGTAACATCTTCATGTCTCTCTCTGCTTTCTTCACATTATCTTCTCTGTGTACAGGGCATTTGCTTCCCATTTGATATTTGGGGGGCCCTTATCAAAAATCAGTTGTCTATATGCTGCTGTTTTTATATCTGGATTTTCTGTTCTTATCCTTTGTTCCAAGTATTTTATATCAGTACTTGGAACAAGTACTGTGGTTTTGACAACTGTGGCTCTATAATCAGTTTTAAAGTCCAGTTATGCAAGCCTTCCCATGTTATCCTTCTTCTTGAGGAGTTTTTTGCTAATTCTGGGTTTCTTCCCTTTTCATGTGAAATAGTTGTATATAGTAATCCAATTGACTTCTGCTTGTTGATCTTGTATCCTGTCCCTCAACCATATTCCTCTATCACTTCCAGTACTCCTGTTGTGGAGACTTTAGGGATTCTCAGTGTATAAAATCATGTCTGCAAATAATGACAATTTCACCTCTCCTTTCCCCATATTTACACCTTTGATATCATTCCGTTGAAAACATAGTCAGGTAACAAGAAGTCATAGTACAGTAGTGTCAGCCCTAATTCAATCTAAATAGTGTCCTTTTAGAAGAAGAGAAGGCAACAGGAAAAGCAATATCATGCGAAGTTCAAGTGCCAAACCAAGGGATACCTGAGGCTATCAGAAAGAATAAAAGACAAGATTGTGACACAGATGACAAGTTAATTTGGATGTCTAGCCTATGAAACCTTGAAACAATAAATTAATTTTCTTCTAAGTCACTCAATTTGTGGGATTTTGGTACAACATCCCTAGAAAATCGATACACATACAGTTTATCACTGGCTTCTTCCTCCAAAGTATGTTTTTTTTTATTATTAATCAATTTATTGGGGCTCATATAATTCATCACAATACACAGATCAATTGTGTAAAGCACATCTATACATTTGTCGCCCTCATCATTCCCAAAATTCTCTTGCCTCTTGGGTTCCCGGAATGTTTTAACTGACCCATTTTCTGCATTCTATCTCGTCTTTTCTAGCTTAGCATATTAAGCTCTATAATAAGCTCTCATTTTGAAAGAGAAAGCCTAAGTTATACTGAAGGCCTTGATTAAAAACAAGACTCTGGGAATCGATGACATACTAAGACAAATGTTACAACAAACAAAAGCAATGCTGGAAGCATTCACTCATCAATGCCAAAGAGACAAGTAGCTGACTGACCAACTAGAGAACTGACTAGAGGAGATATTTTTGCCCATACCAAAGAAGGTTGATATAACAGAATTCAAAAATTATCAAATGGTATAATAAATATGCACAAGTAAAATTATGCTGAAAATCATTCAAAATGACTGCACAGTACAACAGGGAGCTGCCACACATTCAAACAGATGCCAAAGATGTGGGAAGGAGGGTATTATTGTTGATGTCTGAAAGATGTTGGCAGAAAGCACAGAATAAAAGAAAGATGTTATTCTGTTTTTCTGACTATGTGGATCATAACATTATGGAAAACATGGAGAGGAATGGTAATTTGATGTGTTAGTCTGGGTAGACTAGAGAAACAAATCCATGGACACACATATGTGTATAAGAAAGAGCTTTATATACAAGAGCAATTGAACATTGAGAAAACATCCAAGCCCAGTCCAGATCAAGTCCATAAGTAGGATATTAGCCCATGTATCCCATACCAATCTATAAAGTCCTCTTCAGACTCACAAAACACATGCAGAAGATCACAGACCAGTGGGTAGAAAGTCTTTGGATCCAGTGGCATTGGAAACATCTCAGCGCTGGCAGGAGTCTCTGCATGGCTTCCCAGGGCTGTATCAGGGTGGGTCATATGTCTTGTCAGCTGCTATGTCTCCCAGGGTATAAGCAGAGAGAGAAGTGTTTCCCCGCCTCTAAGGAGAAATGACCTGATTTCCCAGAATTCTCAGGAGAAGGTCATGCCCACACAGAGGCCTCATTGGCTATGATCTGATTGACAAGCTAGACTCCACTTCTACACTCTTAATCCTCAAATTGACAAACGATTATATATCGACTACATTTGAGAATACTCAATTGCGCTCATGTGAAACCTGTACCTAGACCAAAAGGAAGTCATTCAAACAGAAGAAAAGGATAGTGTGTGGTTTAAATTTAGAAAAGATGTGCATCAGGATTGTATCCTCTCACCACACCAATTCCATCTGTTGGCTGAAGAAATCATCAGAGAAGCTGGGCTATCTGAAGAAGAATGTGGCATCAGGAGTGGAGGAAGGCTTATTAACAACTGGTTGATATACAGATGATGCAAACTTGCTTGAAGCACTTGTTGATAACAATCAAAGATCACAGCCTTCCATATGGTTTACACCTCAACATAGGGTGACCATGAGTTGGAACTGACAACAAGTTGGATTTGGAAAACAAAAAGTCCTCACAACTGGAACAATGTATAAGCAACATCATGATAAGCAAAGAAGATACTGGAGTTGTCAAGGATTTAATTTTATTTGAATATACCCTCAACATCAATGGAAGAAGTGGCCAAGAAAGTAGATGATGTCTTGCATTGGTTTAATATGCAGCCAAAACCTCTTTAAAGTGTTAAAAAGCAAATATTTTACTTTCTGGAGTGAGGTGTCACTGGCTGTGGCACAGGTGAATTACTTGGTATGGTTCGTGTACCTATAGTTGGGTGGGAGCAAGCAAATAAGGTGCATGGAACTCTAACATCAGGATTGATCAATATTATCCTTCTGAAGTGTATAAAGCTAGCCATCTCAGAAGAAGGAATAGTGTATCACAACCATTAAGAAAGAAGAGTCGTAAAAAGGTCCTGAAATCCTTCATGGATTAGTGATGGTACCTTAACTATAAGATGTAAGGGAGGGACCTCTTGGCTCTAAGAATGTGTATAGCCAAGACATTGCTAAATCTGTAACACCTAAGCAGGGCGCAGGCCTAGGGGCCATGGGGATGAGAGGGCAAGATCCAGAAAGTTGTACCTGCTAGCTCATCTAAGGAGCAACACTTTGGATCAAATAACTTCATGCATACCTGTAATATTTATGATTCTAAATTGGAACCTGCTCTCTCCCCTACTAAATCCCCATAATCATTAGTACTGTTTAATTTTGTGTGGGCATTGCAATAGATCATTTAACCCAATAGAGAAATAGAGTGCCATTGGTAGGGCCAGTTGGTGTTAGAAAAGAATAAATAAAAGATTTGGGGGGGAAGGTATACCTGACCTCTGCTCCATAGTGATTTGCCTTGCTCTAATGTGGAATTGGATTCCCCTTCTGCCCTGTGTAGCTGGACAAAGTGAGATACATCCTCCACACCCTTCTTGTGTTGATCAAGGTATGGTATATTCAATCACTTTTTTATATCATTTTATTGGGGGCTCATACAACTCTTATCACAATCCATCCATCCATCCATTGGGTCAAGCACATTTGGACATTTGATGCCTTCATCATTCTCAAAATATTTGCTTTCTACTTTAGCCCTTGGTATCAGCTCATTTTCCCCTCCCTCCTTACTCCCCCCTCCATCATGAACCCTTGATAATTTATAAATTATTATTATTTTGTCATATCTTACACTGACTGAAATCTCCCTTCCCCCACTTTTCTGTTCTCTGTCCCCCAGGGAGGAGGTTATATGTAGACCCTTATAATTGGTTCCCCCTTTCTACCCCCACCTTCCCTCCATCTCACCACTCTCACAACTGGTCTTGAAGGGATCATCTGTCCTGGATTCCCTGTGTTTCCAGTTCCTATCTGTACCAGTGTATATCCTCTGGTCTAGCCAGATTTGTAAGGTAGAATTGGGATCATGATAGTGTGTGTGAGGGGGAAGGAATCAATTAAGAACTAGAGGAAAGTTGTATGTTCCATCGTTGCCACACTGCACCCTGACTGGCTTGTCTCCTCCCTGTGACCCTTCTGTAAGGAGCTGCCCATTTGCCTACAGATGGGCTTTGGGTCCCCAATCTGCACTCCCCCTGATTCACAATGATATGAATTTTTGTTCTTTGATGCCTGATACCTGATCCCTTAGACACCTCATGATCACACAGGCTGGTGTGCTTCTTCCATGAGGGCTTGGTTGCTTCTGAGCTAGATGGCCACTTGTTTACCTTCAAGCCTTTAAGACCGCAGATGCAATAACTTTTGATAGCCGGGCACCACCAGCTTTCTTCACCACCTTTGCTTATGCACACATTTGTCTTCAGCGATTGTGTCAGGCAGGTGAGCATCATGGAATGCCAATTTAATAGAACAGAATGTTCTTGCATTGAGAGAGTACTTGAGTGGAGGCCCAATGTCTATCTGCTACTTTGATACTAAAACTATAAATATATGCAAATAGATCTATTTCCCCTTCATCATATATAAATATATTTACATATGTACATGCTTGTATTTAGACCTCTATAAATGCCCTTTGCCTCCTAGTTCTTTCCTCTATTTCCTTTTACTTTCCTCTTTTCCCACTATCATGTTCAGCCTTGATTTGGGTTTCAGTAATTCCTCTATTCAATCTCTTTTAATTTATTGCAAAAACTGAACATTCAGTGACAAAATCCAAGGAAGAACTGATGCATTAGCATTATGCTTTGAGGAAGAATATGTTCAATGGACTGCCAGAAGAATGAAAAAAAACCTACCTTGAAGAAAGTACAACCAGATTGCTCATTGGAAGCAAGAATGGCTAGATTTTGTCTCACATACTTAGAAAATGTTACCAGGAGGGACCAGGATATCATGCTTGGTAAAGTAGAGGGTCAGTGAAAAAGAGGAAGACCAAATGGGATGACATAGTGACTGCAACAGTGGGCTCATGTAAGGCAATTCTAGTGACAATGGTATAGGATTGGGCAGTGTTTCCTTGGTCTACATAGGGTTGACTCAATGGCTCCAAACAACAACAATAATAAGTTCTATTTAGGGATGTTTTGAGTCTTTGTTAATTTATATGGAAATACGCTAGTACAATTATTAGAGTCTTATACTATGAGGTTATATGTTACTTCTTTAAGATACCCTTTGGAAAAAATCCACAAATATTCAACGTTCCACTCAGTAGGATTTTAACTGACTGTGTTTTAATGTATTTTAATCTGGAAAACTGATATTTAGAAAAGTGAAATATTTGTAGAATCTCCAAGTTTGAATCATGACTGTCAATTTCAAGCTCTGTGTCCATCAAGATTAAGTATATTCATTTACAAAATAAGATTACTAATTATACCTACTTCAGAGAGTTGTAGTGAGAATTAAAATAGGTAAATAAATGCATCTATTTATGGAAGTATCTACAATATAATAAATTCTATGTGTTTGCTATTGTTCTATTACCATTACTATTCATGTATATGGTATATTTGGTGGCTTTGTAGAGGTTCAGGATCTGTGAGTGGTAGGAATGCTTGTGCACTGACTGCCAGTGAAGATCCTGGCAGTTTGAACCCAGCCAGAGGCACATCAGATGACAGGCTGTGTTGGACTAGAAAAGGAAGGCGCTAGAAAAGGAAACCATTCCCACTTATATGGGTTCACATGCAGAAGGAGACTAATTTTTAGAAATGGCTTACACATTTGTAGAAGTAGGAAAATCCAGCCTGTTCAAGTCGGGATTCTCCTGACTCGTGTAGCTGTGGAAGCTGGCAAACAGGAAGCAGAATGAAGCAGTGGGGCCGGCAGTAGGCACAGGCTAGTGGATGCAGAGATAAATTAATCCAAAGTTCGTCAAATGTATCCACCATCGATGGCTGACTACTCTGCTTGGTCTCTCTCTTATACAAAAAGCCAACGCCCAAGGAAGTGTTATCAAGCAGCCACCTGAGTGAGAGTTTGGGCTCCACACCTACATCACCCAGGTGTGTCTAGCTGACCCTCTAAGCACCACCACACAGGCCTGGTCATCTACTTCTTGAAAACCTACTCTGCACTCATGGGTCACCATGAGTCATAATATACTTTAAGGCAGCTAACCACAAAATACAGGATCAGTTAAACAAAACTTGAGTTGTATTTCCAGACGTTTCTTCCCTGTATGATGCTGGTTAGGAATAGCTCAAGAGGCTATTTTATGCCAAATTTACAAGATGAAAATGAAGCATCAACTGGGCCCAAAACTCTTCAAGCTCATGCTAAAGGGCCTCCTTCAGTTTCTCTAACTTATCATACAGGTCACCTAGAGCATTGGATTGGCAGTGATGAAAAAAAGACACCATTTCTAGTCCTTTCTTATTTGACAAAGTCCTTCCTTCAACTAGCCAGCTTTCCTGCATGCCAGCTGCAGAAATGACAACCTTACATACACTTCTCGGTCAGTTCCCACAATTACATAAGGTCTCAATCTTTAATCAATCCTTTTATCTATATCACTCATAATCATTCTGCTTCACTTACTTATACAATATGTCTCTCCATTTATTCCAGTTTTCCAATTGTTGTTAACTGCATATATGTTCTGTATACCCCTCGATGGGTTACTCTTAGATATTCTGTCTTTTGTTGACACGGGGAATAGAATCCTTTATTTTCCTCGGGTTTCTAATAGTGAAATCAGAAAAATTATTGAACTTTGTACATTTGATATTGTGTCTGACAGTTGAGTTAAAATATTAGTTGTAGAAGTTTTTTCGGGTTCTCTATACTCCATTTAGAAAGGAGGAAGTATATATGCAAAATAGTGCTCTTTCTTTTTTTCTTAAGCATGTCCCAGCTGGTCTCATAATACCCTCTTTTAATTCTCTTCCCACTCTTCCTTTCTAACATGGCAGCTCAAGGTATTAGGAAGTAGTTTTCTCTTCTTAGTTCTTCATTAAGAAGTACTTGTGAAAATTTTCCAGGATAGACCACTGCTGAGAAATGAAAACAAATGAAATACTCTCCAGATTCCCAATGTGACTCTGTATTACCAAAGCCCTGGGCATGATTATCTAATTCAGCCAACAAAGTAAAGCTCTTAGAATTTCTTCCCTGTGAGTTACAATTATATCAGGTTGCACACTTGAAATGTAAATGACTCAGAATCTATTGAGGATGTCATCCTGGTGAAATTCCAACCCCACAAGACACTGGGCCTGACTTCATTGAGAAAATCCAATACTGGGTCAACAAAGCCAAGATATCTGAAAAAGGGCACTGAGATTAAATAAACAATTCATAAACACTTGGAATAAAAAGAATAATTTCCCTAGTCATTTAGCCTATTGAAAACTCAACTCTTAATGAACAGAAGATAATATCACCAGTCTCATAAAAAGGACTATTTTTTCAAGGTCTTCTTAGATGAATCACTGGTATTTAACACACAACACAAATGATATTTTATTTGCTGACCTTACTGAATAAAAGTGAGTAAATCCATGGGTTTTTCTTCATGGGCACCATTAGCAAAATCAAGCCCACTACTAGTTCAGATGGCCTGCAAATAGGGTATTTTAATTTATTTTTAAATTTAAATACATTCTTAGCTTTAAATTTTTAATTTAAATATTTTTAATAACCAAAAACAAGGAAAAATCAGTTTATGACATATGAGAAGTATATGAGGAGCCTGGTTCAAGAAAATTGACTTATTACATAGTGAGTAAATTCTTCTCCAAGAATCAGGAAAAAATGTCAAAAGGTTCCCCAACTTGACAAGAAAGCGCAGTCACCCTCTTGGCCCTGCAAAAAAGCCCCCAGATGCCTGTGCACCCAGACAAGGAAGGTCCAAGATACCCCTGTAGCATGATAAGAAAGCTCCCAACAGCCCCCACACTCCTGGGGACACCTGTGCCCCAGCAAAGATGTCCCTAGCTGTCCTGACACCTGGCAAGAAAGGCTCCAGGCATTCCCACACTCTGGCAAGTAAGGCTCAAGTTACCCCCAAAACCCAGCAAGGATGCCCTTGACAGTGCCCACATCCCAGCAAGAGAAAGTCAACTACTCCCACATCTCTTATCAACCCTTCCCTCGCTGACAGCTGATCATGATGCCACAGAAAGAGCAGGCACTCATGCCCACGGCCAGGCAAAAAGAAAATAAAAGAACAACAGGAATAAACAATGGAACAACACTCAGGTCCAAAACAATATTCTGAATTAAAGGCCCTGAAACAACTAGAAATATAATTCAGAAGAATGATGTTCAGGTACTTTAAATAGATGAAGGAAATGCTGGAGAGAACAATGGGGGAAAATTGTTTAATAGAAACCCTACACCAAATAGGATCCCAGAAGATAAATAATAAAATAGCAGAGTCAAAGAGAAGAGAAATAGAATCAAAGAAGTGGGAAGCTAAATTAGTGAGCTTGAAAAAAAATCCCTTTGACTACAACCGATGAAACCATCAGCAAAAATAGCAAAGGAATCCAAAGAAAGCCTAAGAATTAATTGGAACACTATCAAGAAGAATAGACTATGCCTTCATTGGGACTCTGGAGCAGGAAGAAACAAACAGGAGAAAATAATACATGGCGTCGTGGAAGAAAACTTCTTTAACACAATAAAAAAGGAGAGAATCCTCTCTCAACTTAGAAAAGCCAGGGGAATCCTAAACAGGGCAGGCCGCAAAGGAAAACATCACAACATCTGCAGTCAAATTATCCAATATCAAGGAAAAGGGCAGAGTCCTGAGAGCAGCTAGGGAAAGGACAGTCACCTGCAAAGGAAATATTAATAAGTTCATCTTCCTAGTAGAAACCGTCTAGGCAAGAAGACAGTGGAATGACATACCCGTACACACTCGTGTATAAACCACCCCAAATATCCGCCGAGACACCTAATTTTACCACAAAAACTGCATAAAAAATAAGCTGAAAATCCCCCTACTTGGCATATACCCAGAAGAGGCAAGAAACAAATCACGGCCAGACATCTGTGCTGTAGTGTTCATTGTGCCACAGTTCACAATCACAAGGAGTTGGAAACAACCCAAATTTCCATCAGCAGATGAAATGATTAAAAATCTGTGGTACATACATAGAATGGAGTACTATGCATCACTAAAAAGCAATAATGAATTCATGAAACATTTCGCTTCATGGGAAGAACTGGAGGAAATGATCTAAGTGAAGTAAACCAAGCACAAAAGGACAAGTATAGCATGAGTCCGCGGAGGTAAGTTTATATATATATATATAACAGAAAAGTAAATGCAAAAGGGGCACAGGGAGAAAGCTATTGCATACAAACACTTCAGGGGTGTGGTCCAGGTAGTATGGCAGAGGCCTGACCAAATCCAGGTGTACATATGATAGCCAACTAAAAAGGGGGCGGGGTGGGAGGAAAAGGGAAAGAAAAAAAAAGTATGGTGGGGGAATAGGGCATTGACCCACCCAAGGGGAGGGTACTGCTTGTGTCTCCACAGGGAAAGAGGGACCAGACTTAAAGACAGTGCCAGAGGAATGCAGCCTGCTGGCAAGGAGTGGAGAGCCAGTGGAGGGGCCTGAGAACTTGGCCCCCATACCAGCTACATGGACCACTGCCCCTCCCCCCAGAAGAATTTACTTTAGAGGACAGCACTGAAGCTGCAGTTGGGGGAGAGGGACATGTCTGATAGAGCAAATGGGAAAAAATGAAGGGGGAGGAAGAAAGAGTGGAGCACATCCTGGCCCACCAGGCCTGGAGGACGATATACCTGCTCTGAATAGCCAATGCACAGAGTGGAGAATATGGCTGATCCCACTACGAGACACGCCATCCCATGCTGGTCCAGGGCCTTAAAGGGGACAACACTGGAGACTCAGTATCAGGAATGGCCCACACTGACCCTGTGACAACAAGGCAAACCACTAAATGAGTGTGGCAGAGCAGCAATTTTGGGAGCAGAGCAGGGAGCCCCTGAGGGAGTACAAAGGACAGACTCTGGGGCCAGAGCATGGTACCCCATCGGACCTGACTGAAGGACACGGCTAGACATCAAAAATCAGACTTTGATCTATTTACAGGTTTTCCTTTCTTTTACATTTTTTTCTTTTAATTAATTTATTCTTCTATGGGTAATTGGTTTCCTTTTTCATTGTCATGGCTTTCTCATTCATTGCCTATCTTGCTATAGCTTGATTTTTGGTGCATAGTATTATCTCTACAGATCTATCTCGATAAGATAGACTGGATGAATAGCCTGGAGGAGAAAACAACGGGACCAATGATTCCAGGGGGACACGGGAGAGGGGGAGGCTGGGGTAAGGTGGGGCTGACTAACCCAGGGACAGGGGAGCAACAAGTGATCCAAAAACAGTGGCAAGGAGGGTGTGAGAGGCCTGGTAGGGATTCAGTAAGGGCAATGTAACTGAGAGAAATCACCGAAACCCAATGAAGGTTGAGCATGATAGTGGGACAAGAGGAAAGTAAAAGGAAATAGAGGAAAGAACTAGGCAACAAAGGGTATTTATAGAGGTCTAATACTGGATTGTACATGTGTAAATATATCTACATAAGAGTGTGGGGAACAGACCTACCTGCATAAATTTATAGGTTTAGTATTAAGGCAGCAGATGGACATTGGGCCTTCACTCAAACACTTACTCATTGCAAGAACACATTGTTCTATTAAATTGGCATTCCAGGATGCACACCTTCCTGACACAATTGCTGAAGAAAAATGTGAACATAAGAAAATGTGGTGAAGAAAGCTGGTGGTGCCCGGCTATCAAAAGATATAGCGTC
>NW_022103913.1:2054882-2056917 GCF_000313985.2 Echinops telfairi | reverse complement strand
TGTATATATGGATTGTGATAAGAATTGTATGAGCCCCCAATAAAATGATTTTAATAAAATGAGCTGAAAAATCTCAGCTTATACTCGAATATATAGGTATATAAATCCTTGAAATAAGAAAACCTCCAACCAAGAGAGAGAGACCAGGCTTCAACCTGGTGTGCCAAGATGTGAGTACAACATACCAGCATGTACCAGGGAAACAATAGAGAGGTCTTTGGGGTTGGCCCCAATCCCAACTGTGTGGACATCCCCTACCCCCCCACCCCCCATAAGAAGAATGCAATTTAGAGGACAGCACTGGGGTTAAAGCTTGGGAGAGGGGTGCATCTGATTAGAGCATGTGGGAGAAATGAAAAGGGGTGGAGAGGGAGGGGAGGACATCCTGGCCCACCAACCCCTGAGGATGATATTTGTGCTCAGAGCAGACAACGCACAGAGAGGACCATAGAGCTGACCTCACCAGGAGACATGACATCCCTCACTAAACCATAGCGCTGCAGGGGACGACACTGCAGACACAGTGCAGGAATTATGCACAATCTGACCTCATCACGCTGGGGCAAATCACTAAGGGCATGCAACAGAGCAACAAGGGGAGCAAAGTGATGAAATCCCTGGAGAATACCAAAAATAGACGTTGGAGACACAGTGTGGCACCCCATCAGACTCTACTAGAAAACACCCATAAAGGCCAACAAACAGATCTTGAACTATTTATAGGCTTTTCCATTTTTGACAGTGGCTTTTCTTTTTGTTGTTATTATTTTGTTGATCTTGACTTCTTTTGTTGTTTTATTTGCCTTTCCTGGTTTTTGCACATATTAATGTCTCTGCATGTCTATCTAGATAAGATAGGCGGGATAAGCAGTTCAGAGATGAAAAGAATGGTACCAATGGTTGGGGTGGGGGCATACAGGAGAAGGGGAGGTGGGAGAAAGGAAGGGGGGGTGCCCGGGGAGTGGACAGGGGGAACCAATGAGGGACAAGGGAACAAAAAGTGAACTAAAATCAATAGAAGGAAGGTCGTAGGTTGCGTAGTGGGGCTTAATCAAGGGCTATGTAGCAGTGAGGAATTACTGAACTGAATGAAGGCCAAACATGATGATGGGACAAGGGGAAAGTAAAAATAAATAGAGGAAAGAACCAGGAGGCAAAGGACATTTATATAGGTATGTACATATGTAAATATATATATACACGCACACATATATATAATGAGAGGAGAATAGAACTATGTATTCATATCTATATTGTTGGACATGAAAAGACTTTTCCCCAACTTTGTCTCCCCCAGAGGTATGCCAAACATTTGAGGCTGTTTACCAGCAAATGGTGGGAGGTCAGATACTTAGAGATATTCTCCCTGAAGACATTCAGCCATGAGGCTGCTGTCTGGTTCACTGTAGGTGGAGTTCACACCCTACTGATAATTGTTTCCAAGGAGAGCCAGAGAACAGGTCAAACCTGCTCAGTGACATCCAAAGTTAGGCTGCCATCCTGAATCTAGGATCTGCCCATCTTGTCACATGTGTGCCCTTCAATCCCTCCCCTTCCTAGTGCATGGAGACCACTAGATTGCCACCCTCCCATTACTATATTACCTATAGTACAACCCCTTCCTGTGACATATGTCTTTACCTGTAATCAGGGGGCTTGCATGCCCCCCAAAGATATATAAGCCTTGATTAGTAATACATCGTTCTCTCCTGCTCTGTCTCCTGTCTTGTACCACTTAGAGGAGGTGAGGTGAGCATGCTACCATGAAATGTGTCTGACTCCTTCATTTTACTCTCTCTCCTATCATATTTTCTATGGCTTTACTATAATCTTTACTATAATCTTTACTTATTATCGCTGTACAATTGCACCTACCGGACCCGTGATGATTTTGTTAGGGGCTGGCTCCCATGACACTATATGGTTTTTTTTAAATCATTTTATTGGGGGCTCGTACAATTCTTATCACAATCCATACATCCATCCATTGTGTCAAGCACATATGTACATTTGTTGCCATCATCATTCTCAAAAT
>NW_022103913.1:2036068-2053951 GCF_000313985.2 Echinops telfairi | reverse complement strand
TTCTTCACCACATTTTCTTATGTTCACATTTTTCTTCAGCAATTGTGTCAGGAAGGTGTGCATCCTGGAATGCCAATTTAATAGAACAATGTGTTCTTGCAATGAGTAAGTGTTTGAGTGAAGGCCCAATGTCCATCTGCTGCCTTAATACTAAACATATAAATATATGCACGTAGATCTGTTTCCCCATGCTCTTATGTAGATATATTTACATATGTACATTCCAGTCTTTAGACCTCTATAATTACCCTTTGTCGCCTAGTTCTTTCTTCTATTTCCTTTTACTTTCCTCTTGTCCCACTATCATGCTCAGCCTTAATTTGAATTTCAGTAATTTCTCTCAGTTACATTGCCCTTGTTTAGTCCCTATCAGGCCTCTCACACCCTCCTTGCCACTGATTTTGGATCATTTGTTGCTCCCCTGTCCCTGAGTTGGTCAGCACCACCTCCTTACCCCGGCCTCTCCCTCTCCCATGTCCCCCTGGAACCATTGGTCCTGTTGTTTTCTCCTCCAGACTATTCATCCAGTCTATTTTATCTAGATCGGTCTGTAGAGATAATAATATGCACCAAAAATCAAGCTATAGCAAGATAGGCAATGAATGAGAATGCAGCAATGACAACAAAAAAATGAAACCAATTACCCATAGAAGAATAAATTAATTAAAATGAAAAAAAAATTTAAAGAAGGAAAACCTGTAAATAGATCAAGGTCTGATTTTTTATGTCTAGCCATGTCCTTCAGTCAGGTCCGATGGGGTACCATGCTCTGGCCCCAGATGACACTATATATTAAGAATCAAGGTTGCAGATGGACATTGGGCCTCTACTCAAGTACTCCCTCAACACAAGAACACTTTGTTCTAACAATCCAGCATTCTATGGTGCTCATCTTCCAGACATGATCACTGAAGACAAAATGGGTGCATAAGCAAATGTGGTGAAGAAAGCTGATGGTGCCCGGTTATCAAAAGATATAGCATCTGTAGTCTTAAAGGCTTGAAGATAAGCAAGCAGCCATCTAGCTCAGAAGCAACAAAGCCCACATGGAAGAAGCACACCAGCCTGTAGGATCATCAGGTGTCAATGAGATCAGATATCAGACATCTGAGATCCAGAACAAAATCATACTCATTATGAATGAGGGGAAGGGCAGCATGGAGTAGACACAATGCCCATTTGTAGACAATTGGATATCCCCTCATAGAGGGATCAGAGGGAAGAGATGAGACAATCAGAGTGCAGTATAGCACCAATGAAACCCAAATTTCCTCTAGTTCTCTGGTGCCTCTTCCCCCCACCATCATGACCTCAATTCTACCTTACAAATCAGATAAGACCAGAACATGCACACTGCTACAGAAAATTGCCCACAACACTGGGAATCCAGGATAGATAAACCCCTCAAGGCCAACAATGAGAGTAGAGATAACTGGAGGATTATGGGAGGGAGGGGGAAGTAAAGGGGAATTGATCACAAGGATCAACCTATAACCCCCTCTCAGGGGGACAAACAACGGAAATGTGGGTGAGGGGCGACGGAGGACAATGTAAGATATGAAAATAATAGTCTATAATTTATTAAGGGTTCATGAGGGAGGGTGGGGGAAGGAGGGGCAAGAAATGGGGAGCTGATATCAGGGTCTCAAGATGGAAGAGAATGCTTTGAAAATGATGATGTTGGCATATGTACAAATGTGCTTGACATGCTAGATGAATGTATGGATTGTGATAAGAGATGTAAGAGCCCCCAACAAAAGTATTTAATAAAAAACGAAAGAAATTTTAGTAAACAAAACAAAAAAAAGCCTCCAACTAAAACATTTATATTCAGCAACACTATCCATAAAACATGAGGAAAAAATAAAGGTATTTCCAGCCAAATAAATATTAAAGGAACTTGTAAAAATTAGACCATTATTACAAAAAATACTAAAGGGAACACTTCGGACAGAGAACCAACAACAGAACCAGAAAAACTTAAGAGCAACATACAAAATAGCTCCACCCAGAAATAAACAAACAAAGCAATATTCAAACAGCACAGACATATAGGAAGAATGAATAAACCAAGGAAACACCGCACACACAAGCTCACAGCAAAATTATAGCGACAAACCCACTCATATCAATAATCAAACTGAATATTAATGGATTGAATGCACCAATGAAGAGACAGAAATTAGGAGATTAGATAAGAAAACAAAACCCATCAAGATACTACTTACAAAAAATACACCTTAGACAGAAGGACAAAAATATACTAATAAACAAAGGTGGAGAAAATTTTACCAAGTTAATGATAACCAGCACAAAAGCAGGAGTGGCAATATTAGTCTTTGATAAAATAGACTTTAAAGCAAAACACATCATGAGATACCGAAAAAGAACACTATGATTAAAGGAGCAACAGAACATGAAGATATAACCATAATAAATGTATACACACTCAATGAAAGACCATCAAAATATATTAATCAAACTCTTACAAAGTTGAGGAGAGAAAGAGACAATATAGCACTAATAGTAAGAGACTTCAATACAACACTCTCAGGGAAAAACATAATCAGGAAAGAAATTAAATAAAGACACAGAAGAACTAAACAACACTATTTACCAGCTTGACCTCTGTATGGTGTGCATACAGAGCACACCACTCAAAAGTAGCAGAGTATGTAGTCTTTCCCAGTGCATATGGAGCATTCTCTAGAATAGACCAGGTCAAAAAGCAAGCTGCAATAAATTTTACAATATTTAGTGTCTACACTCCATTTTCTCAGACCATAAAGCTAGAGCTCAATAACAGAACAAAAAATCAAACGCATGAAATTGAATAATATATTACTTGGAAACAACTGTGTAACACATGAATTAAAGGATGAGATTTTTTAAATTCCTCAAAACAAATGAGTATGAAAACAGTATGCTGGTTGGATGATTTTATGTACACTTGAAGATGTATGAAAGTGTAAGGGTGGAATCCAACCTGTCAACCTGATGCTGTTTCCTTCGGGATGTGGCCTACGTATAATGGGGGGAACTGGGAAGCTTCTCTCTCTCTCTGCCATTTTGTCTTCTTGCCTGCTGGGGCTTTGCCTCTGACACTGAGAGCTGCTGGCACCCTACCATCTTCCACCGCCCTGTGACCTTCCTGCCTCCTTCATCAGTCTGCATCATCCGCATGTGGTTACATGAATATAAAGAGGGCATTTTGGACTATATCAGACTTAGGGACTTGAGTTGGAGCAAATTGTATGCTTTCTTGATATATAATGACATCTTGATAGAAGTTTCTTTTTTATACACTGATTAGTATCATTGGATTTGTTTCTCTAGACAACCTGTTCTAACACACACACCAAATCAAACTTTGGGGACACAGTCAACCATTATCAGAGAGAAATTAGTAGCAATCTACACATGTCTCATAGTGCACCTATAGGACAGGGTGGAATTTCCCCTGTGGGTTTCTGAAACTGTAACCCTTTATGGGAATAGTAAGCCTCACCTTTCTCCCACAGAGTAGCTGATGGTTTTGAACTGCTTACCTTGCATTAGCACAGCACTATGTTAGCACTATGAAACCAGGGTTAGTTATGAGTCATAATCAATTCAATGGAAGTGAGTTTGGATTTTAGAGTTTAACACACATGTGTGCGGGGCACGGGGCGGGGTGGGGAGAGGAGAAAACCAAAGTCAGCACCAGAGTTTTGTCTGTTCCTTTCATCAAACAAAGCAATTTTGTTCAGAAATTATTAGGCATGCACCTTAGAACCCTGATATGGTTCCTTCTTTTAGTTTTATAAAACTTAAACTTGTTTTAATGGACACCTAATTTTCTTCAGCTCACAATGTAAAAAGACTGCATTGGCTTTAGTAATGTTTTCAAGACCCTAACTTCTTTCCAAAGAGAGCCAAACTCACTCCCATTGGGTTGATTCCAATACAGAATGACCTATCACACAAGGCAAACCGCTCCTGTGGGTTTCTGAGACTGAAAATCTATACAGGAACAGAAAGCCTCATCTCTCTCCCTTGGCACAGCTGATGGCTGAAAATGCTGACCTGTGGTTAGCAATCCAATGCAATACCACTCCACCACGAGGGATCCTCTTTCAGCTCTGTAGAGATAAACTAAATGGTATCATCACTTATAAACATGTCTTAGCCTTGAAGGAACTTATGCTGAAAAATGAATTTTTACTTTTTATTCTAATTTCATATTCCATGAACTTTTTGAAGTCCCCTGGTATGTTGGATTCAACCTATAAGAACAGATAAATACTAAAACAAGGTTGCCCTTCTGAAGAGATGCCACACAAAAATCCATATATACTGTTCTTGCTAGAGCCATACATTGTGTGATCTGAAATGATTCATACATGAGTGTGGGCCGAAAGTTAGGAGTAACACACTGCCCAGCAAAAGACTAAAGTTTGGCAGACTCTATAAAAATAGTTACATGGTCTTCACTCAGCAGGATATGAAGTATTGATCCAGGGGAAACACCATGCTTTCACAATAGAACATTTTCCATTTTCCTTCAAAGGGGTTATTCTCACTGAATAGTTGGCAAGTATTGACACCTTGTTTGTATCACCTTCCCTTTCAACTGTCAGCTCCTGTAAATATAATGACCATGTCCTTCTCTATTTCTATGTCAATGGCAAGAAAGTAACTCAGGAAAGCAATATTGTTCTTGGTTACATTTAGAACTGCAGTAAAAAAAAAGCAGGCCAAAGCTAAACTGGGGTATAATTTTTGAAATCTCAAAGCAAACCTTTATTTGACACACACCAGACATTTCAGAGACTTCCTTGACATGTTTCTTAGAAGAAACTTTGTCCCAGAAAATACTTTATTTAGAAACAGGCAATGTTTCTTTGTATGTAATGTCTGGATAATAAATATCACTGATATAAAGTATTTATTGTAAGTATCTTATTGTTACTATGAAAAAGTCACAAATAAATTGTATAGTAAATAGGAAACCATTTTGTTATGTGAACTTTCATGAAAAACACAAAAAAATATTTAAAGGAAATGAATCTTGATGTATACAAAACAGCATTTTGTTCAGGAGAATTGGAGAACAAAAATAAGTTTTGCAAAATCTTTTTATCTTTGCTTAAATATCAATGTGATTATAGAAATGCTGATAAAGCACAGTGTGACCCTGAGGTCTAGAGCAAAGGAGGTCAAGTGAACTGGCGCCTCGGGTCCCCAGTGCTGTAAAACTCAAGGTGGCTATCACCAGCTGTGTATGTTGAGGGGCAGAGATTCAGAATTGAGAGCACAGCCCTCAAGAAGTGTTTCGATTGCCCCAGCTCCCTTCTAGAGCTAAACCCTGGTGCTGCTAGCAACCTTCATGAAATATTATCCTTGTGGTTTTGGAAAGATTTACTGATGTAGGTATGATTCATGTCCTAAGCTAATTCCTGGCTAGCAACTGGCTATATGAATTATATAGGAATGTACCCTACAGACCCAGATGTACAAAAAATATCACGTTTCTTAAATCAAATTCTTAGTCTGTTTTGAGCTGTCAAAACTGTTGGGAAATCAATCTCAGGACTATAAAGCCTGCTGTCCAGGGTCTGGGTAGCTAATGTAAATAAAAATGGGAACTCCTGGGAAGCAGCTTAAAGAATATACTCCGTTTTGTGCAGTTAGAAAAGCCCACGGAGCTTCTTGAAGTCAGGGGCTCTACTTCTCTGTGAGCTAAGGCAGCCATTGATGGCAGCCATTACTTTACATCTCCTCAGGATGCCTAATGACTTCAGGTGCCTACAGACCTCTGCTTCCTTCTCAGTCTGAGCAGATTTACACCCTTTTTAATGCCACTTCTGAAGTGCTTTTGGAACATTTTCTTTCCTGCTTTATCTCCACCACAGGGGTTTTCAATGTATATTCCTGAGACCAGTAGCATCAATGTCACTTGGGAACATATTAAAAATGCAAATTATCAGATCCAATCCACAACCTACTTAATCAGGAGTTTTGAGGTAGGAGCCCAGAAATAAGTGTTTAAACAAACCTCTCATGATTCTACTGCAATGTTACATTTGAAGGACTATTAAAGCCCAGTCGTTTCAGCAGGTAGCTAAGAGAACTTAAAACATTTACTGATGAAGATCAATGGCTACAGGCTTCAGAATCGATTACACTTCAACATAAAGAAAACAAAAAGCTTCATAATTGGACTGATACATGACATCATGCTAAATGGAGAAAAGATTTGATGTTGTCGAGGATTTCATTTTACTTTGATCCGTTTGTGAAGAAATCAGAAGGAATGAAGCATTGGAAAAGCACGCTGTTAACAAACAAAGATGCTCCCTAGAAGATTAGGCATCCCTGACTCAAGTCATAGTATTTTCCATTGCCTCATCTGTATATGCAATTTAAACAATAAATAAGGAAGGCTGAAGAAGAATTGATGCCTTTGAATATTGGCCAAAACAGTAAGTGCTTTTGGATGTTTTCCAGAACAAACCGATCTGGTTTGGAGGCAGTAGGGCCTCAATTATCCTCAGAAGTGAGGGTGCTGAGCCTTTATTTCTCTTACTTTGAATATGTTATCTAGAGGAACCGGTTCCTGGAGAAGGATAATATACCACCAAGGTTCTGTGTATGTTTATGTATATGTTCCAGTCACAGTCCCGAGTCCCACTTATGGAGTTCTGCTGGTAACTGGGATGGATTGATGGGCTGCCAACTATGTTTTTGTTACAGCTTTTGAAAGCTCTGTATCTCAGCAAACCCTTAGACACCATTGGATTTTAGTCTAGTGGTCTCCCTCATCGATGATATATCTTTGTAGTTGTCTTGTTCTGGTACTGTGTTAGACTTAAATATTTTCTTTAAATTAAAAACTAAAACAAACAAACTTTACAGAAGTAAAATGCCTAGTAGTTGCCAAATGAATGAATGTGACTCCATTAGGAGCTTTTGAAGCAAAAGATGTCTAACTGCTTCACAAACTAATCTTTCTGAAAGAAAAACTAAGTGATGGGTTGTGACTTATGATGAGAAGAGTGAACAGTGCAAAAATAGCAACAATGGGTTAAAACTGAGCAACAGAATGCACGTAGTAAGAATGAGTTAAAATCAAATAGTCTTTGTGTGCATAATGTAGAAAATATTATTAATTATACAGTAGTCATTTAAGTGATTTTCAGATACTAATCAGTCGCTGTCATTTTCAAAACAAAAGACTAATACATGCTCAGACAAATACAGACAGGTAAATTGTTCTTTTAACAAGTTGGATGAGACATCAAAATTGCTATGCTATACATGGTCCACAACAAAATAGAAATCAATACAAAGCAGCATTTTAGTTTTTAAGAGACACTTTGGTAGCATAGACCATATGACTCCAATTCTATTTGCTTAACATTTTTGAGGGTCTACTATGTGAAAAGCATTAAAATTAATATTACAAATGATTCAAAGATGGCAGAGAACACATGAAGGAAAAGGAGGAGTATGCTTCATAAACAGATGTTTAGGTTTCCAAGAAATGACCATCAAGATGTGCTTACATAGTTCTGGATTTGTGGCATTTTCTGTGGTAGCTCTGTTTAATTCCTATTGCATAAATTGTTTTGAGATTTACATGAAATAATATACATAAAGTACATCAAGCAATCCCAAGCAAATGGTACTCCCATAGCTTATAATAGTATCTTAAGATAGGTTTATTTAATGTTTATTTAATTTTAGTGATTTATTTTGTGTTCTTATTAGTGATTTATTTGAGATTCATAAAAAAAGTATTTTACCTACTCCATGCTCTCAATGCCCATGGCTGTTTTCATTTGCATCCTCTATTCAGAGTAAGTACATTTACAGCAAATAGATTTTGCAAGCCACAGAACAGTAGACTATGATGCAGTGCATAGGTCTAAGATGCAAGCCAGAGAATTCCACTGTGGTTACTTAGGCTGACACTGGCTTATTGAAAAGAAATCCAGTATCTTATAGAATGCACAGAGAGTTTAAATGGCTCTCCATTTTCATTTTCCTTTGGAGCCACAGAGACTCTTTTATAATGTTACCACTGCTATGCCCACTTTAGAACACTAAATATTGCCTTAAATATTTGTTTGTGTTTCCCTGTTACCAGGTGCATACTACAAAGAGGTGGTGACTTCAGAAATGGCTCCTGCTGTCCTCAGAGTGCTAAAAGACTGCTGCAGACTTAGCCTCACTGCTATTTAAGCCAAAAAAGCAAACTTCCTGCCATTGGCTTACTTTATCAATCCCCTTCTGGGTTGAGTGTTGAGTTTTGCATTTTCAAATGCATGCATGCAACTGTGATGTGAGCCAAAATGCTCCAGGGCCAGTCTGCTCTGTCTGCATCTTCATTTTCCCAAGAAGTTACCACAAGGACCAGAGGCACAGGAGCATTAACATCCATTGTGGAGGATTTTGAATAGTGGCAGACAGGAACAAGAAGGAGATAACAAGCAAATAAACTGCTCACTCCTCCTCTTCCCTTTCTGCCCAAAAGATATATTCCACATGAATGAGCCACCAATCTTCTTGAGAAGCTTTGATCAGCTTAGGAATGGACCACTCTGTATTTTCTTTCCCCACTGCCCTGCCTTACTTTCCCTTTCCCTCGTGTTCCTTTAGGATTACACTTCTGAAATAAAATCATAACACATGCTTTTTTTGGTCTCAGGTTTTGCTTTCAAAGAAACTTGTACCAAATCCATGTCACAACCTTAAATTTCAAATTTCTGAAGAGGAGCATGTATTTAGTTGATACTGGACGGCATGCCCATACTCTGGTTGCCAGGGAGCTTGGAGAAGGAACATCTGCCACAATTATGATGGTATGATGAGAGGTGGAGCCTTGCCTCCCTGTTTGAAATTAACCTCAAATAGGAATAGCCTCTAGATTCTGGGCAGCCGCAAATAAGGTCAATGTCTCCTCTGAATCAGATTTTCATTAATAGTTCCCTCCCTGGACTTGTCCACATGAGGCGTTTTTCTACTGTGCACTGTGCAACATCACCTCGAGGTATCGCCATCAGTATCCTCTCTTACCAAACCAGACAGCTGTTGTAAATCCTTTGCTTCTGAAATGGGTGCTATTCTGATCTTCTAATTAGACTAGATATTCCTTATTAACTCACTCTTCCTAATTTCCCACCTCAAGTATCCATTGCATTCATAGGTCAACCAGCAAACATTCACATCTAACCCTGGTATAACTCTGTCTGGATTAGCATTCCAGATTCGTATAGCTAATTAAGCAAGAATAGAGAGTTCCAAGTGCAAACAAAGAATGCTGGACATCTTACATTCTTTAGAGCAGACAAAAATGACCACAGAATGGGAAGAATACCAATGAGAAGTAGCTGCAGTCCCACACATACCTTGAAATCAGTGTCAGGTATATGAAATTGGCAATAGGATGATCACAAAAGTGTGCTTAGGTTATAGTGGTAACCTGCGGTAAGTAATGGCTCTTTGCTACTGAAGTTGAGCAGAAGGACCAGAAGAGCTCAAAAATGAAAGTGGTCACAAGTATTGGCTTGGTAAATGAAGGAGACGCAAGATATTGCAGTTAGAATGACAGATAATGCTTAAAACAAACAAACTCGAATCAGCTGGACCCACCTGAGCACTGGGTCGTCTGGAAGGAAGTGTCCACCAGGGAAAAGGACAAAAGCTAAAGAGATAGTGGGGGATGGAACGTATTTGTACCACACCCAGAAGTTTTGTCCGCAAGCTCTGAAGACTGACTTGGAATACTTTCATTATCAAGATATTCTAATTATAAGATTTAAGTCCTACCATCTAGCTTATGAATTAGATGGAGGCATCAGCTCTTGCATGGTCATTATCATGCATAAGGGATCCTGGTGAAGTTTCGGATGGCCTTCAATGAAGCAACAGCACTGCATTCCAGCAGATGGAATGAACATACACCATGGTAGGAGTCATGACTTATGGTAATTCAAGTGGGCTACTTCCTGAGTATGGTCCCAAGAGAAGGAGAGAATGAAGTGAGAATAATAACATCCTGGGTTTCTGGTTGTACAGGTTAGTCTCCAATTTTGTTCCAATGATTGTATAAGTTGGTTCTGCTGATCAAATACTTCTTGTCTTTTCATTTTTTATTATTGCTTTTTACTATCAATTTTTTATAAATACAGTCTGTATGTGTCTTTGGGGGTTGGAAATATTATATATGATCTTGAAGATATATTTTAGTAAATATGTACATACTTGAAAATATACAAATCATAGACATTCACACCAACCACAAAGAATAGGTGGGCAACATTAGCATTTTGACAGCTTGGGTAAACATTCCATTTGTGGAAGGCTCTGGATCATCTAATTATCCCTGGGAAGGGGAATGGCATTTATGGGCATAAATTTAGTGATAGTTGGCTATATGGCTGTTTCTCTCCTTCGTATATTTATGTCATGTTAACATCTCACTACTTCCTGAAACTTTAGCAGAGTTATCAATATTTGGTCCTTGTTGTTGTAGATGTTGTAGATGGTAGTGACCCTAGTACTGGGTCACCCTCATAATATATGCCATGTTTGAGCCCATTGTTACAGCAATTGTCTCAATCGATCTAATTGAGCAGCTTCCTCTTGTTGGATGGTTCTCGACCAGACATGATTCCTTTCACCTGTGACTCTTCCTTTCTGACGATGCGTCTAAAGTGCATATGAAGGTGACTCGCCATTCTTGCTTTTAAGAAACATTCTGGCCATACTTCTCAGATGTATTTGTTTGTTCTTCTGGTAGTCCATGGTATGAGGGAACTTCAAAAAATTCACGGAAAATGGAATAAAAAGATAATGGAATTTCCCCACATTGTTTGAAGCCCCAATGTTCTTCCCCACCATGACAAGCCTCAGTTCTTTCAACAATTGAAGGCTCTGGTATAGTTTAGAAAAAAATCTCAGTGAATATTTTCACTGAAAAAATTGTTTATAACAGTTTAACTTCTTAATTTTTTCTTCCTTCTTTGTTTTTTCTCTTCAAAATTTCTTGCCCCAGCGGCAGGACAAAAAAAAAATTTCTTAAGCCCTAATTTGTCAATTCCCCTTCTTCTATAAGCTGTTTCATAACAGCAGTATTAAATTCAGAATTGCCATATGGATGACTTTTCCATTGATCATATCCATCATATTATTCTTATCAGATAACTCTGAATTATTAACATATCTCCTTTTTACATGCATTTTCCCTATGATTTTCTTCTAGAAAGATCTAATGTTCAAGATACACTGAAGAATAGTGTATTTCTTCCAAAAATCATATAATATTCTCATACCTCCATCTATTGCCACACTATTGTCTGAGAGAATGTGGTTTGGGTGGTAGATAAAGTATGTTTTGAAGGTGGGAATTGGACCTTGATCCACAGGTTCAATCGGAGATGTCATATAAGGTGGTAGACACACCACTTTCACATCTGGGTGTAGGTTATCTGTTGAGGAGAATACTTTGAGGAATTTTCAAACAGCAGCAGAATCTTGAAAGAAATGCTCTTTTTAAGCAGAATGTGTGCATTTCTGGAATGACACCATTTAAAAACCATTTTTCTACTAATACAACTGTCATTCAGGCCAATTACTTCTGTAATACACAGGCAATTAATTTTTATCAATATTTTCAGAACAGTAAACAAGAAAAGGTCTTGATTTAAACCCAATATATTTTCCAAACCTTTAAAATGCCTTGAAATCAGGCACCGACTTTGCCTTTTTGTGAAAACAGAAGGTCATGGGTGCAGTACAACATAATTTGAATATGTCATCAATCAAGGACTGCCTATATTTTGCTAAGGGAGGAACCCTAGAAAGATAACAGATATGGCTTTAAGGGGAAAGGGGACGAGCCATTAAAGTGGTATAGCTTATAACAGTCTCATTCTCATGCCATTGGCACCTGAGTCCTTCTTCATGCTTTTCAGCTGTAGAACCTAGCGGTTCTATCAGGGGACTCTCTAGGTTACAGCAAGCACACAGTATAAACTCTAGAATAAACCAAACCCTTGATGGAGAGAGTATAAACAATATGGCTCCACCTGATAGGAACCCCTGGACAACACTTGTGTCAATTATCATCACAGAGACTATAAACCCCACGTTTCCAGCAATTTGGAGCAACAGCTAACCTAGAGAACAGTGCCCAAGAGAACTTGAGGATACAGAACCCCTGGGCATAGCACTGCAGGAGCACCTGCATGCCTGGAGAGATCCCTCCAGCAGAGTACAGAGCTTTTGTTGTGACCCAAGGACTACCAGGAAAATCAACAGGCCTGTTGTGGAAGAAGTACAGTCAGAGTGCTCCATAAACACATACACGGCAATACTTGATCTGACTTGCTTTGGATAGATTATCAGATGGGACAGTCCCTGGAGAAGGACATCACGCTTGCTCAGATAGCATGCATGAAAGAGGAGCCCCTGCAACGACAGGTTCCAGCGTGTCAACTCTTGTGAAGATGACACAAGACTGGGCAGGAGTCTGTTCCGTTTCACATGGGCGGCTTTGAGGTGGAGCCATTAGAAGGCACCCAACAGCCATAACACTTGGAAACAAAAGTAAGTTAAAAGAGAAATACATGTCAAGGAAAAGTGCAAAGCCTCCCCTGATGTGGTAAAATGTTTGTGGTTGAGTTTAAACATCTCCTATGTCTTGGGATAAAATGGGTTTCGAAATGTTTTCTTAAAACCTGCAGTTTCATAGCTATTTCTTTTACCATATTATTTCTCTTGGTAGATTTTCTTCTTTAAAAAAATGTTCCAGCAGGGGTCTCTCTCTGCACATTATACAAACTTTCCAAGCAGTTGCAATAGGATATTTTTGTTGTACCTACCGATTTTACAATGTAAATGGATGTGATTTTAAAATATGCCAAAATTTTCTTCATACACTATTAGGAACCCTCCTGAAAAGGTATAACACAATGTTTTATTTCTTAAATGAGGTAGTGATTAAACAAATATGTTCACTATGTGATCGACCATTCACCTAGCTACAAACTTCAGAATATATATATATATATATATATACACACACACATATGAGATTGCAATGAAAGTTTGTTTTTAAAAGTATAGTCTTTTGTTTACTTAACTTTGTTCATTTAATTTTATTGGACGTTGCCTTTTAAGTTGCATATTTCATTTAATTTTATACATCTTTTATAGATTATTAGGCTTGTGTGGTGTGTATGAGGGAAAAAACAGGAAAAAATAAATAAAACATAGCAGTAATATTTAAAAGACAATTTGACCTGCTGGAAGCAAAAGACTATCCAGGAAAAATGTTCATAAACTTTCAGAAATAAGCACTGTCATTGTTGGCATCAAGGCTGGTGAGGTGGATCCCAAAGGTAAGATGGATATTAACTCTGAGGTTTGGTTGGTACTTCCAGGAAGAGTAGGTCAGCAGCATCCTGAGGTCGCTGAGAACTTGGATATGCTTGGAGAGGTTTGCTCATCTCTGCTATCAACTAGTTGTCTTATTCTAAGAAGGAAGTATGGCCACAATTATTTTTTGCCATGTAACCAAATGGCACCTCAGTGACTACCATTGATATAGCAAAAAGAAAAAAAATAATCCTATTGAAATTCTTGGGCCCAGATTTCTGTAGAGTATCCAGATATATATTTATATAGATATGATTTTATTTCCTATGCTTTAATCTCAAGGTTTGCAATTGGGCCTTTGTTTTATTCTTATAACTTCACTTTCTTCCCTGTCTCTATTTTTATTGTTTTTTATCTGTAATTTCTGAAAATCATTTCTTGGTTCTCCGAGGAATATAAAAATGCTTCAGTAACATTTTAGTAAAATGTATATGGTGCCTTAAGCCCTGGTGGTCCAATTGCTTCTGACTCCTAGCGAGTCTCACAGAGTTTCCCAAGCTGTAAACTTTCACAGAAGCAGGGAAGCTAGCAGGTCTGAACCTGTAGGGCTCACTCCAACATCTAACCCACAGTGTCACCAGACTACCTTAGCAAGAATTAATTCAGCCCAGTAAAAAAACTTGAATCCTGCATGACCACTAATAAAACAGAAAATAGTCAGTGAAAATGTTTTATGCCAAATAGCACTGCCACTTACTTTTTTAATAGTATCAGAGTAATAACCTTAAGTGCCTCATGGGGGGAAATCCATTAGGATCCTTTAGTGAAGGAAATATATATTTGTAATGGGCCAAATGGCAATGTGCCCTTGTCTGAAGCAATCACATTGCCCAATAGAAAATATGCACGCTCAAATGTGGTGTCTCTGAACACCAAATATTACAAGAATTCCTAGTCAGCAAATGCTAGGCAAAAACACTCCACAAATTGGTTTACCCTTTTCTTTCTATTTTGTGGCCTCAAAATTCTAAACATTTTTCCATATTAATATCAGGATCCTGGACACTTCAGAACTTAATATCCTATGTTTATTGCTCACTGGACTACTCAGATCAATAAATATTACAGATCTTTGTCATAGGCAGTATTTATCAGTGTTATTTTTATATGCCTTTTCCTTCCTTCCTCATTCCTATACAAGCCATGCTGATACAAGTAGCAGGATTTCTGCCCTGTTTTGCTGTTTCCTTTCTTTCTCCGTGTTTAGTCAGTTTCTCTGCCATCCTTTCTCTTTGCTCTGATCCTGGAGACAGCCTCATGCTCATTTCAGCCTCAGCCTTTTCCCCCTCACAAACCTCTTTGATTCCAACGGACAGTTCACACATTTTTTCTTTTCCTTTCCAGCAGCTTCTGTTGCTACAGTGGTACTTGATGATTGCAAACACCATGACTATTTCCATCAGCACTCTGGTTGCTATAACAATGTGAGGTAGCTGAACATTCTGGGAAATTTGTGAAATGGATGCAAGTTCACACTGTTCTGTGGGATAGCCTGCCAGGAAATATTTCTCACTTAATGGTTGTTCCCAGTACTTAAATTTGATGCCATAAACTTAAGGGCATTCCATACACTGGCTATTAAAAAACCAAGAGACCAATATTTCCATCCTTACACCTGGGAAATTTTCCCCTTTCTTCCTTTGCTTGCCCTCCATTCCTACTCTATTGATGTTTTATGATAAAATTATGCATGAATAATATTTAACACACAGATGTTGTTAAGTGCTTTGCAATTTAGAAACATCAATTTATGAAAATATATCCAAATAAATGAGTCATGATTCCATACGCATTATCCATGTTCATTCTTGAAAAGTAGACAAACCAGGCAGTGGGTGGTTTCCCAGCGAGGCAGGGAATAACACCATCCCCTGCATTTTTATCTGATTTTTTTAAAAATGTTCCCTTAATTTTCAAATTCAGCTTTATAGATACTACAACTTATTTATGATAGACTAGATAATTTTATCCTATTATTTTGTTGCAATGATGCCATTTCTCTATGCTGTAAAGATAAACAACTTGCAACCATTTGTATTAGTCTTCTCACTTGTTCCAACTCATGGGGAGGAAGGGAACAGCTACAGCATCAAGGCCTGCTCCAGACTGATGGCAAAAGACCTTTCTAATAATATAAATCTAATAACACAAATCTTACACAAAATGCCAGATGTAGGTTAAACATGGCCACGTACAGCCTGGGAAGAAGAAGAAACGCTTGTCTTAGCCCAAAAGATGCTAAAGTAAAAGACACTGAAATCATGAATTTTAATATTAAATTGGTCATTTAGTGATTCCTTCATCAACTTCCACTGAAGGTTTTAATCAAGATTACATTAATTTATTTGAGCAGATGTGAGGCACCCTGTGCTGCATGCTATATCATTAGTGCATAATTTTACATATATAAAATTATATCTATAGTGTAACTACTCAGAAATTGAGAGTTCTTAAGGAATTTCAAGAAAAACGAAGGTGTTACTTGAAGGGTCATATAGAAAGTATTTTCCAGTTATTTTAAGTTTTCTAATTGTTTTCAAGTATCAGCAAACTATTTTTATTATCATTGTAGAACAAGAGCACTGTGTTATTATCATTAATAATAGTTTCCAACCATGCAAACACAACCCATCTGTCAGTCCATCATACTATGGTTGCTTACATGTTGAGATGAGAGTGGAAGCTATGACACCAGTATTTTAAACACCAGCAGGGACAACCATGGAGAAGAGCTTTCAGCAGAAGTTCACAAGCAAGATAGACTAGGAAGAAAGACTTGAGGATCTACTTAAGTGACAAACACTTGTGGGTCACAAGAGAATACTGCCTGATAGAATGCTGAAAGTTGATCCTCCGAAGCTGGAAGGCACTACAGAATAACCACAGCGACACACTCAGCACGGCAACTATTGCGAAGATGGTACCGGCCAGGCAGTGCTTCCCTTTGTTAAATATGAAGTCACCATTGCTCTACACAACTAACTGAAAACAGCAGATATGCTAAGTGATATACAATTATTATCTTTAATCCCTACTACAAACGTTATAAAGTGAAAGTAAGGCCATTTGGTCACTTTTCAATAATTCCCTTAAGAATCAAGAATTTAAATAGACATTGCAGCCTAAAGCGTGACAAGCCAAAGATGCACACCAGGAACCCTATGTTGGGCCCTATACACAACTACACATGTTCTAGGATCACAACAATGAATTAAACTTCTTGAACAATTGCTACTAATAAGCATCATATTTAATATGACTTGAAACAACTAAACATCAACCTCAAGCACTTTTCCTCATCGCACTCCCTTAATAAACTGAGGAGACTGTAGCTTGGAAAAACCAGATGAGATTTATGTGGTTTGGGACTTGGCTTAATTATCAAGAGATCTTCAAACTTATAAACGTAGAAACTTTGGGAATCAAACTAGTACAACTTTGAGTGACTGAGATGCTGGCAGGTATGAGTGGAAGAGGGGGAGAGGGAGAGGGAGAATACCTGCATGCAGAGAGGAAACAAAAGTGAACAAATGAGAGATGGGGGAAGTGTGCTAACTTAAAAGGAATCAGAACTATTGCTGTATTTTCTAATTTCATTTGTCATTTTATAAGCCATGCATTAGAAATCATTTTGATATATAATCATAACCAATTTTAGAAAAGCTAAACATTGCTTATTAACACATGATATAAATACATTGTTTTTCAGAGTATTGTGATTTTGCACACACTTTTTCCCTGGGAACTAAGAGTATAAATGTTTCCATCTAATACCTAGGTTTTTCAGACAAAACCTTTCATGTACCTTAAGGCAAAACATCCCATCAACAAAATTTTCTTCAAAGAACTGTCTTCTCTTTGAAAATGCTTGCATCATATGGAGCTTCTTCACAGAAGTATGAGGGCTCTCATATTCCTCAGAGACACTCCCCCTCACAGGAGAAGAGAGATTCGAATTTCAGAAGCAGCACAGAGAAGAGAAGCTTACCACAGTGAGCGATGAGCAAAGCCTTGTGGAGCACATAGTTAATCTGTGATCCCTCTGCCTCTGGTTTCTTTTATGAGCTAAGTCTTGGTTATAGAGTATTAAGTCTTAGGTTGTTGAAAGTGTATCACTCATGTTAGTGTTTAGGACAAAAGTCCACTGTTGTTGTTGTTTTCTTTTCTTTTGTTGCTTTGTTATGCTCTGTCTTGTTTTTTGTGCTTGTTTTATTATCTCTGCAGGTCTATCTAGATAAGCAGGATAATCAATCTGTAGGACAAAACAATGGACCAATGGTTCCGGGGAAACATGGTAGAGGGGGAGGCAGGGGAATCCCAGGGACAAGGGAACAACAGCGATCTTAAATTGATGGCAAGAAAGGTGTAGGTGGCCTGGTAGGGCTTGATCAAGGGCAATGTAACCGAGAGGAATTACTGAAACCAAAATGAAGGCTGAACATGATAGTGGGACAAGAG
>NW_022103913.1:2018977-2034990 GCF_000313985.2 Echinops telfairi | reverse complement strand
CTTGACACAATGGATGTATGTATGGATTATAATAAGAGTTGAACAAGCCACCAATAAAATGATTTTTTTAAAGATAAAATAAAATCAATTTTTAAAAGAGAGACAATGACCCATTTTGATTGATCCCTAGAAATGAGCAAAAAATCAATTTGTAAATGATGTGGGTATATTGTGGCAAGAATCTCAAAACATAATGACTGCTGTAAGTTGATTTTGACTCACAGCGACCCTTCAGGACAGGATAGATCTACCCCTGTACGTTTCCAAGGCAGCAACTCTTTACAGGTATAGAAAGCTTCGTCTTTCTCCCACACAGCAGCTGGTAGTTTTGAACTGTTGATCTTGCAGTTAGCAACTCAACACATAACCAATAGGAGTAAATAAAAGGAAGACCTGGGTTCTTTTCCCTGTTTTTTCATACTCTGAATAACTTTCAATCAATGAATTTATATTGATGGCCCTCAAATTCTTCTTAAAAATTGGTAGTGGACTATCCAGGAAGATAGTGCCAATATAGAATCACCCATTTAGAGTTTCCATTGTGTGACCAACAGATCTAAAGGTGAGGAGGGAAACTCCTTGGGACTAGGACTTGACACCTATACTCTCAGCATGCCCGGGGTCCTTTATTTTCAGACCTCCCTCTCTGATTGTCACCCATGGAAAGCTCAGCTGAGTTAGCAGAGGCCTTCCCTTCTTACCACTCCTGGAGTCTTGCCTTGCCCCTACCATAGCAGGGGCATTGGGGGGCTGCAACTGCCAGCCTCTTCCCCTGGCCCCTGGTTCTGTGCTAGCAGGGTGAAATATCCCAAGACAGCCTGCCCCCCAAATCCAGCTCATGGCCGCACGCTGGCATGGACCTTTGGAAGCCCTGGATGCTGGAATCCATGGCGGCCAACTGAATAGATCCCCCATAGTTACAATCCCTTAGTAACATCCCACTCCATGCCTCCTTGCAAGGGTGAGGCTCTCCATATAGACAACCCCAGCTATCTCTAAAGGATCTGGTCCTAGTAAGACAGGAACACAACTTGAACCCGCAACAGGCTGTAAGAGTTTATTAGACTTGTTCCTATTTTAGTTTGAGAAAGAATCCCACAAAACCCTTTTTCGGGTTTCTCAGTGGCTTCTCCTCCCTGTCTAGTCAGGTGGACACTGAGACTCACTATCCTTAGTAGGACTGCTCCCTGATTTTAAGTCCCTCCCCCTTCACCAAGAGGCCCCATTACAATAGGCTATTTCCACACTGGTACATACGAAAGGAGTGAATAATGCTGAGTGTTGCAGAAATCCATGGTAAAAGGGTCTTATGTTATAAACACAATAGGAGAAGGGCTGCATTCTCCCTACATGATATACAGGGCCAATAAGACACTCTGGTAGATTTGGTACACTCCTCACCTACGCCAACCACCATTACTTCAATATCCTGCTTCATCCTCCTCAGCAACACACACTATCTTATAACCTACCAAGTAACATCTCAGCTCTTATAACCCTCTTCTTTAACTCATCAAACATTACTGTACTTAATACGAAAGCTTCCTATGATGAATATCATTATTTAAAACGTACCCCTGATTACCTATATCCTAGTCCTCCTACTCACCCAACTAACACTACCTCCTCATCTACACACAATATGATTTCTAGCACCTATCTAATCCTCCTCTAACCTAAAGACCCATCTCCCCACACCCCTGCCCCCACCCCTTACACAACCAAGAAGCCTATGCATCACCTACAGCTCAACCACTAGGCAGCATAAACAGCAGTCACCCACAGCTACCACAAAAAAAAAGAGAGAGAAACAAAAGTTAACTAGTGAAGATTATCCAAACCCAATGGAATACACAGAATAAGAATTGCCACATAGAGAATTCAAAAGAATGATGCTGAGGGCCTTACTAAATATTAGGGATTGATCCTGAAAACAGATGAAAAAAAATTGAGATACTAGAAACCTCACGCCCAAAGGAAATTCAAAAGTTATGGAATGGCACACCAAAACCTATGGGATGCAGCAAAAGAAGTCACTTTATTGCAATAAATGCTCACATGAAAAAAGAGGAGAGAATCATGTTGGAGCCCTTAACTCAGCACCTCCAACAATTAGGACAGAGGCTCAACATAATCCTTCCAACAGCCAAAAAAGAAAAGAAATCATAAAAATTAGAGCAGAAATAAATGAACTAGAAAGCAGGAAAAATCAACAAAACAAGAATTTGGTTTGAAAGATTCAAAGACCCAACAAACCACTAGCAATCTTAACAAAAGAAGGGGCAGATTTAAATATCTAGAATTAGGGATGAAACAGGGGAAATCACAGTAGACTCTAATGAAATGAAAACATTAATTACACAGTGCTATAAAAGACAAATGAAAAAATTTGGAGGACATGGACATACACTTAGAAAATCACCCTCTCCCCACATTAATGCATATGGACATTAAGAACTTGAACAGACCCATAGCAAAAGAAGAAGCAGATAAGGTCATCAAGAAACTTTAAACTAAAAAAAATCCTGATCCAGATGGCGTCACAGGAGAATTCTACCAAGCATTCAGGGAAGAGCTGACACCCAAACTCTTCCAGAGCATAGAAAAGGACAGAAAACTCCTGAACTCCTTCTATGAAGCCAGGATAACCCTGATACCAAAACCTGGCAAAGACCCCACAAGGATAGAGGACTACAAACCATTATCTCTCATGAACATCAATGTAAAAATTCTCAACAAAATCTTAGCCTATGAAGTGCAATAGCATATCAATAAAATAATATCATGACCAAGCGGGTTCATATCACGGATGCAGGGATGGTTCAACATTTGAGAAACAATTAATGTAATCCACCACATTAACAAGAAGAAGGTTGGGAACGCAGGGAATCTAGGAGAGAGGAACCTCTCAGGACCAGGGGTGACAGTGGCGATACCAGGAGGGAAAGGGGATGTAGTAGGGGGGAATGGATCACAGGGAGCTATGTGTGGCCTCCTCTCTGGGGGACGGGCAGCGGAGGGGTGGGTGAAGGGAGACGCTGGACAGTGTAATATAAGATACAATAATAATTTATAAATTATTAGGGGTGCATGGGGGAGAGGGGAGGAGGAAGGGAAGGGGAGGGGGGAAAAAAGGAAAATTAGAGGCTAGCGAATTTTGGGAATGATGAGGGCAACAAATGTATAGATGTGCTTTACACAATTGATCTATGTATTGTGATGAATTGTATGAGCCCCAATAAATTGATTAAAAAAAAAAACAACAACAACAAGAAGGATAGGAAGCACATGGTCATTTGACAATATCCAATATCCATTCCTAATAAAAGCTCTCAATAAGAAAGGATTAGAAGGGAAAGTCCTCAACCACATAAAGGCCACATGTGAAAAAGCAATAGCCAATATTACACTTAATGGAGAAAAGCTGAAAACATTTCCCCTGATTAAGAGAACCCAACAAGGATGTCCCTTGTCCCCACTTTTATTCAACATTGTGCTGGAAGTCCTCCAGGGGTCCTCAAACTACGGCCCGTGGGCCACATGTGGCCCACCGGGGACATTTATCCGGCCCACCGGGTGTTTTTGCCTCATTTTAGTTTTTACTTCAAAATAAGATATGTGCAGTGTGCATACGAATTTGTTCATAGTTTTTTTTTTAAAAACTATAGTCCGGCCCTCCAATGGGTCTGAGGGACAGTGAACTGGCTCCCTGTTTAAAAAGTTTGTGCCTTAAGACAACGGAAAGAGATCAAGGGAGTACACCTGGGTACAGAAGAAGTGAAATCTAGACTATTTGCAGACAATATGATTTCATATGTTGAAAATCCCGAGGTGCTCAAAATAGGATTGCTGGAAACAATGTAGGAGCTTAGTAGAGTATCAGGGTACTAGATTAACAAGCCGAAATTGGTGAGAGTGTGTTAAAACTATCTTACAAGATGTGTAACTGCCTTGTAAGACATGGAACTACCTTACAAGACGCAAACTTCATTGCAAGATGCTGAATTACATACCACCTATGAACACAGGTGACTCCATTTCGAGAGAGACTAAAAGCCCATTAAGAAATGCTGAACCACTGCAGACTCACTGAAAAGAAGTAAACCCCCTACCAGGGCAGCACGTAGAAGCTCCCCAAACACATCTGGGGAACCCTGTTAAGACCCTGAATGATGTCAAAGAGCCAGCAAGACCACCTATAAAAGACCTGGATAGAAAGATTGAATTCAGAGAGCTAAGAACCAAGGAGGAGACATCAGCTCCTGCTCTCTCCAACTCTACCTGGGTGAGTACACTGATGAAGGCAATGCCTAATGGGACCAAGGGGCAGTAACTGATATGATGCCAAATTAATCTTGTGTTACCCTTATAGTTATTGACTCAAGTTAATTTTAAGATTGTTAGATTGTTTGATGTGTGTTTGAAGTGAATAAACCGAGCATTCAAAATGTCAAAGAGCGTTAAGTAATTATTGATCACACCACCCGTGACAGAAATCAATTGGGTTTCTATATACCAGTGAGGGGAATACTGAAAAAGATATAAAGAAAACAATACCTAAAGTAATCTACAAATTCAATGCAATCCAGATCCAATTTCCAGCATCATTCTTTAAAGAAATGGAAAAGCTGATTACCAACTTCATATGGAGAGGGAAGAAGGCCAGTTATAGGCACAGAGCTCCTCAAAAAAAAACAAAAAAACTAAGAACAACAACAACAAAGTAGGTGGTCTTCCACTACTTGACCTCAAAACCACTGTTGTCAGAACAGTTTGTCAAAACTGCCTGGTACTGGTATAATGATAGTTAGTCAGACCAATCCATCAGGACAGAAACCCCAGAAATAAAAACATCCATCTAGAGACAACTGATTCTTGCCAAAGGCCCCTAAAGCATTAAATGGGAAGCATATGCCATCTTCAATAAATGGTGCTGGAAACTGGAAACCTGCAGAAGAATGAAACAAGACCCATACCTCAACCCATGCACAAAACGAACTCAAGGTGGATCAAAGACCTAAATGTAAAACCCACAATTACCAGGATCATCAAAGAGAAAATTGGGACAAATATAAGTGCCCTAGTACAGGGAATACAAGGACTACTAGATGACAAAGAAAACACATCCATGGAAGACAAAATAGATGAATATGACCTATTAAAAATAAAACACTTGTGTACATCGAAGGACTTTATTAAAAGAGTAAAAGAGCCAACAGACTGGGAAACAATATTTAGTAATGACATAACAAAGGACTAATTACTAAAATCTACAATATTTTACAAGCTTACAAGGAAAAAAACTAATAACATTCTCAGAAGATGGGAAAAGGACCTGAAAATATGATTCACAAAGGATGACACTCAAATGGCTAATAAACACATGAAGAAATGCTCCCATTCAATATCCACCCAGAAATGCAAGTAAAGGCATCCCCATAACTGTAGCCCAATTTTTAAAAACCGAGAACAACAAATGCTGGAGAGGATGTGTTGAGATCAGAACACTTATCCACTGCTGGTGGGCTCATAAATGCATGCAGCCACTGTGGAACAAGATATGGCGATATATAAAATAAATAGCAGTTGAAATACCATATGACCCAACAATACCATTACTGGGCATATAACCAAACGAAATAAGAAACAGATCACGAACAGACGATCTATCCTATGTTCATTGCAGCACAGTTCACAATAGCAAGAAGATGGAAACAGCCTAAATTCCCATTAGCAGAAGATCATATTTTAAAAATCTGGTATATACATAAAATGGAATATTGCACATCCCTAAAAGACAGCGATGAATCCATGAAACACCTCAGGAGATAGAGTGAGCTGGGAAATATTATGCTGAGTGGTTAGTCAATCACAAAAGGACAGACATATTGTACTAGCCCACTGCTGTAAGCACAAACAGCAGAATGGGCTCAAGCTTAGGCTTGTAGGACATCCAGTCTGCTGTCTTGCAGGCCAGACAACTTAGCTGAGAGCCTGACTGGTGCCAATAATCCATACACCATCTGCTCTGGGTAAGTATTTTGAAGGTCACTTGGCCAGAGGATGTCAACTGAGATCCAATGGTCAAGGGAGGGGCAGGGGAGTAGTGTACAGAGTGACTGCCATGTAAATCTACGATGAGGTACCCCTGGACAGGTAGAAAGCCCTAACAGAATCATGAGAAGTACTGATGGTAAAACAATGCAGCAGAGGGGAAAGGGAGGAAACATATCTGGGGGAACACAAACACATGTGTGTTGATAGGAAAAGAGGGAGGACTGACCTTCAGTTGTGGGGAAGAATGACTAAAAATGCTTTTGGGGTCACTAAGAGGAGAGTGTCTTTGGTGGTATGCAATGAATGGACCACACTGACCCAGGCTTCTGGGTGTATCCTGGGGATCCAGGCCAAGTGCTGTGGAGTGTTGGGACCATGAATCCAAGATCTTCAAGGTGCGCAGCATGCTTCAGAGGCTGCATCAGTGTGCTCCCATGTGGAACTCCATTGGTTGATCTCAAGTCTACCTCAGAAACACTTGTACCTTGAGGACTGATGTCAAAAAATACATGGGGTCTGAAGAAGCAGAAGACAGTTATACCAAGATTGGTGAACTGCTGTAGGCAGACAAATAAGGTCTTATTACATCAATGCCCTGAATGCTGTATTAACATGTGTATTATTCTGGCAAATCAGTGAGGGACATTCTGTTTTATTTTGTTTTTGTTTGTTCATATCTCAAAGGTGTTATGTCATTGGAGGTCACCCTCTTGAATTTGCATTATATATTTTCCTATTTTTTATTACATGAAATCCAGTATTGAAAAACCTATAGGGATAGAAAGTAGAGGAAGGGTTTCAGGGGCTGGGGGGTAGGACAGTGGTGGTGGAAGGGGACCGTAAAAGGAGATGATGTCAAGGAGTCTAGGAAGGAAAACAATATTTGGAAACTGATTGTTGTAGCAATTGTACAATTCTGCTTGACATGATTAAACTATGGAATTATATGATATCTGTATTAACGCCCATTAATAATATATATATATATATCTATATATATATTAATCCCAACTCTACCTTACAAATCCAGCTAGACCAGAGGATGTACAGTGATAAGATAGGGAATCCAGGACAGATGATCCCTTCAGGACTAGTGGTAAGAGTGGCGATACCGGAGGATAGAGGGAAGGTGGGGTAGAAAGGGGGAACCAATTACAAGGATCTACATATAGCCTCCTCCCTGGGAGATTGAAAACAGAAAAGTGGGTGAAGGGAGACATCAGACAGTGTAAGACATGACAAAATATTAATAATGTATAAATTATCAAGGGTTCATGAGGGATGGGGAGTGGAGAGGGAGGGGGAAAATGAGAAGCTGATACCAAGGGCTTAAGTGAAGAGCAAATATTTTGAGAATGATGATGGCAACAAATGCACAAATGTGCTTGACACAATTGATGTATGTATGGATTGTGATAAGAGTTGTATGAGCTCCCAATAAAATGATTTAAAAAAATAATAAATTTAAAAAAATCAGGATTGTGTCAGATAGAATTTGATGGTACCTCTGTAATTTGTACTATAACTAAGGCACTTAAAATAATTTACTTAAATTTCTATTATTACAAGAGGTTGGTGTATGGCTGTCACGTAGGGACACATTCAAGACACATTCAAGACATGGAAGCCAAAGATTAGGATGAAGCAAATTTTGGGTTCCTTGACTTCACAATTCTGATATTTTAGACTGCTAAAGATCTTCCTGGAGCCCTGGTGGTCTAGAGGTAATGTGTTGGGCTAAGATCTGCATGGTTAACGGTTCGAAATCGCCAGCAGCTCCTTGGAAGAAAGATTGGGCTTTCTACTCCCTTAAACAGTTACAGTCGTGGAAACCTTCAGAGGTTACTACAAATCAGCAATAACTTGATAGCAGTGAGTGTCATGTGGGGGGGAGTTGCTTTAAGATCTTGCTTATTAATTTCTTTACACTTTGTTGCAAGAAGTATTTGAGGTGAGTTACAAATAAGATGAAGTAAATTCATGAAGCAATTGGACATCAAATATAAATAAGTGGCAAATTTTGGTTCTAACGCTACAAAAACTCCAATGATCCCTTCGACACCTCGTGGTTGCATAGGCTGGTGTGCTTCTTCCATGTGGGCTTTGTTGCTTCTGAGCTTGATGGCCGCTTGATTACCTTCAAGCCTTTAAGACCCCAGATGCTATACTTTTTGATCAGGTGTAAGGCATCATCAGAACAAAAAAATCTTACCATAGTGAATGATGGGGGGAGTGCGGAGTGGAGATCCAAAGCCCATTAGTAGGCCACTGGAGACCCCCTTGCAGAGGGGTCTCGGGGAGTTGAGCCAGCCAGGGTGCGATGTAGCAATGATGAGAAGTACAACTTTCCTCTAGTTCCTAAATGTTTCCTCCTCGCTCCCACTACCATGACTCGAATTCGATCTTGCAAGTCTGGCTAGACCAGAGGAGGTACACTGGTACAGATAGGAACTGAAAATACAGGGAATCCAGGATGGATGAGCCCTACAGGACCAGTGGTGTGAGTGGCAAAACAGGGAGGGTAAAGGAAGAATGGGTAGGAAAGAGGGAACCGATTACATGGCACTGTGTGTGACCTCCTCCCTGGGGGACAGACAAGCGAAAAGTGGGTGAAGGGAGATGTCAGACAGGGCAAGATATGACAAAATACCCATTTATAAACTATCAAGGGCTCATGAGGGAGCGGGGAGCGGGGAGGGAGGGGAAAAATGAGGACCTAAAGTTGTGGGTTTGAGTGGAGAGAAAATGTTTTGAGAAACGATGTACAAATGCACTTTACACAATTGATGTGTGTATGGATTGGGATGACAGTTGTATGAGCCCCTAATAAAATGTTAAAAAAAGAAAAACTAAAGCAAAAAATAAATAAATAAATAAATCCTTAAAAAAAAAAAAACAACTCCAATGAAAACTGGTTTTCTGGGGGACTCTGCTGGTCTAGTTAAATTCTAGAGAAGTCATTTAAATGGTTATGGTGACTGCGTTTAGGAATTCAAATTGCCTCAAAGAAAACAGGATAGGCACATGGCTTATCATAGAGAAGTTTCAAAAAAATGAAAAACTGCATCGGTAAAACAAAGACCAGGAACATTGCACCTAGACTTTTTTATCCCATCATGACAATGTTCCTGCTCATTCCTAGAGAGAATTTCATTGTGAAACATTATTCCATCTACCTTACTACAAGACTCATCTTGCCCCTTCAGACATCTTTCTGTTCCAAAAACTCAAAGAACATTTTAAAGGAATATGACTTGAATCCCTTAAGGATGCCAAAGCCACCATTTTGTCATGTTGTGTATCAAAGAATGTGGAATACTTTGGGGAAGGGCAGATGTGTAGCTTAGATGGAGATTGCATTGAGATGTGTAGCTTAGATGGAGGTTGCATTGAGAAACAGGAGCTTTACATTTTGATATACTGATTAAATAAAGATTATAATTTATAATTTTTCTCAGTGCATTTGACAAGAATTTTAGGTGGTTTTATAGGTTTAATCCTCTGGTAAACCTCCTCTGACCACTGACCAGGGAAGGATGTGAATAACTTTGCTATCATATGAAGTGTATTGGAAAGTGGACTCATGCATATGTGTTAGGTTCCTGGATTGTGGAACCTTTGTTCTTGCTTTGCGGCAAGGAAAGAATTCACTCGGCATAAGCACGTTTGTAATCCAAGTGACTTTGATGAGGAAATGGGAAGTTTCAGGTTTTATAGTCTCAAAATCACACGCTGTTTTAGGAAAGCGTACAAGGCTTTGTGGAAACCATACTGGGTTTCACAGCTTAAAAACAGCATGGAAGGAATACAGGAACAGGAGCCCACACCCATGTGTTGTGGCACCAGGAAATCCCAGGCCTGAGTGCAACTTTGGGCCTGAGCAACACGTGTGCCTGAAGCAGGAGAGATTCCCAGCCTCTGCCGCAACCCACATCTGAAAGAGAGAGAGAGCCTGCCTGCGGATTGCTTTTACCCCACTGGCTGGGGAGCATGGTAGAGGATATTTGGCTGCATTTAAGCACACCTAAGAGATGTCATATTGCTGGTGCCTAAGGTGGATGTGCCCAGGTTGCTTCTGCCTGGACCTGAGGGGCTTGTGTCTGACCACGCTCAGTTTGGATCCTCCCATAGGTGTCTAATGGGTGCCTGATTTATTTCCAACCCTCAGTCATGGACCTATGCAGGCATTGAGGAGACAACCCCTCTTTAGTCCCTAGTCTGGCTACCTAACAGATGTAGTTAGGTTAAAATGTAGCACCTTATCATTTGTTTTCTTTTTTGATCCATTTCAATTTTTTATTTTACTTTTCTGCTTTCTTTTTAATTGAGGTTTTTCTCTGTTTTATTTTGTTCATACTGTTAGATTTTTTTTAAAAACTTTGTTTTGTTTTTCTTTGTATGGAATTCAGGATAGGTAACTCTAGAGGCAGTAACTGGATTAATAGTTTCTTAGCTTTATTGCAGGTGAGAAGAACTGATGAGGGTGGAAGGGGGATAGGAAACTAATGAGTACAAAAAGAGGAAAATGTTTTAAAAATTGATTGTGGTCATGATTCCACAACTCTTTTAAATATGTCTTTTAAAATAACTCTAAGATAACTCTTTTAAATATGTCAAAAATCATTAAATTATATGATATGTGAACAATATGCCAATGAAACTGTTAAAATCATGAATAAGGCAAAAAAATAATTTTTGGTGCTTTTGATCCCTGATCTACTCTCCGTATCTACAGGTTTGCTAATCGTGGATCAATGGAGTCCCTCTTTTGTGAAGCAGCCCCTCTTCACTATTCAGCAACCATGTTAGATGGTCTAGAAGTAGACAGGGATGGAGATGGGCAGTGCTGCCGATGATCACACCATCAGATTAATATCTTTCTGGAAGCTTTAGTAAAGTTGGCTTGACCAAAAGGCCCTGTCTGTCATTCTCACCTCAGGAAGTGACTGGGTCCAGGAAGGGCCATGGAAGACAGAAAAAAAAAATGCTTCTGTAGTACAGACATTAGATTATAGAAACATGTTTATGATAAGGGCTGAACAACATGTTCCAAAATTGTATTGCCCAACTGGTACCAAGATGACTATTACTTACAATATTGGTGCTCAGAATAGTATTTATGCAACAAGTATTACTGAGCCCTTACTAAATGGTAAGGAGTCCTGATAGTGGAGTGGACTACATATTGGGTTGCTGGCTGCTAGGCCAGTAGTCTGAACCCACTGAACCACTACAGCCACTCCAGTGCCCGTAAAGATCGACTGTCTCAGAAACACCCTGGGGAAGTTCTGCTCTGTCCTACAGGATCACTCTGAGTTGAGATCAACTGAATGGGAGTGGGTTTGATTTTGGATTTGTGGTGCTAAATTGAGCACTGGGACAGGGGAGCGGGGGAGGTGGTGCTCTGCAATTGCAATAGCTATTAGAGATATGGGAGAAAGACCAGGCTACCTTTATATTCCTGTAAAGAGTTACAGTGTCAGAAACCCAAAGCGTAGTTCTCCCCTGTCTTATAGGGTCACTATGAGTCAGAATCTCCTTGACATCACTGAATGAGAGTTACTAGGAATACAACATTGAACTAGATCATTCCCAATCTCATGTCAATATAGAAACATAGGATTTCTTTTCTTTTTGTATGACAGTGTTACCACACTGCTCATTTCTTTTCTTTTTAAAACTCATTTTATTGGGGGCTCATACAGCTCTTATCACAATCCATACATTCATCCATGTGTCAAGCACATTTGTACATTTGCTGCCATTTCAAAACATTTTCTTTCTACTTGAGCCCTTGGCTCCTCATATTTTTCTCTCCCTCCCCCACCCTCCCTCCTTCATGAGCTCTTGATCATTTATAAATAATTATTATTTTTTCATGTCTTACACTGACCAATGTCTCCCTTTATCCACTTTTCTATTGTCCCCTGGGAGGGGGTTATATGTAGATCATTGTGATCAGTTCCCTCTCTCTCCTCCCACCTTCCCCTTACCCTCCTGATATCACTACTGTCATTCTTGGTCTTGAGGGAGGGGTTTACCTGTCCTGGATTCCCTGTTCCCAGCTCTTATCTCTAACCATGTACATGCTCTGGTCTAGCTGGATGTGTAAGGTAGAATTGGGATCATGCTAGTGTGGGGTGGGGGATGGGGGAAGCATTAAAGAACTAGAGGAAAGTTCTATGTTTCATCTGTGGTATACTGCACCAAGACTGGCTCATCGCTTCCTTGTGACTCTTCTGTAAGGTGATGTGCAATTGTCTACTCTTCTGTAAGTTGATGTCTAATTGATGGGCTTTGGGTTTCCACTCCATGCTCCCTCTCATTCACATTGATATGACTTTTTGTTCTGGGTGTTTGATGCCTGATACCCATTGACACCTCATTTTCACACAGGCTGGTGTGCTTCTTCCACATGGACTTTGTTGCTTCTCAGCTGGATGGCTCCTTGTTTATCTTCAATCCTTAAAGATCACAGGTGCTATCTCTTTTGATAACCAGGCATCATCAGCTTTCTTTACCACATTTCCTTATGCATCCATTTTGTCTTTAGTGATCAAGTTGGGAAGCTGAGCATCACAGAATGCCAGCTAACCAAAACAAAGTGTTCTTGCATTGAGGGAGTATCGAGTAGAGGCTACCTTAGTACTTGTCATATGAATATATGTACATAGATCTATGTCCCTATCATTATATATAAATACATGTACATATGTGCATGCCTGTATTTAGATCTCTGTAAATGCCCATTTGCCCCCTAGGTCATTCCTCTATTTCCTTTTGCTTTCCTTTTGTCCCACTATCATGTTCAGTCTTCATTCGGGTTTCAGTAATTCCTCTCCGTTACATTGCCCTTGATCAAGCCCCCCGCCCCCTCAATCAGGCATCCTGCACCCTCCTCAACAACGATTTTAGATCACTTGTTGTTACCTTGTCCCTGGGTTTGTTAACACCCACTTCCTTTCCCCCAGCTCCCCCTCTCCCGTGTCCCCCAAGAACTGTCGGTCCGGTTCTTTTTCTCCTCTGGATCGTTTATCCCACCTATTTTATCTAGATAGACACACAGAGACAATAATGAGCACAAAAACAAGACAGAGCAAAACCACACAACAAAAGAAAAAGAAATCCAATGACCCAAAAGAGCCTATAAATAGTTCCAGGTCTGTTTGTTGACCTTTAGGAGTATTTTTCCAGTCCAATCTCTTGGGGTGCCATGCCCTGGCCCCAAAGTCTATTTTTGGCATTCCCCAGAATTTCATGGCTCTGCTCCCCTTACTGCTCTGTTGCATGCCCTTAGCATTTCTCCCTGGTTGGTGAAGTCTCGAATCTGATCTAAGAAAGAACATATTTTAAGTGACATAGTTCATGATATCCTTTGTAGAAAATAGTATTCCTGGTAAAATGCTCAAGCAATTCCCTGATAAATGTTAATACATATTAAAATTAATTGGGGGAAACTTCTATGCAGATGACTATCAAATCAACATTTTTAAACTCTTTAACAAATTTTCCCTTTACTGTTTTAGCAATAATGGTCTAACCATTATTATTAACCATAAATGTCAAGTAGATAATCTCTAAATTGGTTTACTGTCTAGCAGAACTTTTCCTTGCTGCCAAGTTATAAGACTTTGACACATGTTCACCACTTCACTAACTTTACAATAGAAAATGTTAAGAATCATGATAAACAATAGCAGAAGGATGTACAGAGCATTTGAATTTTGGGATATATGAATGGGTGGGAACAGGGTAGAGAAAGGATTCCTCCAGAGACATTTAAAGCAAGTACCAAAAGACTAGTGGAGCAAAGGGTGAGAAGAGCCTGAGAGAGCAGCAAAAATAGAAAAGGGCCCAGAGGAAAAGAAATCATGGATGTGGCAGAGCTGCTGGGCCCAGGTCCCTAGGGTGTGAGAACTTCGCTGTGCTCCACTACAGTACACAGACAATGAAGGACTTCTCTGGGATTTTCAAACTGAACAACCCCTTGAATGTTAATTTTCTGGGCATATGTGCATGGTATACCCATTATAAGTTTGTACAGATTATCTCAATGAAATGGAAAAACTAATCACCCACTCTATATGGAAAGGAAATAAACCCAGGATAAACAAAGATATATATATATACACACACACACACACATATACATCACCCACTCTATATGGAAAGGAAATAAATCCAGGATAAACAAAGATATATATATATATCACCCACTCTATATGGAAAGGAAATAAACCCAGGATAAACAAAGCTGTATATACACACACACACACATATACATACATATATATACATATATATATATACATACATACATATATATATACATATATATCAAGAACAAAGTAGGAGTCCTTTCACTCCAGATTTTAAAACCTACTATATTGCCATGATAATCAAAGCAGCTTGATAGTGGTACAAGAATACACACAAAGACTAGTGGATTAGAAATGAAAATTCAGAAATACAACCAAGTACTCACAGACACCTGATATTTGATAAAGGACTAAAGCACATTAAGTGGGGAAAAAGAGAGTCTTTTCAATAAGCGGTAGTGGAAAAATTAGACCCCTACCTCCAAAAGAATGAAATAAACAAATGTGCCTCACACCATGTACAAAAACAAACTCTAAGATGGATTAAAAACCCAATATAAAACCTAGACCCATAAAGATCATCAATGACAAAAAGGGACTACTTTATAATACAAGGCATAAATATATTTCCACACATAATGAAAAATACATACATAGAAGACAAAATAGAGGACTGGAATCTTCTAAAATTATACCATTTCTGTACATCAAAAGATTTCATCAAAAGGATTAAAAGAGAACAGATTGGGAAAAAATGTTCAGCAATGATATAACAAGTAAAGGGCTAACTTTAAAAATCTATAGAAAACTACAACACCTAATAAAGAAAAATACAAATAACCCAATCAAAAACTTTCCAGATTCCTTACCCATCATATATAAGCATTGGTCTGAGTGGCTATAAAAGTAGGAAATGTAAAAATATGCCGGACTTGGATTCTTTACTTATATGCAAGTTTGTTTCAAAAAAAGAATAAAAATGGACACATTATGGGTGCATTATTTGGGAAACAAAAAACAAAAACAGTGGTTGCTTCTTGGCCCAAAGTGGCAGAAGACCCCTCTTGTCCCTTCTGGGAGGCGCTGGTCAAAAGCAGGAAGGGAAGAAGCCCTTCCCAAGAGCCACCTTCAGCAAATGACTGATTGGCACAATTAACATAGAAACACTGCAGCTACTTCTCCCATCCTCTTGGGTAGGATAACTCTGAGACTGCAGTTTTACTTGCTTTCCCAAGATGTCCCCCACCGGATTCTGCTCTTGTCGTTGTTCAGACCCTGCCTTCCCTTTCTGGTGTCATTCCCACCAGCCCAGTGTTTCCTGCCCTTCCCACATAAAGTACTCAAACTCTGACCAGACCCTCCCTGCAGGGTCTGTGGAGGGAAACCAAAGGAGCAGCTTTGTGGGAGAACTGGCAGCAGGGGAGCAACGTAAGAAGTAATATGCAGCACAAAATGCAAGGTGGGCTCTTCTCTATACCAGTATACATATTCTGGTCTAGTCAGATTTGTAAGGTAGAAGTGGGGTCATGGTAGTGGGAGGGAGGAAGCATGAAAGTACTAGAGCAGTGGTTTTCAACCTGTGGGTTGTGACCTCTTTGGGGGTCAAACGACCCTTTCACAGAGGTTGCCCGATTCATAACAGTAGCAAAATTACAGTTATGAAGTAGCAACAAAAATAATTTTATGGCTGGGGGGTCACCACAACACGAGGAACTATATTAAAGGGTTACCGCATTAGGGAGGTTGAAAACCACTGAACTGGGGTGTCGAACGGATCACTGAAGACAAATGGGTGCATAAGCAAATGTGGTGAAGAAAGCTGATGGTGCCCGGCTATCAAAAAGTATAGCGTCTGGG
>NW_022103913.1:1983214-2018299 GCF_000313985.2 Echinops telfairi | reverse complement strand
TACACAATTGATGTGTGTATGGATTGGGATAACAGTTGTGTGAGCCCCTAATAAAATGTTAAAAAAAAAAAAAAGAAAACCACTGAACTAGAGGAAGGTTGTATGTTTCATCAGTGCTATACTGCACCCTGACTGGCTCTTTTGTTCCTTCCTTGTGGCCATTCTGACAGGGGGTGTCCGATTGACTACTGATGGGCTTTGGGTCTCCACTCTGCCCTTGCCCTCATTCCAATGATCCAGAACAGATAAACCTCTCAGGACCAATAAGGGGAGCAGTGATCCTAGGAGGGTAAGGGTACAGGGGTGGGGGAAGTAAGGAGGAACCGATCACAATGATCAATGTATGGCCCCCACCCCAGGAAGACAGACAACAGAAAACTGAGTAAAATGAGACAGCAGTTGGTGTAAGACATGAAAAAAAACAAAGAAGAAGAATTTATAAATTATCAAGGGGGCATGGGGGAGGGAGGGTGGGAAAGAGTGGGGGGTAAATGAGGAGCTGATGCCAGGGGCTCAAGTAGAAAGAAAATGTTTTGGAAAAGATGATGAAAACATATGTACAGACATGTTTGACAAAATGGATATATGTATGGATTGTGATAAGAGCTATATTAGGTCCCAATAAAATAAAATTTAAATTAAAAAAAAAAGCAAGGTGGGTCCAGAGTATGTGGGGTCCCTGATTGAGGTTTCCAGCTGGAGTAAATAGAAATGCAGGCTGCTCAGCTAAACTTGAATTTCAGATCAAAGAATAATTTTTAATATATCATACATTTTGTATGGGGTACATGTATATGTACATGCACACACACACAGACATCATCGTCAATCGACAGATATGCCTGCAGAGTTCACTCACTTCCACAGGGCCTTTGCCCAGGTTGAAGGAGGGGGTGTTCCCTGGCCTAAACCTTCATTCTGAGCTGATCCAGTGACTCCATTAGAATGGGCTCAGTTCGACCCCATTCCCACCAGGACTGCTGACCAGTGCCTCTGTGAAGGGCTGACAGGCTGTTCTGATCTTGTAGTTCAATTTTTCTTTTTTCCCTGAGATAGGCCTTGCCCTATTAGATAACCCCTAGCCTTGACGCCTGAATTCCTCAGAGCAATGTCACTGAAAATCCATTCTCGGTACGCAGATGAAACAGGAGACACTTTTTGTATCACGTGGTCTTCTCTGTGTGACGAGCTCTTCGGTTTCATTTCAACTCTCATGAAGGAAATTCTATTCCTGTGGGAATCCACTTCAAAAACAATATATTAATAAGAAAGAAGAAAAATGAAACCCATTATGCCAATGGTAGTTTCTCGCTTCTCTTTTTTTCTGTGTTTTTTATTTGTAAAATACACACCAAAGACCATTAGGGAACACAATTTGAATTGCTTCACTCCTACATTAAAGTGCTGAACAAAGAAGAAAAAGAAGAAAAACTGTACCAAAGTGAAAAGAAGCCTTCTTTTTTTACCACCTAAATTTGATTGTGACATTCTTTTCCAAACTTGTATAGGATTTTCTCCTCAAAATAATTATAAATCCTTTTTTTAGACATTAAAAGGGCAGTCTATGAGTTATTCAAGGAATGCTGGTGGCACAATTGTTAAGTCCTTGGCCACTAACTGAAAAGTTGGCAGGTCAAACCCATCTAGCTACTCTGTGGGAGAAAGATGACAGCCTAGGAAACCCTCCGCAGCCATTCTGTTCTGTCACGGTTGCTGAGTCAGAAGGAACACAGAGCACCTAAGATTTTCCGCATACACTCACATGCGCAAACACATGGTGTAAGCTAATTGAGCTGAGCTATGCATCTTTCACAAGTTCAGCAGCACCATTAGTTAAGAGAGACTGCCAGGGTCTCTGTCTACTCTGAGGCCAGGATCATTTTCAACTCTTGTGAACTTATAGAAATATTTCATATCATTTCCTTGCTTGTAAAGCAGACGGTCTCATTTTTCTCCCAAGGACCACCTGGTAGATTCCATTAGCAGCTCAAGTTTAACCCTCGATACCACCAGGGCTCCTCCACCCATGACCAGAGTCTCAAAAACAGGACCCAGTCTGCTGCAAAGAGGCTCTGAGTTTATCTCCCTCTTTACCCAGTTTCCTAGATAAAAGGAGACTTGGTCTGCTGAGGGAGGGGAAGAGAAGCTGAATAGACCAAAGACTTAGTCAGCTGAAGTGTGTGAACTGGGACTCCTGACTCAGAGAAGTTTCCCAAGACTGGTTGTAGGGAATCTGTCTCTTCCCCACACTGTACTTTTCCCTCTCAGAATTTCCAGCGTTTCTCAAAACACAGGGAGCATGGTTATCTAGGGAACTCAGTTTGCTTAGATGCCACTTTGAATAGATATAGACTAGCTTTAAATAAGAGCAGTTACCCCTATCTGGTTTCCCAGGGCACCAGAGCATCAATCCCCACCACCACCACATTAACACACAGGGTTCTAGGCCCCTGAATTCTCTGGCCTGAGTAGGCACCAAGTACAGCTTATAAATTTCTCTAATATTTCTAATTGTTCTGACAATAACCTGTCAGAAAACATGCTCAGTCTTTGCAATTTGATATTTGTGACATACACACTCTCCAAAGCCTAAGACAAAGATTTGGCCTTTTCTGCCAAGGTCTAAGGGCAGTTCTGGGCTATATAGTCCAATGAAGAACTGGAACTATATAGTCCCAAAATACCAAAATATAAAAGGTTGTGGTAGGACTGAGCTGAACAATAAACAGTGTTATATCCACAGTGGTGATATAACAAGAGTAACACATTCTTTGGGGTGATATAAAGTACCGCAGCACCCAACTTTTAAGTAGGTAGCAGCATTGGTCCAAATGTCCTTCTAGGAATGAACTTTGTCTCTCTCATTGGAAGTTTTTAGGTTGTCTCTGTGGTTCAAATCATGTCATCAGAGTCTAATGGGATCCAGAGCCTTTAACAAGAGATTCATCTTGTAAGTTTGAGGAGAACGGAACAATGGTATAGATACTTGATTCTTTTCTCTTCAGTGATTGGTTCACCTAAGAATATTGTTCTTCATACCTTTGCTATGATTTGCTATAGGCAAATTAACTCCACACCGCTAATAACAAGTTTATATAGGGTTTTTGAGATAACAAATCTTTACACAGCACCAGTCTTATTTTTCTCCCTCTGAGCTAGTGCATCTGAACTGTGGGCTTTGTGATTAGTAGCCTAACATCTAACCCACAGTGTCACAAGGGATCCTTAGGTGGATCTGATATGTTTATGTTAGAAAGATGAAATGGCCTATACTGACGGCAAATGACTTACATATGTCGATATTGATAAGTTGTGGTGGAACTGGAACCTACTCTCATAATTTATAGAATCATATATTCTACACTATCAATATGGTTTTCCTTAGCTTTTTTTCTATATTTTAGCTGCCTGTGGTCTCTGTACCTAGGTAATATGTCATCCAGAACCAGAGAGTTCATGCATGTTAGAGTTATAATGGATATCATTGAGTCAAAAAAAAAGAAAAAAGAAATGCTTTCCATGTCTCTAATAAGAGGCAACCTTCACTGCTTCCAGTGTCAGGATGTTCACTGCTTTATGAAACAATCTATTTCACTGTTGTGTGAATACAGCTCGGAAAGAGCATATTTTTGTTGTTGTTGCTTCTACTTTTTTCTTTTTTTGTCAAATTGAGCTAAAATGTACCTTGTGCACTCCCTCAGTTCCACTCCTCCTGACAAGATCCAAGAAGTGAATCTTCTGTGGAGCCCTTGCCCAAAGCCTGTGGTTCTTACATTGTGCCGCCAGGAATTTACAACACATACGCCCACCCCAGCACATTTGGTAAAAGAGCACAGTTTTCATCTGATCTTCATATTGAAATCCCGTATGTTATTTCATTTTTAGATTAGCATTTAAGTTCTATTCAAATGGACCCCTAGTTAATTTAGTTATTTTTGCAAGTGTACAGATAGGGCACTAAACAGTCTGTGAGCATATGACATGCATTCCCATGCCCACTTGTCAGAAAAGCTTAAAGCTTAGCCTTGCCTATTCCCACAGGGTAGTTTACATAAATCCAAACAAAGGAAAGAAAACAAAAGCATACGATGCTCTTGGAACTTCATATCTTATTTTTTATTGGAGTGATTTTTTTTAATCTGCTGACAATAAATTTGCCAGATGAAGCTGGACTCTTATGTGGCCCAGATAAGAACTAGATAAGATGCAGTCCTCACTTCCAAATCTCTCTCTTGGGTATGGAAGAGAGGCGGGAGGCACGGTGGTCAGATTAAGGCACAGAACTTGTCAACGGATGACTTTCTTTGCATCTTGACAATGGATGACTTTCTTTGAAACTCTCCTTCCTAAAATGTGTTTTTGGTTTTGTTTTCAGATTTTTCAAACAATTGAGGGAGCAAGCCGTCACCTGTCAGGGTTGAGCAAACAGTAAAGTAATATGTGATTATTACCACACATTTTCTTGAGTAGAAATGTAGCAATTTATTCAAAAGCTTAACTTCTATCAAAACTTGATTTGAATATCTCTTAGTATTTTGAAACTTTTGCTTCGTCAAAAAAAAAAGAGTTTACTAATTGGAGGCCCAGTGAGAGATGGGAAGCTTGCCTAGTCTTTAACCAAGTATTCTCTTAAGGAATTCTAAAAGAGAAGGGGACAGAAAGAGAAGTAAAGGAGGAGTGACAGGGAAAACCCTGAAACATTTCCATCTCTTTGGCATCTAACCTGTTTCACATGTCTCTTAGGGATAAGTGACCCACTGGACTGCAGCCATGCCTGCATAAGCATTAGCCTTGTTGATTCTTGGTGTGGTGTCATATGCTGCACAGGGGCAGCTGGATATTGAGATTTTACTATCCGTGGGAATGATCACTCTAAGCCTTGTGGCCTAAGTCTCCTGAGAAGGAATACTGTAACATCTCCAGCAAGTGAGCCAGGCCTCATTCTCATGTACTCTCAGCCTCCAAAGATGGGTCTCTCCTGGTAATATGCCCAAAGTACATAAGAAGTCTCATCATCTTCAATTCTAAGGAGCACTCTGGCTGTTCTCCTTCCAAGGTAGATATATTTGTTCTTGGGAAGTCCCTGGTACTTTCTCTTCTTTGTCAACACCATAATTCAAAGACATTAGTTCTTTTGCAGTTTCCAGTCTTCGCGGTCCAGTTTCACATTCATATGAGGCTACTGAAAATGCCATGGCTTGAATCAGGAGCCCCTGCATCCTCAAAGTAATATCTTTGCTCTTGAATACTTAAATATATCTTCTGCATAAGATTTGCCTAATGCAATGCAACATTCAATTTTTTGACTGCTGCTTCCATGAGTATTAACTGTGGATCCATGTAATATGAAATTCTTGATGCTTGCAGTTCATCCCATCATCAAAGTTGATTCTACTCTATGAGGCAACTCTTCCCCAATCATATTTTAGATGCCTTCTAACCTGAGAGGCTGATTTTTTTTGCACTATATCATACAATGTTCCATTGTTGTTCATAAGGTTTTCAGTGTATAATCCTGCAGAAAAGGACAGTATCTTCCTTATTCTTAATTTGCTCTTAGTCTGGAAGTCTCCTGAAACCTATTTACAAGCATAGCTTCCAACATCATAGCACCATACAAGCCAACACAGTATGACAAACTGACAGATGAATGGTTGTAGTGGCTTCTAGGGGGTTAAGATACAAAGATACATACGCGTGTCTAACCATATTCCAAGGAAAAGGTAAAAATAGCAAGTTTACATGCATGTATATATCACTAGGCACTTTATACCAGGTTTTCACGTATATCACCATGTTAGATCTTAAGTGCAAATGTGAGAGCACATTCCAATTCTCATTTACAAATGAGAAACAGGAAACAGGACAGAAGGATGTGTTTTGTTCCCTGTTACATTGGGAATCAAAGTCTGAACTTGTACTCAAGCACTTGTCCTTTACTTTGCACAACACTAAACTGCTCTCATAACCATCAGCCTCCACATCATCTGCAAATCTGACAAACAAGTTTCATTGTCATTATACAAGCATCAGTAAAAGGGTTTAGTCATGTTCTCTACTCTAAGGATGACAGGTAATATCCATCATGTAAACCAATAATGAGTGTTTGTTTTGGGTTGCCTAAAACCACATTGACAAGGATTTTGAGGTCATGTGAGCTAACAATACCGAGATTAACTATCAATGTCTGCCACAGGCACAGGTAGTTAGGTATATAGCACCTGTACCTGTCATCACCGATGCTACTCAAACCCAAACAATATTGTGTAGTCATTGTGGACAAAGGTATTTTTTTAGTATGGAAAAGAAAATAGATTGTAATCAAGCTTCTCCTTAGGATTATATTGTAGTTACTTTGCTGGGGTTTATTCATTGAATTTTTCCTTTTTCAGTCGGTATGGAAATTTTGAACCCTCAATGGATGCAGACAGACACACAAGCTGGACAAGTCTGTGAAGGATAATAGGACACTAGTCATAGATATACATAGATTTGACAGAGGATATTTCTACATATGAATTTATTTGTGCTGCAGATATATTAATGAATATAGTACAGCCTATGAGGGGAGGGGGTTATTGCTTAGCTGAACACATTGAGGGAATGAGGCACTAGGCCTGAGGGCTCAGAACCACAGTCTCAGGAAGTATCAAGTTCAATTGGTATAATATAGCAGCTCTATTAGTGTAATGGTTATATGGTGGGCTGCAATCAGCAAGGTTGGCAGTTCGAAATTATCAGGAACTCTGAGAGAGAAATATGAGGCTTCCTACTCCCTAAACATTTACAGCCTTTGAATCTCATAGGGGTAATTGTAGCCTGTCCTATAGAGTCACTATGAGTTGACATTGTATCTATGACATTGGGTTTTGAGTTCACAAACACAATGTTCTGCCACTTACTTTGATGTCAACAGCAAAATAAGAGTGAAGAAATTGATGGTGCATGAAAATAACTAGTCCAGTAGACTAGTCCAGTAGACCAAGCAAACCTCAGCCCCCTTGACCCTTAGACCAGAAGAATTAGATGGTGCCATACAGGCACCATCTAATTCTGTGAGGGATCACATTAGAAGGTCTTAAATAGAGTGGGAGAAAATGTAGAATAAAGCTCAAAATCATAAAATAGACAAGATTTCCCACTAAGATTCCTGGTAGAACCATTGAGACTATGGTCCTTATAACCTTTCAGGCCTAGAACAGAACTCACCCCTGACTAGACTCACTTTTCAGTCAAATAATAGACAGGTATATCAGGTAAGCAGTAACACTAGGAAGTGTGATAGGTAGGTTTATTGTGCTAACCTGGCCAATAAACAAATGTAGGATTAATAAGTTCACAGTTTAATTGAAGGGCAAAGAGATAAATGGCTTGGCGAGCCTCATCTTTCTGTTCTCTTGCTCTCTGTTGATCAGACAAGTGTGTCGCTGCCTTAGCTAGTTCTCTGCCTCAACTTGTGAGCTACACTATCTGTGGGACATCTAACCCATGGGCGGTGTCACTGTAGTTTGAGGTTCTTTCAATACCTGCTTTGTTACACTGCTGGTGTATACATCACTTGAGCTGGGAACTGTCATGTATACGTCACTTGAGCTGGAAACCCTGTCATCTAGCTGACCGTTGGTGACCTGGCCTGCTGTTTTCTGCCTGTGGCCAGACTCGACTGTCTGCTTCCTTGACTTGCACCCAGCATCCCTCACGAGTTGAAGGACTGTGAGTATATTAACTGTCTCACAGAATTGAGTTAAACTGAGCCCTCTGTACTGGTCTGTGGAGTAAATAACTGTTTATTTCTTCATGTTGTGTGTGTATATATATATATCCATATTTATACATAAAATCATAAGTGTACTGGTTTTGTTTCTCTAGGGAACCCTAACACAGGGAGGTATGTGTTCTTTAAAATATTCAACCTTTTGAGATAAAAAAAAGACAGCAGTGGTCCAGGGATGAAGTTCAGAGAGTAGGAAGAGTTACGAAAGAAGGAGGAATAGAAATGGGATGCACGGTCCTACATTGTGGGGACTGCAACCTATAACACAAATATATGTTGTGCAAAATATTGAGTAGAAAACTGATATACTCTGTAAACGTTCTCCCAATTCAAAACAAAAATTTTAAAGTTAATAAAATTTAAAAGAAATTCCTCCTATGGAATATTATATAGAATCTAGTGAGTATCTTAGGGACAAAGTATTCAAATTTTCACAGCAAATGCAGAAGCAGATTTCATGAAAGACTGATAAGAAGGGGTTAAATGGATTCTAAAGAACATTTCTAGCAACTGTTTCATGGTTGGTAGAACAATTGGACATATAATCAGAGAGTATACAACTTTGATTATAGTGGAGTATACCAAGAGACATAATGATATACTATAATTATATATGAGCAGTTAGTCCTCAAATTCTTTTTTTAGAAAATTACTACTACTACAAGTTTTACAGGAATAGATCCATGATAACAGGAGACATAAGGATCACAGTAAGAACCTTTGTTACTAAAGAAATGATCCCCTTCCCTGCACCCCTCTTCCATCTTAAACCACTTCAAAGACGTCTCATGGCACATGGCAATTATATTCTGCAAGGTATATTCTGGTTTAACTTAATTTTTTTTCTTTATAATTGTGTCCTGAATGAGCCAGACACATTTTCAAAATTCACAAAATGTTTTGAACTATTTAAGAACATAATACCTTACAAATAAGATTGATTAATTTTTCAGTACCTACTAATAAAAATAACCTTTATTTCATAAACACTTGTTGCAAATTCAATAATCAGCCAATTACTCAAGTATTTCTTTGAAGACAGTTCAATTGATATAAGATAAAATTAATATGAGTTATAAAAGTTCACAAATGGCCTCAAATATAAAAGTATAACAATAATGTCATAGGCCTGAACTTTTACAATAGCCCCATAATATTTATGCCAGACATTGTTAATTTTTGATACAGGCTATTGTGCAAGAAAAAAATAATAATACTATCTTCACTTTATAAAATGATTTAGTACTTCAGTTGATTTTCATAAAGGTCACTTCAACCTCCAAGTTCCTTCTAACTCAGTTGCAGTGTCAATTCAGATGTAAAGTATTTCCTTTTCTTGAGTTTCAAAAAAAAGCACACACAAAGCATCTGAAAATGTGCTGAATTCATATGGTAGCCAACTAAAAAGGGGGGGGGGAAGACATGGGTAGTGGGAGAACAGGGCACTAATCCACCAAAGAGGAGGGTACTGTTTATATCTGCACAGGAAAAGAGGGACCAGACTTCAGCCCGGAATTCCAAAATGTGAATGCAACATACCAGCATGAAGTAGGGAACCAATAGAGAGGTCTGAAGGGCCAGCCCTAATCCTATCTAGGTGAACCGCCCCCGCTGCCCCCCAACCCCCCATCCCCCCGAAGACTTTACTTCAGAGGACAGCACTGAAGCTACAGCTCAGGGAAAGGGACATGTCTGATCAGAGCACACAGAAGCAAATGAAGGAGGAGGAAGAGAGCCAACCAAACCTTGAGGACATTATCTCTGCTCAGAGGACCACATAGCGGGCCCCACTATGAGACATCACATCCCTTACTGACTCATAGCCCTACAGGGGACAACACTGGAGACACAGTGCAGGAACTGCGCCCAATCTGACCCCACCACACAGAGGCAAAACACTAAGGGTGTAGGAAGTCCCGAGGGGAATACCAAAAATATACTTTGGGGCCAGGGTGTGGCAACCCATCAGATTCGACTGGAAAACACTCCTAAAGGTCAAGAAATGGACCTCAAACTATTTATGAGCTTTTCTTTTTTTTGTCATGGTTTTTTGTTCTTGTCTTCTTTTGTTGCTTTGTTTTGCTGTCTTGTTTTTTGTGTATATTATTATCTCTGCAGATCTAGCTAGATAAGATAGGCAGTATAAACAATCTGGAGGAGAAAACAATGGGACCAATGGATTTGGGGGGACGTGGGAGAGGGGGAGGGAGAAGAGGAAGTGGGTGTTAACAATCCCAGGGACAAGGGAACAGCAAGTGATCCAAAATCAATGGCAAGAATGGTGTAGGAGACCTGGTAGGCCTTGATCAAGGGCAATGTAACTGAGAGGAATTACTGAAACCCAAATGAAGGCTAAGCATGATAGTGGGACAAGAGGAAAGTAAAAGAAAATAGAGGAAAGAAGTAGGAGGCAAAGGGTATTTATAGAGGTCTAAATACAAGCATGTACATATGTAAATATATTTATATATGACAATGGGGAAATAGATCTATGTGTATATATTTAGAGGCTTAGTATGTAGGTAGCAGATGGACATTGGGCCTCTACTCAAGTATTACCTCAATGTAAGAACACTTTGTTCTATTAAACTGACATTCCATGATGCTCACCTTCCCTACATGATCACTGAAGACAAAGTGGGTGCATAAGCAAATGTGGTGAAGAAAGCTGATGGTGCACAGCTATCAAGAGATATCGTCTGGGGTCTTAAAGGCTTGAAGGTAAACAAGCAGCCATCTAGCTCAGAAGCAACAAAGCCCACATGGAAGAAGCACACCAGCCTGTGTGATCACAAGGTGTCATAAGGATCAGGTATCAGGCATCAAAGAACAAAAAATTATATCATTGTGAATGTGGGGAAGTGCAGAGTGTTGACCCAAAGCCCATCTGTAGGCAACTGAACAACCCCTTACAGAAGGGAGGAGATGAGCCAGTCAGGGTGCAGTGTAGCACTGATGAACCATACAACTTTCTTCTAGTTCTTTAATGCTTCCTCCCACCCCACTATCATGATCCCAATTCTACCTTACAATCTGGCTAGACCAGAGGATGTACACTGGTGAAGATCAGAGCTGGAAACACAGGGAATCAAGGACAGATAAACCCCTCAGGACTAATAATGAGAGTAGTGATACCAGGAGGGGAAGGGGAAGGTGGGGTAGAAAGGAGGAACTGATCACAATGATTTCCATATAACCCCCTCCCTGGTGGACGGACCACAGAAAAATGGCTGAAGGGAGACATCAGACAGTGTAAGACATGACAAATAATAATAATTTACAAATTATCAAGGGTTCATGACAGAGGGGGGAGGGGAGGAAATGAGGAGCTGATACCAAGGGCTTAAGTAGAAAGAAAACGTTTTGAGAATGATGATGGCAACAAATGTACAAATGTGGTTGACACAATGGATATATGTAAGGATTGTGATGAGTTGTACAAGCCCCCAATAAAATGATTTTAGAAAGACAAAAAAGTATTGAATTTCTGAAGATCTGAGAGACTTAAATGATAACAGATAAACATATTCATTGCAGTTTGTCTATCACCCCCAGTTTCTTTCTGCTGGGAATCCTCAAGTACTTACAGCCTCTCCTTTCTCTTCTTCCCTTCTTCTCTTGTGTGCAAAACACAGTTCTATTTTTCTAACTCCATAGTCATGAGTTTTCCTCAAGGAATTCAACCAGACACCATAAATAACCAAATAGAAGAAGTCCAAAAGTGTAAAAAGAAAAAAAAAATCAAAACCAGTTGCCATGAGTGGACTCTGAGCCATAATGACTGGGTGTGTAGCAAAGTAGCCCTGTGCTCTGTAGGATTTTCAGTGGCTGATTGTTCAGAAGTACATTGCCAGGCCTTTCTTTCCAGGTGACTCTGGATGGACTCGAACCTGCAACTTTCCAGTTAAATACTGAACTCAAACATTTGTGCCATCCTGGGATATGCCTGTGGCAGTTATATAATCTTTTGTCAATTTGCAAAGGGGTGGAGTCTAGCCTGTCTGTCAGGTCACAGTCAATCATGAATCTGTATGGGCATGGCCTTCTCTTGAGGACATGCTCTCTCTGCTTCATCTTCCTGCTGAAAAGACACATGGAACTACACTGATGAAACCAGAGCCTTGGAGCTAGAGGAACCACGTGGAAACCCACATCAGCACTGAGATGCTTCCATGACCACTGGATCCACCCACTGGTCTGTGATCTTCCTGCATTCAGTGTCATTGCATGTGTTATGTGAGTCTGAAGAGGAATTTATAGACTGGTATCATACATATGGGCAAATATCAGACTTATGGACTTGATCTGGACTGGGTTCAGATGTCTTCTCAATATACAATTGCACTTTTATATAAAGCTCTTTCTTATACACATATAAGTGTCCATGAATTTGTTTCTCTAGTCTACCCGGACTAACACCATGCCCTTAAAATGATTTTGGGCCACTTGAACATATAAATGAATTGAGCTATAGATGGAGTAATAAAATGTCTTGTTATAATATTGAGTTTACAAATTAAATTCACAACCATATTTGAGAACAAATATTGCTTTTCAAATTGCAGCTCCTCCCAGACCTATCACAGTTCACGAGAATTTTTCACATTTGACATGGATGTCTTTGCCATCAATAGTCATCTAACAAAATTTTCCAGCATACAAGTTCCTTTCTTTCTAACTAGCTTAAAATATAGTATTTTTTAATTCAATCAGGCTACTTTTGCTGATTTTTACCATAAGTCATAAGTATTCACTTTCTATTTATGATCTCCATGATGTGATCACTTAATTTATTGCTTTTAAAAATGATTCTTAAGCCTAATTTCCAATGGCACTCAACACTTAGAAATGAGAGATTGTACTCTGGAATAATGACTACAGCCAAGTTAAATTTATTTGCCTTTTTTTATGTAACCAATTCTCTGCAGTAACCTTTATAATTGAACATTGATTGAAACTCTTTCAGGCGAATCTTCCCCCAAACATTCTTTGTTGTTCAACTTGAAATTATTTAAAGAATGCCCTATGAGACTTGAATGTGGGGTTTCAAGCTTTTTTTAGAGACAGACATCATTTTGAGGACACCTTAAGCAGATTGTACACAACTGGCCCTTAACTTCCAAAGAGGAAAAATTGTGGTAGCAATTGTCAAAATTTTCACCTTAGCACTTATGTGTTGATTATATCATTTAATCTTGACTATAGAGCAATTATTGGCTCTATTTTGTTGGGGTTTTTTAAAATCACTTTATTAGGGCTCTAGTTCTTTAATGCTTCCTCCACACCCACACCCTCTATCATGACCCCAATTCTACCTTACAAATCTGGCTAGACCAGAGCATGTACACAGGTACAAATAAGAGCTGAAAACAGAGGGAATCCAGGACAGATAAACCCCTCAGGTGAGGGCTGTTCAGGCAACAGACCCTGCTTAACTAGCAGTTGGAGATCTTAGGCTAGGTTCTGTGTAAAACAAATTCAGTGAAACAAGTATATATATATAATGAGAAATTTTTATCAAGAAAATGGTTCACATAGTTGTAGAAGAAGGCAATTCCAAGTCTGGGCATGTTCCAAGTCCATGGGTTAGATGTTAGACTAGATGCTTCTCCTGACTTGCATGGCTGCAAGGACTGATGAGCCCAAACGAAACAGGAAAATGACAGGCTAGTGGCTGCAGAGGTGAATGAATCCAAGATCTGCAGGTCATATGGTAGGCCACTGACGACTCCCAGAACTAGAAAGCAAAATGATATATCACTGGCCCAATCACCAGAGGTCAATGAATAAGAAACAGAATTCAGGTGAAACAACCAAAAAAAAAAGGCAAACGTTGCCACAGCGTCCACTTATATTGGAAGCTAACCACTCTCCCAAAGCGATGTTCTTCCAATTAAGTATATTAAGTCTGTGATCTCAGTAAGGATGTTGCACCCCACCCTAAATGTCTTACAGTTGATGGGCTCAAAGCAGATTCTCTTATGAAAGTGATTACATTGTTTTAGATTATATCACAAGGAATTACTAAGTTGTGGGTTTTGTTTTTTGTTATTTTTAGGAATTACTAGGTCTTAACTGCCAAACTTTGAACACTATTAACAGAAGATCTAATGAGCTTTGGGAAAACATCAGGAACATCATAAAGAAAGCAAAATGTTATTAAAAAAAGAAAGAAAGAAAAAGTCAGCATGTATGTCAGAGGAAACTCTGAAACTTGCTCTTAATTGGAGAGTTGCTATGGCAAATGGAAGAAATGATGCAGTAAAAGTACTTAGCAAAAAATTTCAAAGGGCAGCTCAAGAACACAAAGTATTATAATGAAATATACAAAGACCTAGAATTAGAAAACCAAAAAGAATAATAAACTCATCATATCTTAAGCTGAAGAAAAAATTGAAGCTAGTGGTACAATATTAAAAGACTCTATGGGCTTCTTCCATGAGGACTTAATTGATGTCTCATTTAGATAGCTGCTTATTTAAAAACAAGCCTTTAAGACCCCAGACACTATTATTTCTGATAGCTGGGCACCATCTACTTTCTTCACCACACTTTGCTACAGCACTCATATCTTCATTGATCTCTTCATGAGGTCAAGAATCAAGCAGGGCCATGTCATAAGAATTAGTTGTTCTAAGATTGGGGCTATAATTAAGTAAAAACCCAGAATCCATTCATGCATCTATGGTTTATATGTTACAGGCTTACATTAGAGACATCATTGTCATTATGTATTAGAGAACATTATCAATCATCCCCATGGTACATCACTTCCATTGCTAGCAAGTCAATACAGACCCATAGTGACCCCATAGGGCAGAGTAGAACAACCCTCATGAGTGTCCAAGCCTACAAATATTCACAAAAACAGAAAGATCCATCCCTCCTCTGTGTAGTTGGCTGGTGGTTTCCAACTGCTTACTAAGTCCACATGAAAGAAACACACCAGCATGTGTGATCCAAGGATTTTAAATAATATAATCCAAATCTAAAGGAGGGAATGACATCAGAGCTTAAATTTGTGGTGTAGTGGTTAAGAATTGGGCTGCCATCTGCATGGGCAGCAGTACAAAACCACCAGCAGCTCCTTGGGAGAAAGACTTTCCTTTCTACTCCTGTAAACAGTTACAGTCTCAGAAATCCATCAGGAGACTGCTATGAGTCAGCATTGACTGTATGACAGTGATTTTGGTTTCGGTTTCGTTTGCAGAAGGTTATGGATGACAGTGGAAGCCCAAAAGTCATTTGCAGGGTCCACACATGGATTTAACCTCCAGTAAATCCCCTCCAATCATAGTGGAGGGATTTAAATAGCCTTGTTATCAGAGAGTATTGTAAAGTCGATTATGGCAGATTTAGTTAGATCAAAATGTAATATCATTTAAGTTCATTTTACACCAATTTTAAAGCTATTTATTTTTTGTTTAGTTTTAAATGAAGGGGAAATACATGTGTATTAAGGTCCTAGGGGAATCCTCTCTGACCAGTGCTCAGGGCTGTAAATAGCCTTTCTAACATGTAGGATGCATTGGAAAGTGGATTATTATAGATGCAGTTAGGTTAAAAGTTAGCACTATATCACATGATCTTTCTTATGACCCATTTAAATTTGTTCTACTTTTAAAATATTTTCTGCTTTCTTTATGATTGAAGGTATATATTTCTGTAATTATTAGCTTTTGTTTCTTTTTAAAAATGTTTTTCTTCATATGAAATCAGGATAGGTAAGTTTATAGAAATAGTAACTGGATTAATGGTTACCTGGGGGTATGGCAGGAGAGGTAGGGGGAAAATTGGGAACTAGTAATAACAAGTACAAAAATGAATGAAATGTCATAGAATTTATTGTGGTGATGATTGTACAACTCTTTTTGATGTGATTGAACTATTGGATTATATGCCAATGAAACTGTTTGGGGGAAAGTCTATTAACTAAATATTGACTAATGAAGGAAGTATCAAAAGAAAATGGAAGGAATACAGACTCACTGTACTAAAAAGAAGTTGACATTCAACCATTTCAAAGAGATAGTATAGGATCAAGAACTGATGGTGCTGAAGGAAAAAGTCCAACCTGCACTGAAAGAATTAGCCAAAAACAAGGCTCCAGGAATTGATGGAGACCAATTGAAATGTTTTAACAAACTGATGATTCACTGTGAGCACTCACTGGCTTATGCCAAGAAATTTGGAAAAGAGTTACCTGACCTACTGACTAGAAGAGATCCGTATTTGTGCCCATTCCAAAGAAAGGTGACCTTACAGAATGTGATATCAGTAATAACACATGGAAGTAATATTTTGCTAAAGCTGATGTAAAAATGGTTGCAGCAGTACATTGGCAGGAAGTGGCCAGAGCTTCAGGCTGAATTCAGAAAATGTAGAACAAAGAATATCACTGCTAATTTCATATGAATCTTGGCTGAAAGCAAAAATATAAGCAAAAAATGCTTGTATTTGTTTTATTGGCTTTGCAAACTGTGTGGATCATAAATTATGGATAGCATTGAGAATAACAGAAATTCCAGAACACTTCATAAATATTAGAGTATCTGAAACAAAAAGGCACTTATACTCTACCTTATAGTGTGGCAATGGTAATGGGCTATTGCAAGAATCCTTGCCCAGCCAAGTTGACACAGAACTTAATTACCATATCAATGAATTTCAGAAGAAAGTTCTGTGCTTCCTGGGAAAGTCTAGTATAACAGCAATCAGTGAGGTCTGAAGGCCTTGTAAAAAGGGAGACATAGGGTATGTGTACTCCATTTGTGTATTGGATCAGTTTCTATGCCATTCCAAAATTTAAACAATCCATAGGGCCTTTCCCTAGCCATTCTGATGAGTTATTCATTCAGTAATATTTATTGAGCACCTCTACTCTACATTAGATACCAGTGATACATTATAGAGCACTACCTTACAATTAGGTTTATATCTAGGATTAGTGTCTGCAAACTTTTAAATTGTATATAGGTAGCAGGAATAAGAGGCAGTATATTCTCTTTTAAGTATATTTATAAATTATATGCATTTATTCCTTTACATGTGAGAGAAAGGTGAGGTTTTCTTCTCCCATTAAGAGTTATAGTCTCAGAAAACCACAAAGGCACCTTTATCCTGTCCTATAGGATCACTATGAGTCAAAATCTACTCAATGGCTGTGACTTGGACTTGATTCCTATACATATATACTTTATGTATATTTAGTAGAGAATGTATGAGGGGTGCTGTGGGTTACACTGGATTGCTAACCTCAAGGTCACTAGCCAAATCCATGGGAGAAAGATGAGGCTATTTGCTCGCATAGAGATTTACAATTTTGGAAACCACATATAATCAGAAACCATCATGAGTCAGAATCAATGCAATGCCAGGAGATTTTGTTAGATTTTATTTTTGATGATCCTCTATATAATATCTAAGCACATTATAGGAATTCATAAACAATAGCCATTTTAAGTGAATGGGATATTTAAAATTAAAAAACTAAACAACAACAACAAAACTCAGTCATCAAGTCAATTTTTATTCATAGCGATGCTACTATAAGTAAAAGTAATATTCAACTAACTACAATTGGGTCAATTATAACTCATAACAACCCTATAGAGCAGAGTAGAACTGCCTCTATAGGTTTTCAAGACTATCTCTTTACGGGAGTAGAAAGGTTCATCTTTTTTTTCCACAGAGAAGATTGTGGTTTCGAACTGCTGACCTTGTGGTTAGCAGCCAAACACATAACCCATTATACCACTACTTTCAATATAGCACAGAACAACTAGAAAGGAACTCAATGAAGACCCAGAAAAACTAGCAACATGATCAACTAACTTGATCTCATAAAAATATACATAGTATTACCCAAAATAAATGCAATCTATGAATAGAAGTATGAATAAATACACAGACTAAACAAATTGAGAAGGGAGTGGGGTACTATACCTACATGTATGTATGGGTTTACCACAGAATATCCCTACACATGTATTTGTCTATGCTGCAAGTACATTCATGAATGGGTGGAGCACAGAGGGGGAGAAATGCTAAAAAATATCTAATATGCAATCACCCTGAGGGAATTAGTTGTTAGAACTTGGGGCTTGGGACCAGGGTTTTAGAGAACACCAAGGTCAATGGGCTTAATGTAGTCCACAAAGACAAAGTTCTACATCTACTTTGATGAGTGACAAACAGGGTCTGAACACTTCAGGAGCAATCATCTATGGTGCAACACTGGTCTATCCTCTGTCAGGGCAAAGAAGGGTGGAGGAAAATGTGTATTATAAGAGATTATCAGACTAATGGACTATGAACCACTCACGCATCATCCTCCATGACCCTGAGATAAGAAGAATTAGATGGTACCCAGTTACCACGACCAATTGCTTTGAAATGGATCATGTTAAAAGGTCCTCAGCAGAGTGAGAGAAAAACACAGAATAAAACTCAAAATCACACAAAAATGTTTAGGCTCACTATTGAGACAGAACCTGGTGGAACCCTAGACTATGGTCATTCAGACCTAAAACTACCTTAATTTTCAGAAAATGAAGAGAGGTCCCTAAGATGAACATAACCCTAGGAGAGTACACACTCCTTGGAATAATCAACCATTTGAAATCAAAAGGGCATCACTTACCCATAGTCATTTCCAACTTAAGGCAACCCTATAAAGTTCAGAAGGGTTAGGATTGGGGAAGGGAAACACATGAAGGAAATAGGATAAGTGATACCACATTTTGTGGGAATTGCAATCAGTGACATGAAACAAAAAATATGAATTTTTGAATGGAAAACTGATTTGCTCTGTAAATCTGCACCTAATTCACAATAGGTTTTTAATTAATTAAGTATATTTACTGTATATATATTAAGTTTATAAAATGTTGAAAATTTAATGGCCAATATTTAATAAGTCAGTTAATTTTGTGGTCAATTTGACTAAACTATTCCAGAACCTGGTTTAATTAGGTGACTTTTATTGATGTTGACAACTTATGTGCCAGTGTAGAAATGAGCTCCATTTTTTAAAGGGTTTTAAAGAACTGATTTTTCTGAAGTAGATCACTGGGTCTTTCTTCTGAGGCATTTCTGGGTAAATGCAATCCTCCAATATTTTGGTTAGCAACTGAGCACATTTACACTACCCTGGGACAACAGGCTATCACATAATACACTGCCATTAGGTCTATTCCAATTCAGAGAAATACTAGAAGACAGAGTAAAATTGCCCCTTGGTATTTATAAGGCTTTTAGCCTTTATGGAAGCAGACTGCCACATCTTTCTTCTATAGAACAGCTGGTAGGCTTGAAGCATCAACCTTTGCAGTCAGCAGCTAAACATTTTAGTCTCTGCACCACCAGGAATCCTTAACTGAGCTATAAAATCAAACCAGACCCATGGACATCAAGTTAATTCTGAATCTAGTGACTGCATTGATTTAATCAAGCACTAATCAAAGTGTTGTTATAAAAGTATTTGGTAGATATGATTAACCACTACATTCAATTATCCTGAATAATGATCATTTGATCAGTTAATGGTCCTCAGAGCAAAAGTTGAAATGCACCTTAGAGATGGGGAGAGTCTACCTTAAGAAATTATCATCAGTTCCTGCCTCAGTTTCTATCCTAACAGCTTGCTATGCAGATTTCACACTAGCCACACTCTACAAATCTTTAAAGTAAACATCTTTACACACACACACTCACAAAAACACACACATACATAAGCATGATAGGCATACATATATATCAGTTATACTGGGTCTATATATCTGTACAAAACTGATAGTTGATATTTAAATAATGAAATTTGCAAGTTGAAAGTGTATTCATGAAATTATTTTAATAATAATAATAATAATACCTCTTTTAAAATGTTATATGAATATGTTTCACTAAAAATGTAAAATGAACTTAAGAATTACAACTCAGGAAGAAGAAAATTTTTCCAACTTCTGCAAATTTCCTGGTACAAAATGATTTTATGATCTTTGATTGAGAACTTAAATAATATTTGGCATGAAATGAATATCCAACTTTGGGATTTTAACAAAATATATGTATATATATTTATCTCACAGTTCTACTTCTTGACTTTTATACTAGTCAATATAAATTAACGTTCATAGCTTGCCAATCCACCAGTTGTCTGTCAATTTCTCATACTGTAGTACTTGCTTGTTCCTGTAATGCTGGAAGCTATGTCACCAATATTTCACACATGAGCAGGGTCACCCATTATAGATAGGTTTTAGCAGAACTCCTAACTAACCCAGGTTGGGAGAAGAACCTAGTGATTCACTTCTGGAAAAGGTGTTATGAAAGAAGTACAGCCAGAATGCTCCTTAGAAATGAGGATGGCAAGACTTTGTCTCACATGCTTTGGGCACCTTATCAGGAGAGTGCAGTCTCTCTGGGATATCATGGTTGACAAAGTAGATGGTCAAAAAAAAAAAAAAGAGGGATATCATGGTTGACAAAGTAGAGGGTCAGTTAAAAAAAAAAAGAGGAAGACTCTTAAGATGGATTGACATAATAGCTGCAACAATGAGTTCAAGCACACACGTAAGCGGTGAAGATGGCACAGGACTAGCTGGCGTTGCATTCTGTTGTACAGGGGTTGCTGTAAGTCAGAGCAGTCCTGACATCAATAAAAAAAGGTCATTGTGCTTACTTTCTTAGGGGAATTTTATGGAAGACAAAAGAATAAATCTCTACAAGTAACGTTATAAGTATCAATATATAACTGAGGGACATGTTTTTGGCAAGAAGTCATCCAGCTCTAATACTCCCATAAGTATGACCCATGCATAGGTTTAATGAAAGCACTTTGGGAAGTACAAATAACCATACAAATGGGACTTATGAAAATTATTACTTGGCTACTACACTTACTTACTAAGTGCTTTTTTTCATGATTTTATCTAATTACTACACTTTGGGTTTTATTTATTTACATATCACCCAATAATTCTAGCAGAAAACTTTTAGACTGAAAGGCTGTTTAAAAACTAAATGATAGCTATTATTGGTGTAGAAACACTGAAATTATAAGAATTAAATTGCAATAAAGTCAATTTTAGAATATATTTGTCGAGAACATCTATGGATCCTTTAACCAAATCAGCAACCACTCTCCTCAAATATACTCCTGTTTATAGCATTTGCCTCTCTTTCATCACTTGATTCACTAGTTCTGAGAGGAGGTTTCTTGTGTCCACATATATCTACCTCTTTGGCTACACTGGTTGGTCCAGAGGCCAGGCTTGACCAATGACACTACCTGATATAGTTTTCAATTTGAGCCTGGCTACACGAATATCAGCAATGTATCCACAGATTGTGATAATAACTCTAAATGTCAATGGCCTCAACGCCCACATTAAAAGAAAAAGGCTTTCAGCTTGTCTTGGAAAACATAGCCCATCAATCTGTTGCCTGCAAGAAACACATCTTAAGCTCTCAGACAAGAATTAACTAAGAATAAAAGGCTGGCAGAAGATAGACCAGGCAAACGGCAACGCAAAAAACCAGGAGTTGCAATCCTAATCTCAGACAAAACTGATCTCAAGGTTCAAACCATAAAAAAAGACAAGGAGGGGCACTTTATAATACTCAAAGTATCACTTTACCAGGATCCCGTGAGCATACTAAATATATATGCGCCAAATGAGAGACCCGCGAAATTTGTCAAGCTATTCAGAACATGAAGAAAGATATCACAGACTCAACAATTATAGTAGGGGACTTTAATACACTGCTTTCAGATAAAGATAGATCATTGGGAGGGAAGCTGACTGAGCAAAGAGATTTCAGAGCTAAAAACTACAATTAGGCAACTAGATCTGATAGCCATATTTAAAGCTTTCCATCCAAATGCAAATAAATACACGTTCTTCTCAAGCACACATGTCACATTTTCTAAAATAGACCTCATGCTGGGACACAAGTCAAGCCTGAGCAAATTCAAACACAGAGATTATACAGATGTCCTCAGATCACCATGACATAAAGCTGGAGATCAATAAAAGGATGACCAGGAAAATGAGGGCAAACAATTGGAAGATGAATAATGATCTTCTGTGACATGAACGGGTACTAACCCAGATTAGAAGGGAGATATAAAAGTTTCTAGAAGCTAATGAGAATGAGAATACTTCGCATCAAAACCTATGGGATATGGCAAAAGCAGTCATCAGAGGTAGCCTGATAGTAATAGGAGTATATATGAAAAAGGAAGAGAGACTTATGATGGATACACTTTCACAAAACCTCCAGCAATTCAACAGAACAATCCCTCCAACAGCAAAAGAAGTAATAAAAATCAGGGCAGAGTTGAACCACTGGGAAGACAAAAGAACAATGCAGAAGATTAATGCAACAAAAAGCTGGTTCTTTGAAAGGATCAACAGTATCGACAGACCACTGGCAAACCTAACTAAAGAAAGGAAAGCGCAAACAACAATAGAAAAGATGAGGAATGAAACAGGGGTAATCACAATAGACCCTATTGAGATTAAAAGGAAAATCACAAAGTATTATGAAATCCTGTACTCTAATGAGTTCAACAATGTTGAAGACATGGACGAATAGTTGGAGAAACGATCCCTCCCTAGGCTATCCCAGATAGGGGTCAAGAACTAAACTAACCCATAGGAAAAGAAGAAATAGATATGGTTATTAAGAAGCTACCAACAAAAAAAGCTCCCAGACCAGATGGCTCCACTGGAGGATTCTACAAAGCATTAAGGGAAGAGCTGACACCAATCCTCCATAAAGTATTTCAGAGAGTAGAAAAGGATGGCAAACTCCCAAACTCATTTTACGAAACCAGTATAACTTTGATACCCAAACAGGGTAAGGATCCCACAGGAATAGAGAACTATAGACCAATACCTCTAATGAACACAGATGCAAAAATCTTCAACAAGACATTGCCCAATAGAATACAAACATATATAAAACGTATCATCCAACAGGATCAGGTAGGATTCATCCCAAGGATGCAGGGATGGTTTAACATCCGAAAATCCATCAATATTAAATGCCACATTGATAAGAAAATGTATAAGAATTACATGATAATAACTATAGATGCAGAAAAAGCATTTGACAACATCCGGCATTCATTCTTAATTAAGATACTCAGGAGGACAGGAATGGTAAGGCAGTTCCTCAATTTAATACAAGCTATCTATGACAAGCCGACAGCTAACATCATAGTCAATGGAGAGAAGACGAATCAATTCCACTGAAAAAGGGACTAGACAAGGATGTCCCTTGTCCCCATTTCTATTCACTATCACATTGGAGGTCCTAGCTAATAACATAAGACAACGGAAAGACACCAAAGGTATCTAACTGGGAGAGAAGGAGGTGAAATTATCGTTATTTGTAGATGACATGTTTCTGCACATTGAAAATCCCAAAAGCTCCAAAACCAAGTACTGACAGCGATAGAGGAATATGAAAGAGTGGCAGGACATAAGATTAACAAACAAACGTTTGTTAATTGGTTTGTCATACACATCAAAAAATGTACATTATAATTAAGTTAATGTAATAGGTAAGCTAGCACATGTAGCTGAAAAGTTGGAAAATAACTTTGTTTGAAATAACTTTTTAAGAACATAAACATCTGGCTGTTTCCCAAAACATCTGGAACATTCACTGGTTGGCTCGCTTATGTTTAGTTAGATGCATTTTATAAAGGCGAGAAGTAAAAGTAATAAAAACATGATGTAAAAGATCTGTACAAAATACTTCTAATTTTAGATGAGATCAACATGTTCAAGAAGGTGTATCTGTTTATCTGTAGATGGTACTTCTAATTTTAGGGAGGTCTCCTACTCCTTGAAAGTGCATCATGAGGGGCAATCAATATTAAAAAAACTCATGTCAGAAGTTTTAGAGCACTGACAACATATCATATCTTTTTTCTTTTCTTTATTTCTGTATTTGGTTACATAGTCTTTGTACTTTCATTGTATGATTGATACAAGATAATATCATTGTAATGTTCAAAAACTGGTTTTAAAACTCGAATAGAAGGCATATTTTTTAATCATTATAGAGAAGAGCTCCACTAAAGTAGTATTTGGAATGTCCTATCTCTTAGCTTTAAAATTAAAATTACATTTATTCTTTGGTGTCCCTGTCAGCATTTCTAATGTCAGAAAGATCTTTTGTTGGAGACATCAGCAGACCCAAATGAGCCTGGAAAATTATTTACTGCCTTATTATGTGTCAGCCCTTAACCCGGGTGGGTCATTTACTTTATATTATTTCATTCTCACAAACCACTTTAAAAGACAGATACTATTAGTATTTCTATTTCACAAATATGATCATAAAACAGTTAACTTCCAGTTCCCAAATTCTATCTGAAAAATAACAGCTACCAATCATCTAATACCTGTTAACATGAGGGTAGGGGTGGGATTGGCAGAGGCTTTTCATGTGCAAAGGGTTTCAAAAAATTGGTGGAAAATTTCCATCTTTCAATTCCATTTTCTACAAACTTTCCACTATCCCATTTAACTATTAACTATTTCATTGAATCCACTCTACAGTCTGAAGAGGCGGGTGCCATTATTTCACCCCAGTTTTAAAAACAAACAGGTAATCTAAGCTTTAGACAGTTTTGCCAAAGTTATAGAGCTGGGGTCAGAACAGAGGAAAATAACACCACCACCCCAAGGCCTTTGCCTTTAACCTTTATGTGCGCCTCAGCAAGAAATAGTTAATGTTATATTTATGACAGGAATCAGTTGTAAAAGAAAGAAAGAAAAAGCAGTGATCTAAAAAAATGCATGTGGCAGTAACATAATCTGGTGTCAACTTGAGACCATTAAGAGTGAAGGGATGTAATTGAGCCTGTCAATCAAGTTGCAGCTTGATGACCTCATCTGGAGGTGCTATGAAGATAAATAGCTCGCTGGAGGAGGGACACACAGATTCTCTGTGAGAGACATTCCTGTTGACAAGTCACATGGAGCTACACTAATGCATCCAGAGCCCTGGAACTGGAGTAGCCACGTGGAGACCCACACCAGCGCTGGGATGCCTCCACCGCCACTGGATCTATAAGATTTCCCACCCATGGCCTGTGCTCTTCCTGCACGCAATTTCACTGCATGTGTTGTGTGAATCTGAAAAGGAATTTACAGACTGTTATCAGATATACAGGCTAATATCAGACTTATGGACTTGATCTGGACTGGCTTGGGATGTTTTCTTAATGTACAATTGGTCTTTGATACAAAGTTTTCTCACACACATATGAGCGTCTGTGGATTTGTTTCTCTAGTCTACCTGGACTAACACCATGTATGTGTTTGAAACTCGACACATGCAATTAAGGAAACAAGCATTTTAAATAGAGTCACTTGAATGAAGATCATCTACTTTTATAAAGACTTACAAAGTAAACAAGAGGGCAACTAAAAGTAATAGAGCTAAACACCCTGCACCTGGTCTTCTGAGAATAAATTTTGAAATCATGTCTTCCTGAATTGAACTCATATCTTTATCAGATACCTTATTTTATGTTGCTAAGAACTGACAAAGCCTGGAATTGTCAACTGAAGCTAAGAAAAAAGGGCACGAATGGCTATGAATGAACATAGTGCCAAATAGCATACCATATTGGAATCATTCATTGGAGTTTCTTTATCTTCACTGCAGATTGTTAGCCAGAATTATGTATTGAAAATGTACAGCTTGGCTGACCTTGATTTTGTAAAAATAGTAGAGAATTACAGAATAAATTGACTAAACTTTCTATTTGAACAGAATTTCCCCCCTCCCCCGGTTTTATTTTTTGGGGGGTGGGGTGGGGTGTTCTGTTTGTTATGTTTAGGTAGCCAACAGTAAAAATAGAGATGGTTGCTAAGATTTCTATGAAGGAATTACATATAACTGGGAAAACTGCTCAAAAGTATGGCTTTCCTACAGTTTCCAAAGAAATTTTGAAGAAAATATCTTCAAATAATAAAAGGCAACACGCAAGTAAAATTAGATATTTGTTGACTACCTAACTCTAAGCAGGCCACTTTACAAATTCTGTGGCAAGCAATCTGGTTTGGAAGAGAAAATGATAAAAATGTGAAACTTAAGGATCGGCCTTTCCTGGTTGGTACTTTGGCCATTCCATTCTTTCCACACTCATAGTGAACTGCAATTGACACTTCTTTGGGTGAAGCATGCATTGGAAATTTCAAACATGTGAGTGTGCCACCTGGTGGAGAATGAGTGTTCGCTTGCCATTTGCAAAGAATTGACTGGAACTTTTATGGGCCAAGTAAGAAAGGCTGTGCCTTTGTTTCTCTTTGGCAGATAACAGATTTGTTTTGAAATTTTATCTTTCTAATATTGAAATAATGTTCTACCCATTATTACCACTTAAACTTCAAGAGTCTGGGTGGCACACGTATTTTGCTATCTTCTACTAAGCTACAGCTTGGCACTATGAATATGCATTGGATTGGTTATCACAAGGTCATTGGTTCAAATCAACCAATCACTCCACAGGAGCATGCTAATGCTTTCTACCACTGTAAATATTTTCTTTCTTGGAAACCCTAAATCAGGTCATTATAAGTTGAAATCAATGCAATGGCAGTGGGTTTTTGTTACCATAAAAATTGGTAGTTCATCACATCCACTGCTGGTGGACCTGTAGGTATGCACAGCCACTATGGAAATAGATTTGGTGATTTCTAAAACAGATGAAAATTGAGCTTACCACACAACCCAGCAAACCCCCTACTGGGCATATACCCAGAAGAGGCAAGAAACAAACTACGGCCAGACATCTGTGCTCCAATGTTCATTGCGGTACAGTTCAAAATCACAAGGAGTTGGAAAGAAACCAAATTTCCATCAACAGACGAATGGATTAAAAAACTGTGGTACATACATACAATGGAGTACTATGCATCACTTAAAAACAGTGATGAACGCATGAAGCATATCACCGCATGGGAAGAACTGGAGGAAATTATGCTAAGTGAAGTAAGCCAAGCAAAAAAGGACAAGTACAATATGAGTCCACTGAAGTAACTTCATTAAAAACAAAAAACAAAAAAGAAAGAAAAGAAAAATGCAAAAGGGGCTTAGGGAAAAAGCTACTGTATACAAACATTCCTGGGGTGAGGTCCATGTAGTATGGCAGGGGCCAGACCAAATCCAGGGGTGCATATGGTAGCCAAATAAAAAGGAGGGGTTGGGAGGAGGAAGGGAAAAAAAAGAGATGTGTGGCGGGAGAATAAGTCACTGACCCACCCAAGGGGAGGGTATTGTTTGTGTCTCCACAGGGAAAGAGGGACAAGATTTAAATCCAGTGTTCTGGGATGGGGATGCAGCGTGCCCTCATGGAGAGGGGAACCAGTGGAGGGACCTGACGGCTCAGCTCCCATACCAGCTACGTGAACAACTGCCCCTCCCTCCAAGAGAATTTACTTTATTGGATGGCACTGAAGCTGAAGCTCAGGGAGAGGGACATGTCTGATCAGAGCACATGGGAGCAAATGAATGAGGAAGAAGAGAGAGTGGAGCACATCCTGGCCCATCAGGCCTGGTGGACGATATCCCCACTCTGAACAGCCAATGCACACAGTGTAACATATGGCTGATCCCACTATGAGATACAATGCCTTGCTGACCCATGGTCCTATGGGAGACTCAGTGTTGGGATTGACCTGGACTGACCCCGCGACACTGAGACAAAACACTAAAGGCATGCCAGCAGAGCAATGGGGGTAGGGTGGGAGTGGAGGAGGTGGACTCCCGAGGTAGTGCAAAGGATAGACTCTGGGGCCAGAGCATGGCACCCCAGAGGACTTGACTGGAGGACATGCCTAGAGGTAAAAAATCAGACCTTTATCTATTTACAGGTTTTTCTTTCTTTTGAAAAATTTTTCCTTTTTCTATTTTTAAAAAAATTAATTTATTCTTTTATGGGTCATTGGTTTTCTTTTCTGTTGTCATCGTTGTGCTCTCTTTTGTCACTTTGTCTTGCTGTGCCTTGTTTTTTGGTGCATATTATTATCTCTGCAGATCTATCTAGATAAGATAGGCTGGATGAACAGTCTGGAGGAGAAAACAACTGAACCGATGGTTCTGGGGGGACATGGGAGAGGGGGAAGAGGGGCAAAGGACGTGGTGTTGAGCAACTCGGGGACAATGGATCAACAAGTAATCCAAAATTAGTGGCAAGGAGGGTGTGAGAGGCCTGGTAGGGATTCAGCAAGGGCAATATAACCCAGAGAATTTACTGAAACCCAAATGAAGGCTGAGCATGATAGTGGAACAAGAGGAAAGGAAAAGGAAATAAAGGAAAGAACTAGGCAACAGAGGGTATTTATAGAGGTCTAAATATGGGCGTGCACATATGTAAATATATTTATATAGGATGGTGGGGAAATAGATCTACATGCATATAGTTATAGTTTTAGTATCAAAGCAGCAGATGGACATTGGATCTCCACTCAACTATTTACTCAATGCAAGGACACTTTGTTCTATTAAATTGGCATTCCATGATGCACACTTTCCCAACATGATTGCTGAAGACAAATGTGTGCATAAGCAAATGTGGTGAAGAAAGCTGATGGTGCCTGGCTATCAAAAGATATAGCATCTGGGGTCTTAAAGGCTTAAAGAGAAACAGCAGACATCTAGCTGAGAAGCAACAGAGCCCATACGAAAGAAGCACACCAGCCTGTGTGACCACAACGTGTCAAAGGGATCAGGTATCAGGCATCAAAGAACAAAAAACATATCATTGTAAGTGAGGGTGAGTGCAGAGTGGAGACCCAAAGCCCATATATAGGCAACTGAACAACCCTGTATGGAAGGGTCCCGGGGAGATGAGCCAGTCAGGGTGCAGGGGAGTAATGATGAAATATACAACTTTTCTCTAGTTCTTAAATGCTTCCTCCCCCAACTATTATGATCCCAATTCTACCTTACAAATCCAGCTGGACCAGAGAATGTACATTGGTACAGATAGGAACTGGAAACACAGGGAATCCAGGACAGATGACCCCTTCAGGACCAATGGTGAGATTGGCAATACCTGGAAGGCGGAAGGAAGGTGGGGAAGAAAAGGGGAAAACGATTACAAGAATCTACATAAAACCTCCCTGGGGGATGGAAAACAGAACAGTGGGTGAAGGGAGACATCGGACGTGTAAGATATGACACACACAAAAAAATTATAAATTATCAAGGGTTCGTAATGTAGGGGGGAGTGGGGATGGAGGAGGGAAATGAGGAGCTGATATTAAGGGCTCAAGTAGAAAGCAGATGTTTTGAGAATGATGATGGCAACAAAGGTACAAATGTGCTTGCCACAATGAATGGACATATGGATTGTGATGAGAATTGTACAAACCCCCAATAAAATGATTTTTAAAAATTGGTAGTTCAAAGCCACCTGAGGCTCTGTGGACGAAAGGCTTGTTGATCTGCTTCCATAATGATTACCACCCAAGACAACCCTATGGACAATGCTTGTCTATAACACACGGGATCACCTTTTAAGGTCCAATTTGAGGACAGCTGTCATTACCATACACTTGTTTTCAGCTGGTGAGGATAATGAACTAGCGGGAAATAAGGATTTATTCCTGTGTTCCCCACACTCTTCCTAGAGGCATGGAGAAAATTCAAGACCCAAGGCCTGTGATATAGCTTTTAATTCAGGGGTCCTGTTGACAGTTTGATTCATAAATCTTAGAACACTTTTGAATTTTCTTTATTTCTACTCTAGAGTATGAAATTTGATAGTTAAAAAACAGATATCGAAGAATTTAAATTCTGAGTCCTGTTGGAAATTTTGTAATAGAGCTTGCCTCATTTGCATGGTTACTATATTAAAAATTTTTTAAGGAAAAGTAAGGGATTCCACAAGATAATGGACTCTGCTTAGGGTACTTTTGTATAGCTAAAGATGGAAAAGTTTAGATTATTGTTTCAACAGTGAATTGTTTTAAATATTTTAATAACATGTTGATTTTTACAAGAGAACCTTAACTATTCTTTCCCTCAGCATTAAGTAGAGTTTTCAGATAAAATACAAGATGCCCAATTTAATTCGAATTTTAGATAAATATTAAATACTTCTTATAGCATAAATGTGTCTCAGTCAATAATTGGGACTCACTCAAAAAATTCACTGCCTTTGAGCCAACTGTAATTCAGAGTGTCCCTATAGAACAGGGTAGAACTGTCCCTGTGGGTTTCTGAGGCTGTACATACTTAGGGAATAGAAAGCCTCCTCTTTCTCCCATGGAGTAACTGGGAACTCATACTTTTACCATGATTTGGTTTTATCTGTTTTGTTGTTTTGTTTGTTCCCTAATAGGGGTAAGTCAGGTATCAGAAGTGGAAAAATAAAGATGTAACTAATAATTAATGATGCAGGAAGAATCAAAAGGAGATGGAAGAGATACACAGAATGAACTAAAGAGACTTGGTTAACATTCAACCATCTCCAAGAGGTAGCATATGACCAAGAACTGCTGGTATAAAAGGAAAGGGTCCAACCTGCACTGAAGACATTATGAAAAAACAAAGCTCAAGGAATTGACAGAATACAAATGTTCCAACAAGCTGATAAAGTACTAGAAGTGCTTACTCTTCTATATTAAGAAATTTGGAACACAGCTACCTGCTCAACCATATGAAAGATATTTGTACTCATTTCAGAAAAATTGCTCACACTAAATGCAGAAAATATCCAATAATATCATTAATAACACTTTATTGAAGATATTGAAAATTGAATGCAGCAGTACATCAAGAAGCTGTCAGAAATCCAAACTGGATTCAGAAGAGGAGTGAAATGAGAAATGTCACTGCTGATACCAGGTGAATCTTGACTGAAAGCAAAGAATGTCAGAAAGAAGTTTACCTGTGTTTCATTGACTATACAAAAACATCAGACTGGGTGAATCATAACAAACTATGGATGACATAGTGAAAAACAGAAATTCCAGAACACTTACTTGTGCTCATGTGGAATCTGAACAAGTATCAGTAGGCAGTCGTTTGAACAGAACAAAGGTATACTGCATGGTTTAAAATCAGGAAAGAGATATCAAGGTCACCAAGAATAATTTGGAGGTTGCCAAGGACTTGTTTAAAAGCGCTTGTAAGTCTGACCGAGAACTCTGACATTTAGAAATAATACAAAAATATGAGTGTTTAAAATCATGTTTTCTTTTAATAAATAAATAAATAAATAAAATCAGGAAAGGAGTGTATCGGAGTTGTATCCTTTCACCGTACATACTTAATCTCTATGCTCTGCAAATAATCCAAGAAGCTGAATTATATGAAGAAGAACTCTGCATTGGTATTAGAGGAAAATTCATTAATAACCTGCAATATGCAGATAACACAACCTTGCTTGTTGAAAGGAAGAAGGGCATGTACCAATTGCTGATGAAGATAAAAGACTGCAGCCTCCAGTATGAATTGCAACTCAATGTAAAGAAAACCCAAATCCTCACAAATGGTGTGTTAGTCTGGGTAGACTGGAGAAACAAAGCCACAGAAACTCATATATATATATATGTATATCCACAGAAGCTCATATATATATATATGAGAGAGAGTTTTATATAAAGGGTAAGTGTATATTAAGAAAGCATCCCAACCCAGTGCTGTCCAAGCCTATAAGTCCAACATCAGCCCATATGACCAACACCGATCTACAAAGTCCTACTCAATCTCACAAAGCACATGCAATGATGCTGACTGCAGGAGGAAAGCCAAATCAGTGAATGTGTAAACATCTCAACACTGGCAGGGGTATCCTCACTGCTGCTCCAGCACCCAGGGCTGCATCATGGTAGGTACATGTGGCTTCACCTCAGGGATGTTTCACAGGAAGTGAGCCTGGCCAGCTAAGGCAAGAGACCAGAGAATAAGAAAGGCAAGGCTCCCTGAGCCATTTATCTCTCCGTTCTTCAATTAATCCCACATGTGTTTATCAGCCAGCTTAGCACAATAAACGTTCACTATCTCAAATGGTAAATAGAGACTATCATAATAAATGTATAAAATAATGATGTCAAGGATTTCATTTTACTTGGCGTTATAGCAGTTAATTACCAGAGTCAAGAAATTATATGGCATATTACATTTTGAAAATATGCATAAAATCTTTTATGTATTAAAGAGCAAAAGGTATGAATCACTCAAGTCATGGCATTTTTAATGGCCTTCTATGCAGGTGAAAGTTAGACAAAGAGTAAGAAAGAACATAGAAGAATTGGTGCATTTGAATTAAGATATTGGAAGAGAATATTGAATGTCCCATGGCCTTCCATGTGTTTATCAGCCAGGTTGGCACAATAAGCTTTAACTATCTCAATCCACCCCTTGACAACTTGGCACCTATACACAATTATTTAGCCTCACAATTGCAGTTAAGTAACACCTATACCTTAATCCTACAATTCTATGAATATGTTCCCCCACCTATGAAAGTTTGTAAGCCAACCACTTCATGCCTTTATCCCCCCAATTTTGGGTATCCGATTTCTATACTGCCCACTTACAATCATTTTTTGGCATGAAGAATCTTCATTCCAATTGTAACCTTGTGATGTCCGCATCCATAAGCAAAGTCAAATCAGGAAAGGTCATCCACAAAGTCAGCAACATTATGCACCAGTTCACAGGCTGAAAAATCTCTTTATCTGGTCGGGTTCTGGTCAACTCAATGTGGGCTGCCTCACACAGCTCCCCAGGGTGCCCATTGGTGATCTTGCCTTTAGACCATGGGCTCTCACAAATACTGAACAAGCCTAGCCCCCTCATGCTAAGTCATGAACTTTAGACCAGTCAACCCGCTCTTATCTTCTCTTTTTCCTGTAAACCAAGTCCACAGGTGTCAGTGGTCAAACTCAACCCATTTCTTTCTTGCTGTATCTCTCCCACTCCCACTCAATAAATAGACTCAGGTGGTCACCTAGCAAGCATTTCAGTCTGCTCACAGGTTCCCTTTAACATTCATTCCCAGAGAGGAGTTTTCTTCATGGTGCCAGATTTTTTCCAGCTTCTGACAAAGACGATTGGTTCCTGAGTACTCCAAAGCTCTGGGTGGGGCATATTTTTTCAAAGCTTTCTTTGCAGGCATGGCCTAAACCCATTTAAAGATCAAATTTTAATGGCTGAAAGCAAGTGGGCTTACGAACTTTCTATTTTCATACTTCCCATATTTTTCACAGAAAACAACCGAGTAAACAGTGTGGCTTTATCTGACCTCTGGCTAGACACAGAAGAAAAACTACCATGAGGGACAAGTCAAACAAACATTACTTTCCATCTTATGATTTGTTTCTCCAGTACCCCACTGCCAAGGTACCATAATATGTTAGTCTAGGTATATTAGAGAAACAAATCCTCAGAAACTCATTTATATAGGGAAAATTTTACATAAAAGGTCAAGAAAACATCTCAACCCAGTGCTGCCCGAGCCACAAGTCCAATAGTAGCCCATATGTCTGACACCAGTCCACAAAGTCCTCCTCCATCTCACAAAACACATGCAATGATGCTCACTACAGGAGGAAAACTGAATCAGTGAGTGTGTAAGCATCTCAGCACTGGCAGGAGTCTCCACACGGCTGCTCCAGCACCCAGGGCTGCATCGGGGTAGGTCAATGTGGCGTTTCCTAAGGGATGTCTTGCAAGAAGTGAGCATTGCCAGCTGAAAAGGGGGAATGGCTAAGACAGCTATACCCTGGTCTGACCATCAGAAAGCAAGAAACCTGAGCACTAGAAAGGAGAAACTCACTGAGTCATTTATCTCTCCACTCTTCAATTAACCCCACATGTGTTTATCAGCACGGTTGGCACAATAAGCTTTAACTATATCACTACCCTCTTTATTTTTCATTTCCCCCCTCTTCATCCACTTACTAATAAGCCTTCCTCCAATCTTGATGCTATATTTGTCATCACGTGATGCAGATTCTCTGATAAATTGCTTAGCATACAGATTAAATATGTATAGTCAGAGGAAACAACCTTGATGCACAGTTTTCCTGATTTTAAACCCTGCGGTATTCCCAGTTTATATTCATAAAACAACCTCTTGATCCATGTATGTGTTACACATGAGCACAACAAAGTGTTCTGGAATTCCCATTCTTCTCAAAACTCAAACAAATTCACTGCCATCAATTCGATGCCAACTCATAAGGACCCAAAGGACAGAGCAGAGCTGTCACTGTGGGTTTCCAAGACTGTGACTCTATAGAAGCAGAAAGACCCCATTTTTCCCCTGAGGAGTGACTGGTGATTTTGAACTTCTGACCTTGCAGTTAGCAGTTCACCTCATAACCACTAAGCAACAAGGGTTCCTTATTTCTTCTCAAAGTTATCCATAAAACCAGTTGATGAGAATCAAAATATGACCTTGAAGTAGCCCATTTGAATTTTAAGAACATATCAAGAGCAGATAATGACAAATTGAATACGAATGACAAAAGACCTGATGGGTTGTAAGATGACTTTAACAACAGCATAGGAATGATTTTTCAAGCCCACATGGCACATATTTGTAGACCACATGCTGGGTCAAAAGGCAAATCTGCACAAATTTAAGCACACTGATATCATACAGACCTCTCTCTCTGACCACTGTGCCATAAGGCTGGAAAGCAACAAAAGGAAGATGCAGAAAACAAGAGCAAAAAATTGGAGGTTGAATAACTCTCTATTGCAAAGGGAGTGTGTACTGGCCCAGATAAGAGATGAAATTAGGAAATTTCTAGAAACCAACAAGAATGAGACCATGATGTACCAAAACTTATGGGACACAGCAAAGGCAGTTATCAGAGGAAGTTTCATAGAAATACATGCACACATGAAAAAGGAAGAGAGACCACAGGGGACAACACCGGAGACACAGTGTGGGAATTGCGCCCAATATAATCTCGCCACAACGAGGCAAAACACTACGGGGGTACAACAAAACAGGAAGGGAACGGAGCAGCAAGATCCCCTGGGAATGCAAGGTGGACTTTGGGGCCAGGGCGTGGTGCCCCCTAAGACTGGACTGGAAAACACTCCTAAAGGCCAACAAATAGTCCTTGAACTAACTACAAGATTTTCTTTCTTCTTGTGTTTTGTTTTGTTTTGATTGTCATTGGTTTGTTGTTGGTGGTGGTTTGTTATATATTGTTGCTTGGTTTTACTCTGTCTTGTTTCTGTGCATGTTATTATCTCCGCAGGTCTGTCTAAATAAGATAGGCTGGATGAACAATCTGGAGGAGAAAACA
>NW_022103913.1:1980212-1982060 GCF_000313985.2 Echinops telfairi | reverse complement strand
GTGGAGAGCAAATGTTTTGAGAATGATGAGAGCAATGAATGTACAGATATGCTTTACACAATTGATGTGTGTATGGATTGTGATAAGAGTTGCATAATAAAATGATTTTAAAAAATAAAAGAAAACGAAAAAGGAAGAAAGACCTATTATTGAAATGCTGGCACAAAATTTACAACAACTAGAGCAGAGTCAACAGGACAATCCTACTAATAGCAAGCGAGAACAAATAATAAAAATCAGGGCTTAGATTCCGGAGAGGGAAAATAAGAAAACTATGGAAAAAATTAATGTTGCTAAAATTTGGTTCTTAAAAAGGATAACATAATTGACAGACCTCTGGCAAACCTAACTAGAGAAAGGAGGGAACAATTTCAATAGCAAGGATGAGGGATGAAAGAGGGGACATTATAACACACCCTAATGAAATCAAAAGGATAATTACACAGTAGTACAAAGGACTATAGCCCAATGAATTCAACAACTTGGATGACATGGAAAAATTCTTGGAAAAACAATCCCTCCTTTGATTATCTCTGATGGACATCAAGAATCTCAACAGACCCATAGCAATGGAAGAAATAAAAAAGTTACCAAGGGATTACCAACATGGACCAGATGGATTCACAGGAGAATTCTACCAAGCATTCAGGGAAGAACGGACACCAATCCTACACAAACTCTTCCAGAACATAGAAAAAGACGGCAAACTCACGACCTTCTATGAAGCTAGTATAACTCTGATACCAAAACTGGGCAAGAATCTCACAAGAATCAAGAACTACAGACCAATATCCCTAATGTACATCGATGCAAAAATTCTTAACAAAATATTGGCCAATAGAATACAAGACTATATAAAACAAATAATTCACCATGACCAAGTAGGATTCATACCAGGGATGCAGGCATGTTTCAACATATGAAAGACCATTAATATCATTTGCCACATTGACATGAAAAACTATAAGAACCACATGATAATATTGATAGATGCAGTAAAAGCATTCGACAACATCCAACACCAATTCCTGTTTATGACACTTGAGAAGATATGAATGGAAGGAAAACTCCTCAAGACAATACAAGCTATATATGACAAACCAACAGCCAACGTGGTAGTCAATGGAGAAAAGGTTAACACAATCCCACTGATAAAGGGGACCAGACAAGGATGCCCCTTGTCCCCACTCTTATTTAATATCATCCTGGAGATGTTAGCTAACAGCATAAGGCAAAGAAAAGACATCAAAGGTATAAGTCTGGGGAAGGAAGAGGTGAAACAATTGTTATTTGCAGATGATATGATTTTATACCTGGAATATCCCAAAGGCTCCACAAGGGGTGTACTGGAAGCAATAGAGGAGTTTGGCAGAGTGGCAGGATACAAGATCAACAAACAGAAATCCATCAGACTGCTATACACATCGGATAAGACCACAAAAGAGGAGATTAAAAAGGTGGTACCCTTCATAATAGCCAAACACAAAGTGAAATATCTAGGGATATACCTGACTAAAAGAACAAAGGATCTATTTGGGAAAGACTACAGAACACTATTACAAGAAACCAAGAGTGACCTCAACAAATGGAAGACTATCTCATGCTCATGGATTAGAAGACACAATATAGTAAAGATTTCAGTTCTGCCTAAGGCACTATATATGTTTAATGCAATCCCGATACAACTACCCTCATCTTTCTTCAAAGAAATGGAAAAACTGACTACCAACTTCATATGGAGAGGGAAGAAGCCCCAAATTAGCAGAGAACTCTCCAAGAAGGACACAGAGGGAGGGCTTGCTTTACCTGACTTTAGCACATATTATACAGCCACAGAGGTCAAAGCCA
>NW_022103913.1:1977687-1979454 GCF_000313985.2 Echinops telfairi | reverse complement strand
CCTAAAATATAGCCCAATTCAAAAAATCAGAAAGCAACAAGTGTTGGAGGGGCTCTGGTGAGACAGGAACTCTCATCCACTGCTGGTGGGCCTGTAGGTATGTATAGCCGCTATGGAAATCAATTTGGCAATTTCTAAAACAGATGGAAATTGAGCTACCATAAAACCCAGCAATCCTTCAACTGGGCATGTACCTAGAAAAGGCAAGAAAGAAACCATGGCCAGACATCTGTGCTCCAATATTCATCACAGCACAGATCACAACTGCAAGGAGTTGGAAACAACCCAAATTTCCACCAACAGACGAACGGTTAAAGAACTGTGGTACATAGATACAATGGAGTACTATGCATCACTAAAAAGTAGTGATGAACACATGAAGCACATCACTGCATGGGAAGAACTGGAGGAAATTATGCTAAGTGAAGTAAGCCAAGCACAAAAGGACAAGTACAACATGAGTCCACCGAAGTAAGCTTAAAAAAAATGCAAAAGGGGCATTTGGGAAAAGCTACTGTATACAAACATTCCTGGGGTGAGGTCAAGGTAGTATGGCAGGTGCCAGACCAAACCCAGGGGTACATATGTTAGCTAAAAATGAGGGGATGGGGGAGATAGAAATGCGGGTGAACAGGGCAGTAACCCGTCCAAGGGTACGGTATTGTTTATCCCTCCACAGGGAAAGAGGGACCAGACTTCAACCCGCTGCTCCAAGATGTAAATGCAACATAGTAGCATGAAGCAGGGAAGCAGTAGAGAGGTCTGAGGGGCCGGCCACAATCCCAACTATGAGGACAGCCCCCTCTGCCCCCTAGAAGAATTTACTTCAGGGGACAGCACTGAAGTTACAGCTCAGGGAGAGGGACATGTCTGATCAGAGCACACAGGAGCAAATGAAGGGGGAGGAAGAGAGAGTGGAGCACATCCTGGCCCACCAACCCTTGGGGAAGATATCCCTGCTCAGAGCAGCCAATGCACAGAGAGGACCATATGGCTGGCCCCACTATGAGACATGACATCTTTCACTGACCAATAGCACTACAGCTGACAACACTGGAGACAGTGTGGGAATTGTGCCTGATCTGACCCCACCACCCTGAAGCAAAACCCTAAGGGTGTGCCACAGAACAGCAAGGGGGGCAGAGCAAGGAAGTCTCCAGGGAGTACCAAAAATAGACTTTGGGGCCAGGGTGTGGCACTCAATCAGACCGAACAGAAAACACTCCTAAAGGTCAACAAACAGATCTTGAACTATTTACAGGATTTTCTTTTTTTATGTTATTGTTTTTTGCTCTTGTTGTTGTTGTGTTTTGTTTTGTTGCTGTTATGCTGTCTTCTTTTTGTGCACATTATTATCTCTGCAGATCTATCTAGATAAGATAGGCAGGATAAAAAATCTGGAGGAGAAAACAATGGGAACAACGGTTCCAGTGGATCTAGGAGGGGAAAGGAAGTGGGTGTTGACAAACCCAGGGACAAGGGAACAACAAGTGATCCAAAATCAGTAGCAACGAGGGTGTAAGAGGCCTGGTAGTGCTTTCTCAAGGGCAATGTAACCGAGAGGAATTACTGAATTGCAAATGAAGGCTGAACATGATAGTGGGACAAGAGGAAATGCAACCCTGGGTGCTGGAGCAGCCGTGTGGAGACCCCTGCTAGTGCTGAGATGCTTATTCGTTCACTGACTCAGCTTTCCTCCTGCAGTCGGCATCATTGCCTCTGTTTTGTGAGGTGGAGGACTTTGTGGACTGGTGTTGGGTTAATGGG
>NW_022103913.1:1944482-1976280 GCF_000313985.2 Echinops telfairi | reverse complement strand
AAAGAAAGATAGGAATGAAAGAAAGTATCAAAGTGGATGTCAAATGAAACTCTGAAAGTTGCTATTAGCCATGAAGTAGGTAAGGCAAATAATGGAATAGGTTAAGGAAGAAATGATGAAGTCAATGAGCTGAATAGAAAAGGGCGGCCCAAGAAGACAAAGTAAAATACTATACTGAAATGTGCAAAGAAACCAAGAGACCTACACAAATGGAAGAATAGCATATGCTCAGATAGAAAGACAATGTTGGGAAAATATCAATACTACCTAGAGCAATCTATAAACACAACGCAATTCTGATCCAAATACCTAATATATTCTTTTAAGAAATGGAAGAACCAGTTACCAACTTCATTTGCAGAACGTAGAGTCCCAGCGTAAGTGAAGAACTTCTTAAAAAGAATACAAAAGTAACTGGCTTTACTACCTGACCTCAAAATCTTTTATACAGCCACAGTAATGAAAACAACATGATACTGGTACAATGATAGATGCATAGGCCAATGAAATAGAATAGCAAACTCAGGGGAAAAAAATGCATCCACCTTCAGGCAACTAATTGTCAACAAAGGACCAAAAAATTAAATGGAAAAGGGGCAGCTTCAATAACAAATGGTCCTGAAAACAATTATCCATCTACAAAAGAATGAAACAGGACCCACATACACCCCATGAAGAAAAACAAAATCGAAATGGATTAGAGACCTAAATGTAAATCCCAGAGCAATAAGGTCCATCAATGAGAAAACTGTGACAAATGTAAGGGCCTTATTTCAGGGTATACACATACTATCAAACATAGCAATGGAGCACACACCATCAAATATAAAATAGATGAATGATAACTATGAAAACTAAAACACTTATGCACATAAAAAGACTTCATGAAAAGAGTAAAAGGAGAACCCACCAACTGGGAAAAAAATAACATCCTAACCAAAACCAAGAAGGACAAAGTGTTAATTAATAAAATCTAGCCATCTGAGAGATGGAAATCAAATCAACAATGAGATATCACTTTATACCTATAATGATAGCCCAATTAAAAAAAAAACAACAGAAAACAACAAATGTTGAAGAGAATATGGAAAGGTTGGAACTCTTTTACACCACTCATGAGCTTGTACAACTATTGTAAAACTATTGTGGAAAGTAATATGGCATTACCTAAAACAATTAGGGATGTGAGATAGTTTATTGTGCCAGCTTGGATGATAAACACAAGTGGGATTAACTGAAGGGCAGTGAGATAAATGGCTTGGTGAGCCTCACCTTTCTTGTCTTTCACTCTTTGATTATCGGACCAGTGTGCAGCTGCCTTGCTTGTTCTGTGCCTCAATTTACAGGCTACACTACCTGTGGAACGCCTAGCCTGTGAACTGTGTTGCTGTAAGTTGAGGTCCCTTTAAGACATCGCTGGAGCTGGGGACTGGCGGTTGGTGACCTGGCTGGCAGTTGGTGACCTGCCTTGTGATTAGCTGCCATGCTGAGATAGCCTAGCTCTCTCTATATAGAGAGAAAACCTGGCAAGCAGACTAGACTTGAAGGACTGCTAGTGTCTCCCAACTCTCTGTCACGGGAGTGGTTTGCACTGAGCCATTTGTACTGCTTTATAATTTAACTGCTCATTTCTTGTATTATATACTTACCTGTCTGTGATTTAACAGTTCATTTCTTGTTATATATCTAATTATCTTTACAAATAAATATATTAAATTATCAGCAATTTGGTTTTATCTCTCTAGAGAACCCTGTCTAATACAGGATGCAAATCCCATATGACCCAGTAATACCTCTGCTGGGTATATACCCCCAAAGAAATAAGAATTAAATAAAAACAGATGCACGTTCTCCCATGTCCATTACAGCACAGTTCACAAAACTAACAAGCTAGAAACCACCCAAATGGCCACCAGTAGAAGAATGTATAATGAAACTCTGGTGTATGTCCACAATGGAATATTAGGCATTCCTTAAAAAAAAACAAAACAGTGGTAAAAAGACAAAACAACTCATGAAATGGATGGACCTGAAAATCATCATGTTAAGGAAGTTACTCAATCATAAAATGATAAATATTGCATTAGACCACTACCACAAAATCAGAGGCAAAATTCTGTTCTCTGTTCACGTAGTCTCCCAAGCACTGAGGTGGTATCCTGCCTAGTGCTAATGAACCATATATTACTCCCTTGTCTTAAAAACACTTTGGCAGGGGAGGACTCACTTCAGCTAGGGTAAATCAACAAACATTCCTACAAGGGTGCTCAGGGAACTTTATGGAAATTCAAGTCAAGAGGTGGGGTAGGGGCCAGTGGGTTAAGCATTGAGCTGCTAACCCCTTGGTTGGTAGTTTGAATCCACCAGCAGCTCTTTGGGGTAAAATGTTACACCCTTGGAAGTTCTATGGAACAGATCTACTCTGTCCTACAGGGTTGCTATAAGTCATGATCAAAAAGATGGCAGTGCTTTGGATTGTGAATTGGCTAAGAGGCTGTATCTCTTTTCTTTTAAAAGCAGTTAAGAAGGAACAGAGAGATAAATAGGAATCAGATAGTACAGTCTTTGAGTGGAAAAAGCATTTATGTTCACCATTAAAAGAGGATAAAAGCCCTTTTCCACTTTCAGAAAACAATGTAGTGATTCTAGATATGGAATCACACTGGCAAGTAGACCTGAAGAATGTGAGCCAGTTTATAACAGGGATGATTTAACATCCATTGATAGCTTTCAAGCTTTACCTGAGTCAAGACAAGACGAGAGACCAATAATGTTTCCCAAACTCCCAAATAGTATCTGAGGAGGCCAAGAAAGTTCAGACATTCTAAGCGAATGTAGGGAGAGAGAAGAAGGTTTCAACAGCGAGACTTTTAAATAATCTCACAGAAAATATTTTAAAGAAGTCCAACAGCCATCATCAGGAGAAAGATGAGGTTTTCTACTCCTGTAAAGATTTACAGACTCAGAAACCCTCAGGGCCAGTTCCACTGTGTTCGTTAGGGCTGTTGTCTGTTAGAATTGACCAGGCAGCAGTGTAACTACCACCATTTTGTCACCAGTGATTTGCTTATGGTTACGACGTTACAGCAATTCAATAACACTTTGAAATCTGAAAAGAAGTGTTACTTCAATGCTCAAAGCATATGTTTAATAGTTACATAAGTCAGTACTTTATTATTACTTAAACCATAGACAATTATTTTGAAAATCTATAAATATAAGCGTCACAAATTCTTTATAAGAGGAAAATCCTATTTTTCTGAAAAGAAAATCAGCATAAAGAAGTGTGAGAGCTTGTTTTAGGAGAGAGTAACAAATGAGATATACGTAGTAATAAAAGTGGTAACCATTAACCATTAACCATTAAATGATCACAATGGGGAGGAGGGAAGCAGAGATCAGATGAGTTTTTATCCAAAAGAACAAAATAAGAAAGAAAGAAAAACAAACTGTGTCCACAGCCAGTACACTATAACACACACACACACACACACAGATATAGTAGACAATCATTCTCATCAATTGGTTGTGCCAATCTGAAAATGTTAACAGTTGGACAAAGCTTCAATTGAGAACACCTATAGAGTGGAAAGTTGGTAAATGAAAATAGTTTCTATATTGCACAAGTCAGCATTATCTTGGAGACAGATGGTCAGCAGTTAAGCATCTGGTTTCTAACCACCAAGTTGTAACTAACCAGTAGCTCCATGGGAGAAAGACGACTCTGTGAGCCTCTGTAAAGAGTACAGCCTTGGAAACTCCCTGGGACAATTCTACTGTTCTATAAGGTCACTTGTTGGAATCAACTTAATGGAAGCATTATCTTAACATTACCCTTCATCTGAAGGCAAGGAATATCTAGTACATAGAATTTGCTCCATATTAGGCCTCAGGACACAGGAAACCACTCCTGAAGATGGTAACTCTATGTGTAGGGACACCCTCATTACAGCAGTTTCCCAAAGTGCCCTGTGCCACTTCTGGGAGGCACTAGAACCCAAAGGGGCTGATAAAGCAGATACCTATACTTTATCCTGAATTCTGGGCTATAGTACAAAAGTTTTAAATTGCCGGGGCAAAGGGGTACTAAGTATTTGGGGGTTTTTTTTGGTTGTTGTTGTTGTTGTTTGTTTTCCCCCAAAATTGTTTGAGAACTCATGGTCTCAACAAAAGAAGAACATAGTCACTGCCCATGAGTCGATTCCAACTCACACTGACCCTAGAGAACCACTCCTGTGGTTTCTGACACTGCAGATCTTTCGTGGGTGAAAAGCTTTGTTTTCTCACTTGGAGCAGATGTTGGTTTCAAGCTACTGATCCTGTGGTTAACAGCACAACACACATTACCCTGTATACTACCTCAGCAACAGAGAAATAAATATAAACATCAATAAATACAGCCAGAATGCTTTCAGAGGTGAACTGTTTCACTTTCAAAAGTGACCAATCACAGGAGAAAGACATCACTCATGCTTGGTAAAAGCAGAAAAGACACCAAAAAGGAGAGCCTGAAGCAGATTGATCAATGCAGTGGCTTCAACAATGGACTCAAACACAGCAATGATTATGTGGAAGGCACAGCACTGGGCAACATTTTGTTCTGTTCTACTAAGATCATTACAAGTTGGAGCCACTTCCTTTGGCACCTAACAACAACCAAAGAATGAGACTTTTTGATATGACAGTAACAAATTAGTTTAAACCATCTTCTACGGCCTCCTCTGCATTTTCTGCAAGATATTTTGCTTTCAGTTGGGAAATAGGAAAAAATATTGAAGATCACATGACATATTTTGTTACCATAATTATCATATTAGTTTGGCCCGAATTAAGTCACAAGTTCTTATTGTAAGGTGGATTGAGAAAGATAGTCTTCCCGGTGTGGAAGGTATATGGGATTGATAAGTATCTAGCCATCTCTGCAAAGAAATTGATACATAGAAACATGTAAAAATGATCCTTTGAAAAATCTTGTTGGCATTTATAGATATATCTGTGCCAAACTTTTAATTTTCAATCTTTTTCTGAGTCAGACAGTTTGGGATAAATCACTTTTTTTCTGTAACCTATTCTTGCATTTTGCTTTGTGATTTGATCTGAGGGTTTTGTTTTGTTATTTTTAAGAGGTAAGCTTAGTCCATTTCAATTTATTTATACACAACCTTTTAAATCTTAGTTCTGTCCATTTATTCTACAGTAATTTAAAAATTATTGCCATAACATTTTATTTTTACTTTTGCTTATTTTTAAGCTTTATACGTTCTTTCTGATAATTTTCAAACATCTTTCTAAAGTTCTTTCGATACATTTTTGAAAATTATTTTATACTAGAGTTTCATAGGAGCCATGGTGGCTCAGCAGTTAAACCTTCAACTACTAACTGAGAGATTGGCAGCCACCTAGCAGCTCTGCAGGAGAGAGTTCTGGCAATCTGTTGATATAAGCACCATATCCTAGAAAATTCTGTGGGGCAATTCTACAAATCAAAATTGACTTGAAAGCATCTAACAACAAATACAATAACAATAATTTATGTAAGTTTCAAAATATCTCTTTGTTAGCTTTACAACTGAACAAGATTTGTTTTTAAAATCAGATTCTGAGGACAATATGGATATGACTTTGTTGATCATAATGTAGGTATCACACTCTTCTGGCACTGATTGTAACTGAAATATTTGAAAATTCCAAAACAAGTCATATTTTCCATTTAGTTATCTCTTTATTTTTTAATTAAAGTAACCTTATGTGCTATTCTTTGCCAATGCCTTATTAATGTAAATGTTTTTTAAAGTAAGGTGTTGTGAAATATTAACTTTTTACTCAAGCTCAGTTTATCAAGTGGCCAACATGAAAGTAAAGTCTGGATGCAGTTTCTTAAATGCATTGAAATCATAAACACCATGCCTATTATCTGCCAAGATACCACCACCAATTTCTCTCATTACTATAGGTAAATATTGATCTTCCCATTAAAAAGTGTAGTCTACTTCCCCTTTTTGTGAATTTAGGCTGGATTTGTGAATTGCTTTGAGCAATTAAATATGGTAGTCATGACACTGTGATAGTTTTGGATGTAAGACTTACGATGCCTTGACTTTTAAGTTTACTCTTTGAGAGCCCTGAATCCACCTGCCAAATTTCAACTACGATGCTAAAGAGAGATAGCTAGATAGTTCCCAATACAATTCAGTCATCCAAGCTTCTAGCTTAATGCAGCCTCATGAATGGCTATAGCCAATATGACATGGAGTATAAAAACTCCTTGAGTCCAATCCATTCACAGACTTGAGTAATAACATATTATCGTTTGAGCTACTAAATTTTTGAATTATTTATAACAGAACAATAAACAACTGCACCACACCATATTAATATACAGCCTAGCTCAGCAAACAAGAGTGTTCTACCATTTCAGAATGGATGCCTTTAAAATATTTGGGTTTCTCAAGGGAGCCATAATTTTAACGAAACTGCAAACTCACTGCCATCAAGTTGATTACAACTCAAAGAAACCCTATAAAATAGGGTAGAACTTCCCCTGTCGGTTTCTGAGACTAGTTCTTATGGGAGTAAAAAGCCTTGTCTTTCTGCCACTGAGAAGCTGGTGGTTTCAAACTGCTGACCTTGTGATTAGCCGTCCAGTGCATAACTATTACACCACCATATTATGTCTTATCCTGGTAGCCATTCTGTTCACCAGTTTCTTGGGCCTTGATTGAGTCATATCAAACTTGAGTCTGGTTTTCAAGTGAGGGCAGTTCTGCTGATCTCCAAACTCCTTCCCAATAGTGCGTTCATTTTCTTGGAGGAAAACAGATGTTCACAAGTAGTTGCATTGATCCATTTCCTGCCTAGAGAGTTCCTGACTGCAGAGGCAGACAGTTTGCCTCTAGTCTAAGCTAACAGAATTTCTACTGCAGTTGTTGATTAAATCCATCAGACACAGATATAATCTCTTAAGTAAGATTGTATAGGTGCATCCTTTGTAAAAGTTTCAGGACCTGGTTTGTGAATTGAACAAGAGAATTTTCTGAATCTTTTAAGTTCTGCTTGCATTTTGGACAGCTCAATTTTAGGTTTACCTCTTTCCACCCACATTTTTCTAAAATGTAAGCAGAAACCACACAACCCCTTTAATGTTTTGCTTAGAAATCTCATCAAATATCCAAGTTTATTACCTACAAGTTCTATTTACCACCAAAGATTCTAAAATAGTTCAGAAAAGTTCTTTGCCCCTGTGTTAGTCTGGGTACATTACAGAAACAAATCCACAGAAACCTATCTGTATTAAAGAAAGTTTTATATAAAGGGTAAGTGCACATCAACAAAACATCCCAACCCAGTGTTGCCCAAGCCCACAAGTCCAACATTACCCTATATGTCCAACACCAATCCACAAAGTCCTCCTCTATCTCACAAAACACATACCATGACGCTGACTGTTGGAGGAAAATGTGTAAGCATCTCAGTGCTGGCAGGGGTCTCCACACAGCTGCTCCAGCACTCGGGGCTGCATCGGGGTAGGTCCATGTGGTTTCTCCTCAGGGATATCTTGCAGGAAGTGAGCATTGGAAGCAAAAGCAGTTAACTGGATAAAGCAGCTGCACCCTGGTCCCACCATCACAAAGCAAGAAACCTGAGAACTTGAAAGGCAAGGCTCACCGAGCCATTTATCTTTCCGCCCTACAATTAACCCTACATGTGTTTATCAGCCAGGTTGGCACAATAATCTTTAACTATCTCAGCCCCTTTATAAAAAGATATCTTTTCCTCTAGCTCCAATAACATGCTAATTATTACTTTTACAAGACTTAACAGAAGCACATTCTCAATTCTTGCTGTGCCCTTGCCAAAATCTCTATTAATGCCCACAATGCTAACAACAGACTTTTCAAACAAATGTACCTACAATCAAACACATCAATATTCCTTAGAGTTCTTAAACTTATAGATAAATACCTTCTTTGTTGTCAAATATCTTCTTCTTCCCCAGGTCTATTCATTTTTTAACTTAGAAATGATTAGGTTTAGGACACTCCCCTATATTGATATGAGTGCCAAATAGTCTTTCATTCTAAAACAGAATTACATCTACATATGTTTCACTCACTCCACTCATTCAGTGCCATACGTCCATTCCAAAAGAGAATTACTCATTATTCTGACTCGCAAAATGAATTCCAACATATATTTAGGGGAAACACAATTCAATTCACAATCCAAGGAAAACCATTGTATATGTGACACTGTAATAAAATTTCTTATGTTCAAGTATAAAAATATACACTGCAGATATATAGTATGAAAAAATATAAAATTTATAGTGTAAAATATATAATGCAGATATCACACATTACAAATCTCTCTCATTACTGTTCAGTGCCTTACTAGTCACTCAAATTGACAATGCTACTCAGTTGAAATTTTTAATTCTTAATCATGCTATGATTACACCTATCTAGGAGGCATGTGAAAACATTGCAACAATATACATACACTTTTTTTCTTTCAAAATTAGGAGTCTATTCAGTGGCATTTTTTTCCTTTGATCACTGGCATAGATTACTGATTAAATTGTCTGAAAATTCTACTGTGTGTGTATATTTCTTTGTGGTGTGTAAACCAGTATCAAAAACTTGATGAATTACAAATTTCATTTCTTTAGTAGGCATAACACATGCTGCTATTATGTTGATTCTGAAACATAGTGACCATATAGGTCGGAGTAGAACTGCTCCATGGGATTGGTGAGACTATAAATCTTTATAACCACCACTTGTTTGTCAGTTTGTCATACTGTGGTGGCTTGTATGTTGCTATGATGCTAGATGCTATCTCAGTGGTATTTCAAATTGCTCTGTAGAGCAATTCAGGCTATCTGGCCACAAGCAACAAATGGCAAGGCCAGTCACCAACAGTCAGCCAGATTATAGGGTCCGACAGTCTCCAGCTCAAGTGATGTATATTCCACTGGCATGGTAAAGCAGGTCTTGAAGGAACCTCAAACTACAGTGACACAGTCCATGGGTTAGGTGTCCCACGGGTAGTGTAGCTTACAAATTGAGGCAGAGAACAAGCTAAGGCATACTGGTCCAACCAGCAAAGAGCAAGAGAGCAGAAAGGCGAGGCTTGCCGAGCCATTTATCTTTCCACCCTTCAAATTAATCCGTTTATTGGCCAGGTTCGCACTATAAACATACCTATCACAGTGATATTTGAAGATACGTTTTCCCAATCAGTTACACTGTATAATAAGGATTAGCATAAATCCAATTCCTAAAATGTGGTAACTGATTCAGTCCCCACCTTCCCATTTCATCCTTGTTGACAGATATCTCAACAGTACTCTCTGGGACCTTAGCCATTGAGAGCTAGGTCAGACTTCACAACTTAAAAGGATATCACCCTTCAGACTGCTAAACAGGCACATTTAACAACTTAACTCTGACTTGCTTGGCATAGCTCTAGGGTTGGTTTCCCACTATTTTTTCAGGATGGCAGTTGCAAGCTCAAGAGTCTACATGATACCCTTAACTTTCTGACTTGCTGGCTCCCTCTATTCTTTTTGGTTGGATAATTAACTGGACCATTTTACAGAAATCAAACAAATATATACCATAATTAAAAGTAAAAATTATAGCCACACAATGATATTTGCACTGATGATCAAAACGTAATGTTGACCACAAGGGGGAAACAACAACAACAGATACTGCTGTATCTCTCCCTGGCACATACATGCATTTCTAAAAACGCATATAAAAATTATAAAGAAATCATTTTATTTGTAAGGACATGTCCTGTCAGTGTGAATAGGAATCCACACAAACTACTGATACATACCAAACCAAATACAAAGACTTCAAGAATGTTACTTGTGTAACCCTTTGACTTGAAAGTTGAAATAGCTAGGTTTCATGGCTCACCATTTTTCAGTTGAAACAATCAGTGACAAACATATTATGGTTATTGAGGTTAGTTAACATATCATTTCTTGAAAATAAGTAAGGGAAGGGAATATACATAATTTAATGTCAACAATAAAATTCAAATCATAGCTAGGTTTGAAAAGAACTCGTCTTCTTGGAAGCAGATTTAGATTTGTCAAATGTGTACACTGACAGCAGAGGGTGAAATGTAGGAGTGGGGAAAAGAGATTATATATAAGAAAAACAAAAAATTATAAAGTGAGCATTTAAAATGAGAAAACACAATAAATCACTGGAAGCCTCACAATTCAGGTCCATCACTTTTGAGATCTCGTGAAGCATCTCAACTAGAAAGGCTTACATAAAAGTCTTGTAATGCAACCCGGTCCCCTCTTCCCAGCAACTACCAGCACTTACAGGGGTACTATGAATGTGAAGGTATCTGAAGCTTAAACTTCATTAACTGCATGGTAATATGACTCTGCTTCTACTGTTCCCCTTATAGTACCATGCTTATATTAGATATATAAATTTGGCTAATAAAAACAAGAAACCAAAACTTGTGTATAGTCTCATTTTTAAACTAAAACACCTGCGCAACCAGCATGTAGATCAGGAAACATTATCAGCAATGGAGAAGACATGCTCTTTGCACTCCTTCTTCCCTACAAGGATAAATTTTCCAATTTTATATGGTGGAAAGTTACAGAATGTTCTTGTGTCTTTTGCTCAATATTTTGTGAGATTAATTCAAAGGATTCATGTAATTGTAGATTCTTTTAGATATAATGGATTCCATTGTGTGAATTAATGTATATATACAATTATATCATTTATTAACAGACATTTAGATAGCTTTCAGTTTGGCAGTATTATGAAGTGCTAAGAATATTCTGTCACACATGTTGGTGAATGAATGTATGTTTTTTCTTTTAGATATACTCTTAGAATGGAAATTGCTGGATCATCAGATCTACGTACTTTAACCTTTACTAAAGAAAGTTTGAATTTGCTAAAATTGTTGTACCGACCTCTTGCCAGCAATGTTTGAGAATTATAATTGCTCCCTATCCTTGTCTATATTGGCATTTCCCATCTTCTTTCATTTTTACCATTTTGCCTTGGTATATAAAATATCACTTTTGATTTTAATTTTCTTTACCCTGATAGATGAGAATTAAGTTATTTCTTTTATTGGAGTCTATTTTGTCTGTTGCCTGAAATCCTGACTCCCATTACTAGGTTTATTAATTTGTGTAAATTCTTTCTGTACTTTGGATACCGGTTCTTTCTCACATGAATTTATTGTAATTTACTCGAAATATTTTTACTCAATGGCAGTGAATTTTTTGAGTTCTCTGTTTCATTTAATTATTTTATGATTAAAACATTTGCCTACCAAAAGTCATGATCTTTTTTTTTCAATAAAACCTTATTGTCTCACTGTTCACACTTAAATCTGCAATTCATCTGGAATTGATTTTTATAGATGGTGTCTGAATGAAGAGATCACTTTTTCCCATTGTACTACTGTCACTTGTGTCATGTCAGATGATCATGTGTAGGCGTGTTAGTCTGGATAGACTAGAGAAACAAATTCATAGACACTCATATGTATATAAGAAACAGCTTTATATCCACGAGCAATTGAATATTGAGAAAACTGCCTAGCCCAGTCCAGATCAAGTCTATAAGTCCAGTATTAGCCCATATGTCTGATACCAATCTATAAATACCTCTTCAGACTCACGCAACACATGCAATGACACCGAATACAGGACGATCATAGGCCAGTGGGTGGAAAGTCTTGTGAATCCAGTGGCAGTGGAGGCATCTCAGTGCTGGTAGTGGTCACCATGTGGCTCCTTCTGCTCCAGGGCTCTAGTGTAGCTCCATCTGTCTTCTCAGCCAGAATGTCTCACAGGGAGTGAGTGTGTCCTGCCTCCAGTAAGCTATTTATCTCCTAAGGGCCTCCAAATGAGGTCCTCAAGCTGTGACCTGACAGGTGAAACTCCACCTCTTCACTGTGAAGTCTTACAATTGACAACAGATTATGTAACTACAAGTGTCTCTCTCTTTGGTTTCTCTCTCTGTACCCCTGGTGGTAAAGTGGGTTGTGCACTGGATTGCTAACTGCAAGGTCAGCAGTTCAAACCCAGCAGCTTATCTGCCAGAGAAAGATGAGGCTTTCTACCCCCATAAAGATGTAGCCTGGGAAACCAACTACCCAGCTGGGTAACTCAACAAGTCAGAATTGACAATGCAGCAGTTAATTTTGAGTTGATTTATCCCATTTCGATGATTTTTCTAATGTTACACCAGTATCGCCCTATTTTAATCATGAATTCTTTAAAAGGGGGCCTGATGGCTACTAGAATGTTCCAAATTTTCTCCTCTTCAGGATGAGTTGATTATTCCTGGCAATTTGTATGTTCATATAAATGTCTACTTTGTAAATTAAAAAAACAAGCAAATGAATAATAAATACTTAGATTTGTGATGGGGACAATCTTGAATTATAACTTCCTTAACTTTTATATGAGAATATTAACTCATTTTATGAAAAATATTATATTTAGACTATGGTAAAGCCCTCTATTAATTTAGGTATTAAGCAATCTCTCAATAATTATTCAGTTTTCAGTGCGGAGGCCTAATCCAACTTTCCTTAGATTTATTCCTAGGTGTTTGTGGTGGTTACATAATCTGTTGTCAGTTTGAGACTTAAAGAGTGAAGGGGTGGACCTGTCAATCAGGTCGCAGCTTGAGGACCTTATTTGGAGGCACTAAGGAGATGAACAGCTCACTGGAAGCGGGACACTCACTCCCTATGAGACAATCTTGCAGACAAGACAGATGGAGCTACGCTAGAGCCCTGGAACTGAAGAAGCCACGTGGAGACCCGTGCCAGGGCTGAGATGTTTCTACCACCACTGGAGCCACAATATTTTCTACCTACTGGTCTGTGATCTTCCTGCATTCAGCATCATTGCATGTGTTGCGTGAGTCTGAAGAGGAATTTACAATTTGGTATCGGGCATATGGGCTAATATCAGACTTATGGACTTGATCTGGATTGGGATAGGATGTTTTCTCAATATGCAATTGTTCTTGTATATAAAGCTCTTTCTTATATACATGCATGTCTATGGATTTGTTTTTCTAGTCAACCCAGACTAACACAGTGTTTAGTTTTGTTTTGAATATGATACCAATGTAATTCATATCAACCCATAAGATTATACAAATATTATAGAGAGAAAAGTACCAAGGTTGCTAGATGTAAAAATAATGTATAAATTTTTCATTTATACATTACAAAATATAGAAAATTAAATATAAAATGTTAGGAAAAATTACTGTGTGACTTTTAAAAAGATTAGGGGGGGAAAAAGGAATTTTAAAATAAATGTGGAATACTTCTTGAAATTTCCTTTGTCATTTCGTTTTCTGAGAGAAAATAATGTACAAATTTTACCCATTTAGAAGGAACATACATTTTAAAAAATGAAGGACATATGTTAAACAATGATTTTTAAAAATCATTTTATTGGGGGCTAGTACAAAGCTTATCACAATCCATACATACATCATGTCAAGCACATCTGTACCTTTGTTGCCATCGTCAGTCTCAAAACATTTGCTTTCTACTTGAGCCGTGTCAGCCCATTTCCCCCCCTCATTCCCTACTCTCCCCTCCCTTATGAACCCTTGATAATTTATAAATTATTATTTCATATCTTACACTGTCCAACGTCTCGTTTCACCCACTTTTCTGTTGTCCATCCCCCAGTGAGGGGGTTATATGTAGATCCTTGTAACTGGTTCCCCGATTCTACCCCACCTTCCCTCCACCCTCATCAATGGTCCTGAAGGGATCATCTGTCCTGGATTCCCTGTGTTTCTAGTTCCTACCTGTACCAGTGTACGTCCTTTGGTCTAGCCTGATTTGTAAGGTAGAATTTAGATCATGATAGTGGGGGGAAGGAAGCATTTAAAAACTAGAGGAAAGTTATATATTTCATCATTGCTACAGTGCCCCCAGACTGGCTCATCTCTTACCCACAACCCTTTTGCAAGGGGATGTCCAGTTGCTTACAGATGGGCTTTGGGTCTCCACTCTGCACTTCCCCTCATTCACAATGATAGGATTTTTTTTGTTCTTTGATGCCTGATACCTGATCCCATTGACACCTCGTGATCACACAGACTGGTATGCTTCTGCACACATTGTCTTCAGTGATTGTGTCAGGAAGGTGTGCATCATGGAATGCTAATTTAATGGAACAAAGTGTTCTTGCATTCAGTAAGTACTTGAGTGGAGATCCAATGTCCATCTACTGCCTTATTACTAAACCTATAAATATATGTACATAGATCTATTTCCCCACCATCCTATAAAAATCTATTTACATATGTAGCTGCAGCTGGGGGAGAGGGACATGTCTGATCAGAGCACATGGGAGCAAATAAAGGGGGAGGAAGAGAGAGTGGAGCATATCCTGGCCCACCAGGCTTGGAGGATGATATCTCTGCTCTGAACAGCCAATGCCCAGAGTGGACCATATGGCTGATTCCACTATGAGACACGACATCCCTCGCTGATCCATGGCCCTACAAGGGACAGCACTGGAGACTCAGTGTCGGGATTGACCCGTTCTGACCACACCACACCAAGGCAAAACACTAAAGGCGTATGGCAGAGCAATGGGGGTGCAGAACAGGGAGCTCCCGAGGGAGTGCAAAGGATAGACTTTGGGGCCAGAGCGTGGCACCCCATCAGACTCGACTGGAGGACAGGCCTAGAGATCTTGATCTAAAACAGACCTTGATCTATTTACAGGTTTTTCTTTTTATTTTTTTTAATTAATTAATTTTTTTCTTGGTTATTGGTTTTCTTTATTGTTGTCATCGTTGTCTTCTCTTTTGTCCTTTGTCTTGCTGTGCCTTTTTTCTTGTGCATATTATTATCTCTGCAGATCTATCTAGATAAAATAGGCTGGATGAATAGTCTAGAGGAGAAAACCACGGGACTGATGGTTCTGTGGTGACATGGGAGATGGGGAGGAGTGGGAAAGGAGATGGTGTTGACCAACCCAGGGACAAGAGAACAACAAGTGATCCAAAATCAGTGGCAAGGAGGGTGTGAGAGGCCTGGTAGGGCTTGATCAAGGCCAACGTAACCAAGAGGAATTACTGAAACCTAAATGAAGGCTGAGCCTGCTAGTGGGACAAGAGGAAAGTAAAAGGAAATAGAGGAAAGAGCTAGGAGGCAAAGGGCATTTATAGAGGTCTAAACACTGAATGATTTTATATGTTGAAACTTTAACACAGAACCAGCTTTTCCTTCCCTCTCCTTTTTCTTTTCAGAGATCATGTAACTAGCTAGCCATTTTAAAAATTATTGTTATTGCTGTAGGGTGCCATCTAGTCAGTCCTGACTTACAGCAACTCTATCTATAGCAGTACAAAACACTGCTTAGTCCTGTAGCATTCTCACAACTACTATGTTTGAGCTCATTACTACAGCCACTATGTCCATATATCTTGAGGGTTTCCTATTTTTCGCCGACCCTGTTAACTTACTAAACATAATGCCTGTCCCCAGAGAATGATTCCTCTTTATGACGTTTAAAGTACATAAGATGAAGTCTCATCATCATTGCTTCATTTAAAAAATTCATTTTTTTCTAATCTAAATTCAATATTAAGTAATGACGTTTTACATAGGTAAGGCCTAAAACAGAATTTCAAAAAAGAAAAATAACAAATATGCACAGAAAAATAAATAGTTTAGAACTTGTTTTAAACATATTTTAGAACCTCAGTATTGATGAATGCAATTAACCAAACAAACAAACCCATTACCGTGGAGTTGATGCTGTCTCATAGCAACTGTAAGCACAGAGTAAAATGCTCCAAGATGATACACCTTCATGGAGCAGACAGCCTAATCATTCCACCATGGAATGGTTGCTGGGTTTGAATCACTCTGAGTTTTTGGTTAGCAGCCTAAAATGACAGAACATTTATAAAAATATAAATTACCGTTGCATTATAGCCATTTAATCCACTAAATTGCTATTTTTATTTTTACTAAGTTCTAATTGTCTTGTTATCTTGTGATTAGATAAGCACAAAATAACTATAACTACTATCACTACTCAAGCTCTATTTCCAAAGAAGCAAGTACAGCTTCACGGAAGCTTAAATATAACAAAAGAATATATGAAATTGCTATTTAATTTGATGTGATTTAAAATTAAAATTCCAACTTATTGAAACAAAAAACAACTTAGAGGTCTACCACCATTTCTTTAAAAACAAAACAAAAGCCTTAGATATCAATCTATAGAAAAGCATCAGGCAGCACAAGATAGAACAGAGGATGAGCTGCCAAATCAGACCAGCAATCAGTTACAGCTTAGTGATGAGTAATCTCTTTTGTGAACCCATAGTTCCACTGGCCACTACCTCTAACTCGGGAAAAAGATAGGGCTTTCTATTCTTTACAGAGTTCCAATCTCAGAAACTCAGAGGCAATTCTACACTGTCCAACAGGGTGCCACGAGTCAGAATCAACTCGATAGTGATGAGCCATCTCTAATTAGTGGAGCACAGTACTCCTCCCACAGTTAGTTCCTCCAAATGGAAAGTCTTAATTATTTACCTACAATGTTATGTAACTCCTTTTCGGAAAAAAGAAAAAAATTGATGTATCTCTACCATATGATTTTGAACACCAAATACACATTATGCTTAAAGCCTAGGTATAAAAGTTAACTAATTGTCTTCTCTCAAATGTGGCTACTGACTTTGTAATTGGCCCAGCCATTATGGTGAATGAAAATTGTGGTGGACATATTATCCTAACATTTGGTTCCCAAAGAGATATTTAAGTCAGAAACAAGTTGTAGCTATAAATGCCCACATGGATACTTTTGCTCTGAGCACAGCAAGGCAGCTGCTCTTCCCCAAGCCTTCTCACAAGCTTGCTGAGAGAGAAGAAAGGAATTTGGCACTGTAGCTGCTATCATCCAAAGGAGGTAACAAGAAACTCCTTTGGTGCCACCAAATGGCTACGCTCTCAGAGATGTAAGATGTGGGAGGAAGTGGAAAACAGAATGACAAGGTAAGAAACAAAATTATCTTAAGAGCACACACATCTATGGTCTTAAGACTGACATCGAAGCAAAGATAATATCTGTATCTATAGCAAGTGCTTCCTGTTTATGTTCCTTTAAAGCTTGCTTACCTCTCAGTATTTGAAGGTGAAATAAAGTTGGTATTACAGCTATCTGATTTTTCCTTTGAACTCTGAGAAACCTAGTGAGTATATCCTTCAAAATTTGTATTTGTTTGGAATTGTATAAGGGACATGTTCACTGTGTGCACCTATATTTTGGGTTAATCATTCAAAAGGTTTGGGAGTTAATCATTCAAAAGATTTTAACAGCTATGTAAGTATGTAGCTTCAAATTATAAATTTTTTTGCTTTTCTTTGCATATATTCTTTTCTGCTCTGAAACATAAGCTGGAAAAATAGGAATTTTCAAAATTCCTATGTTGAAAATTATGCCTCTCCAAATTAATTTAGCCAGGGGATACAAGGATACAAAGGAATACACACACACACACACACACAAGGACTTCCAAATTTCTGAAAAAGTTCAGTTGTCTTTTCATTCTATTTCCCCACAAAGTTTCTGAAGCTTCCTTGTAGTTTATAACACTGCATACTAATTTGAATATAAACCATGAATTATAATGTTGCTGTTTCACTTGGAATAATTTGCATTATTCTGACCAAGATGGAAAACTATATGATTTAAGTATCTCAAGCAAAATCGTGGTTAATTTTTTTGAGTTTCACAAACTCTAAAAATGATTGTTTTCAAATCATTTTATTGGGGGATCAAACAACTCTTATCACAATCCATACATACATCCATTGTGTCAAGCACATTGTACATTTGTTGCCATCATCATTCTGAAAACATTTTCTTTTTACTTGAGCCCTTGGTATAAGCTACTCATTTTTTCCCCTCCTCCCACCTTCCCTCACTCAAGACCCCTTGATAACTTAATTATTATTTTTTTTATGTCTTATACTGTCCGATGTCTCCCTACACCCATTTTTCTGTAACAGGTTTCCTGGACCATTTGAGCCAGCAACAATAATACATTACCATTCCTTGTAGTTCTCTTGACTTAAATGAACAAAATGTTTACCTCTACAAATGAAAAACAGAAAGAATCGATGTTGAACTGTGATAGGTTCTAACAGAAATAATATTTATCCATGGATATCATCATTAGCTAAAATCAAGTTGATTTCCACTCATGCAACCTCATCTAGAGTTTAAATTGCTCCACAGGGTTTTTAAGGCATTAACCTTTTGGAAGTAGATTGCTAGGCTTGTCTTCTGAGGTTTCGTGTTGGATACTTAGTCTAAATGATGAAAAGCCCAATTTCACTAGGAAATGAATTTCAAGATTTCCCTGAGAGGTAAAGAGAGTCCCCAATTGAGAACTATTGCTTTAGTTGGAATAGCAATACAACTTAAAATCTCAATCATAACAAAACAGCTAGCTCATTTTTAGAAAACTGATGATGGTGACTATCAAAATTGTTTTTAGGTGCCATCCAGTAGGTTCTGACACTTAGTGTCCCTGTGATAACCAGATGACACAACTTTGCTTGAGGAAAGTGAGGAAGAATTGAAATATGTGCTGATGATCAAGGATTGTAGCCTTCAGTATGGACTGCACTCAGCATTAAGAAGATAAAAATCAAGAAAAAAAAAAAAGATGAAAATCCTCACAAGTGGACCATAATAAATGGAGAAAAGGTTTAAGTTGTCAATGGTGTGACTTTGAGGACTAAGGTGGGCCTGATTAAAACCATGGTTTTTTAAATTTCCTTGTAAGCATGAAAAAGTTGGATAATATCTAAGAGTAAAGAATTGATGCCTTTAAGTTATCCTCTTAGCAAAGATTATTGAAAGTACCACAGACTGCAAAAGAATAAACAAATCTCTTAAAAAAAGTACAGCCAGAATGCTCTTTAGAAGTCAGTATAGTAAGAGTTTGTCTCACATCCTTTATAAAGAGATCCCAATCCTTGAGAAGGATATCAAGCTTGGTGGAGGGTCAACAAAAAAGAAGACCCTCAATAACATGGACTGACAGTGGCAGCAGCAACGGTCTCAAATATTTTTACTATTTTGAGGATGGCACCAAAGTATGCAACATTTCATTCTATTTGTACAAGGGGTTGCTAGGAGTTGGAACTGACTGGATGAAACCTAACCACAGCAACATACAGTAGGGAGAAAAGATGTTAAAATAATTAATTTGCAGTTCTTTTAACTTTACAACAGTAGTTATCTATTGATCAATGCATCCAAACTTTTTGCTTCTCTCCTAACTCCTCTCTGCCTATGGAGTTTTATTTAAGATAACTGAAGGCAAGTTAAACTACTGCCAAAGGTGGCATAAAGTGTAAATGTAGAAATTATTTGAGTAGTCTCTTCGTATAAGGCCCTGAAGGCAATTACAGGGGTAGTGAATTATTTAATGTCGCTCTTCTAACCAAACATCCACCAAATGACCTTTCCCTGCATGGATCTGGGAAAAAGGTGGGGAAAGATACTCATAAGATTTACTGTAACTGTGAAAAGGATTACCTGGAGTGTCATCCTAAATTGTATAAAATGAGCCCTCTGAGAAGCAGAAGGGATCTCATTACCAGTAAGAACCAGAGATCCCTGCACAGTGAACCTCCTTGATACAGAAGACTGTTATCATAGGAGCAGCAGCAGAACCAGAAGCCAGAGCATGGAACAGTGACTGACTTGCCCGGCTCTGTGAGTGGTGTGCCTCTAGGACTCCATCCAAGGAGTTGAGTTTGCTGATCCATGAAGTCTGAGTTGAAAGAATTCAATCGAGGCTTACAGCACCGTGGCATACCCCTAAGAACATCTATTATCAGACCTGGAATAATTTTGTATCATATCCTGATAAACAACTGAACCCTGAGCATTTCTCAATGGCACTACAAGTTGTTAACTTCCTTAATAAACTCTTAAATCATGAATTATATCTGTGAGTTCTATGTACCCATTCAATGGATATTAGTATCCAGAGAGGTAAAATAGAGAACAATAATTCAGAAATTACAGCAGTATCTTCCAAGTTGTCTACTTTCTATGCAGTGTTACTTAAAAGTAACCTTTATGTTGTCTATATTTGAAGTGTTAAGGATATTTTTTCAAAGTGTGAATTCTTACATTTTAAAGACAAAAACATGACCCCCAACAGTAGTCTTCCAGACAGTACCTCTGCTTTTACAAACAGCTGGTGAGAGAACAGTATTGAAAAGTGAATTTGATCATCCAGTATAGGTGTTTCCCATTAAATCCCTGGAAAAAGTTGATATATGCATGGCAAGCAATTGCTGTAGACTAAAATCATTGCTCAACCGCTCCAAATTATCGCACTTACCAGTTATTTAAGCATCAAGATCCACCTGTCCCTCTGACAATCACAACCACTTAATTTAACAACTGGAGGGCTTAAATAAAAACGTCTAAAGCACATATAAATCACAAATTCGCAGCTACTGCTGAAGAGTCTGGGTCTCTCAAACCAAAGCGGCTTAAGCTCAGCGATTCCGAGCGATCCTCGCAGTCTCCGCGCAGGCCCGGGGTTCCCATGGCTACCGCCACTGACCGAGCAGTGGTCCTGGGGACCGGCGGAGCTCGGCCCCGGGTTCCGCGAGAACCTACGGCGGGGCGCCGGCAAAGGCACTTCGCCAAGCAGCAAGGGAGGTTTCTGAGTCTGGCGGAAGGACCTGGATGGGAACGCAGGCGAACCCGCGAAACGCTCCCCGCTAGCTTCTCGGCAATGATTTGGATTCGGGCTCTTCCTTTAACTGGGAGTCTGGGGTACTTGCTTCTCTGCGCCTTCTTTTCACTCAGGAAAATGTAAGGTGCCTCCACAGAGAGAGCAACCCAAGCCACCAACAAGCTGCCGATTCAATTCTGACTTTAGACGCCAAAAACGACACCTCCAACGAGTCAGCTACAACTTCGGATTTCCACACAGCCCTCACCAAAGGCCTCGCCGCCGAGCCCAAGGCGCGCGGGCGCGCGGGCGGCCCGGCCTCGGCCCGCCCCCAGGTGCCGCTCCGGCCGAATTAGGCGCCGGGAGACGGGCCCAGCGTGCTCTCGCCCCGCCCTTCTGTGTCAGCTGGGAGGGACTGCAGTACGCTTCCGCAATTCACGTCTTTCCTTCCCTTCAAGGACCGTTTCCGCCATAGCACCAACCGACTCAGCAGCGCTCAGAGATGAACTACGTCTAAAAGCCATCCCACCGCGGGAACTCACAGGACTACCCCTCCCACAAAGGCTCGAGCTCCGCCCCCACCGGACCGCCCCCGCCAGCCCGCGCTTACGCTTTCCGGGCGGCGCGCGACGCGCTCGCCCCGCCCTGCCCCGCCCCGCCAGCTCCGCCCCCTGGCTCCCTCTCTTTCTCTCTGGAGAGCTAGCGTGTACGCGCTGGGGCGTGCGACGTCGGAGACGCGCGGATGCCTCCTCCAGTCCACCTTCCTGCACTGTTGCTACTTTTCGGTGCGAGGCATTTCAGCTCCTCTTCCCCGCCGTGAGTCCCATTCTCTCCGGAGATCCCGCCCGCCCGGCGGCTGCCGCCGCAGTTCCAGCGCCCTGAGAAAGCAGTGCGCGCGCGGCGCGCGGGCGCGCGGCCGTCGGGTTCCCTCGCTCCCCTCTCCCTCCCTCCTGCCCCTCCATAACTTGGCTGGCTGGAAGGAGGCGCCGCGGGAGTCGGAGGCCCGGGAGCTCGGAGGAGGGAGCTAGAGAGTTGCGCAGACTAGTCACTGGGAGAAGTCGCAGCCTGCTCTGTGGGGCTCTTCCCGCTCCCTGCCTCTCGCTCTCACACCCACTCCGCCTCCCGCCCCAGCCAGCGCCCCTCGCGCTTTCTCCTGCTAGGGGAGCCCTGCACTTCGCCCTCCGTCCTCGGCGCGGCGGGGGCGCCCCGGGGGTGCCCTCGCCCTCGGCGCGGGCAGGCGGGCGGGCGGGATGTGGCGCTGGGTGCCCCCGAAGCTGGGCCGCCTGTCCCGCTCGCTGAAGCTGGCGGCGCTGGGCAGCCTGTTGGTGCTCATGGTGCTGCACTCGCCGTCGCTGCTCGCCTCTTGGCAGCGCAACGAGCTGGCCGACCGGCGCTTTCTGCAGCTCAATAAGTGCCCGGCGTGTTTCGGCACGAGCTGGTGCCGCCGCTTCCTCAACGGGCAGGTGGTGTTCGAGGCGTGGGGCCGCCTGCGCCTGCTGGACTTCCTCAACGTGAAGAACGTCTACTTCGCCCAGTACGGCGAACCCCGCGAGGGCGGCCGTCGCCGAGTGGTGCTTAAGCGCCTGGGCTCGCAGCGCGAGCTGGCGCAGCTCGACCAGAGCATCTGCAAGCGGGCCACCGGCCGGCCCCGCTGCGACCTGCTCCAGGCCATGCCCCGCACGGAGTTCTCGCGCCTCAACGGCGACGTGCGGCTGCTCACGCCCGAGGCGGTGGAGGGCTGGTCGGACCTGGTGCACTGCCCCTCGCAGCGCCTGCTCGACCGCCTGGTGCGCCGCTACGCCGAGACCAAAGACTCGGGCAGCTTCCTGCTCCGCAACCTCAAGGACTCGGAGCGCATGCAGCTCCTGCTGACGCTCGCCTTCAACCCCGAGCCGCTGGTGCTACAGGTAGGCGTGGGCCTTGGGGGGTGGGGGGGGCGGCCTGTGGCGGGGCCCGCGCGTGGGAACGGGAGGCGGCCGAAGTGGCCGCGCACGCCCGCCGCCCGCGCTCCCAGGTGTGGACCTGACCCCGCGGGCGCAGTGTAGGCAAGGGGAGGGGTGGTGCTGCCGACAGCCCCGGGGCCGGGCCAGGGCCGGCCTGCGGGTGCACTGCCCGGTCACCTGGATGCGATCGGGTACACCTGGGGTTTGACTGCGGGTCCTCAGCGACCACGGGCGTGCGTCTCGAATGCTCCCCAAATGACCTTCCTACCAGTTTCCCGCCGCCCCGCTACCCAGCCGACCCTCGCGGCGGTGGCTGCACTTATGCAGCGGCGGCCTGCGCGCTCCACGGCCCCTTAGTTCTTCCCAAGTGTTCCTTTGCCGCCTGCTTGTTCCTTCGCTACCCCTGGTGGCTGGCCTAACTTAGGCCCCAAAGTCTTTGTTCTTTCCCTGTTTTCTTTACCTGCCAACTCCTTTGGAAAGTGGCTTTGGAAGAGGTCAGAGAAGGGGGGCAGCTGTACAAGCAGGCCTTGCCCCAGGTGGAATTAAGAGGCAGAGGAAGAGGAGAAAAAGTAAGGCAGCCATGGTTTGGGGTCTGGAAGGGCTAAGGCCAAGACGGACATTTTCATCCTGTTCCTGTGACCTGCCCTGTTCATCTGATTTTAAAACATTCACCCTAAGGGAGGAAATAAAACATTAGAAGCAGGAGATTCTCGCCGTGTGGAGTTTTTTGCTCTTTCATGATTTTAATTTGAGAATAAGTTGTATGCTTTGAAAGGGTATAGTTGGGATCTTTCTACCGATGACAACACAACACACAATCACGACAAAAATTATCTACCTGTGGAGAAGTTTTTCCACAATCCTACCCAATTACTGTGTCCCTGACTAGTGGTTACCAGTGTGGGGTTTTGATTTCTTCGGAAAACCATAGGAAAAGTTGTTATTCTTTTTCTGTGCCAATCGTGCTGTATTGCAAATAAAAGGAAAAATACATGACTTAAAATTAATCATTTTGGTATACTTCATGCCCGTTCTGAGCAAAGAATGTTAGTGATGGCTGGAGGGTTTGTACAGTCCGCCCCCCCCCCTTTTTAAAATCTAAAGTGCATGAGCAGGAATGTTCCCTATTTGTTTATATTGCGTTCTCATCTTCTCCACTGCCCAACTTAGGTAAGCAAAACCAGCTCTGATTAATTTAGCTAAATAATTTCAACATAAAATATTTCATCTCATAAATAAACATTTACTGCTGGCTGTAGGAATGATGAGTTAATTTTAAAATGTAATTCATTTTTACACCTAACAGTGAGTGCTGTATAAATAGTTAAACTTCCCTGGAAGAAACCTACTTTGAATAGTTCCAAAACCAGCAAGCCTTTAAAAGGTTAAGTCCTTTATCATAGATAGACTCTTGAGGCATCTCCCTGCCCCCATGCTGCTTTCTTTATTTCAGAAGTAGAAATCTTCCACTTCTGTTTATATTAGCAAAGTTTGCCCCTGGAGACACATTTAGTGGTGTAATTTACTGAAAAAAATAAAGTCTGTCAGATTATCTGGTAAATGAAAATTTGGCTAGAAGTGATCCTAATATTTTGGTTAAAAAATTGAATAAGCATTTTGTGCTATTAAAATACTGGCTTCTCATTACGAAAGGCTTTTCGCAGGTAAATCTAATTATTGCTGTTGTATAGACAGCCAGAATTAGAACTAATATTTTAAGAACAGATACGGTATTTTATAAACATCATCTTGGCATCTAATAATTAGAAACTTTAGTATATGATTTACACTAAAGAAAATTGCCTTTGTTTGTGAAGTCTGCATTTTTTTCAGGTTAGTCTTGAAATATTCACTTCACTTTAGGGTTGAGATAGTGAGATGTACTTGCATCTTATTTTCCTGTAACTCTGCTCTCAAAGTTGACTTCCTTCATTTGTATACTTCTTTAATAATAAACAATAACTTTCTAAAAGCACAGATATTTACTTGAAATTAAAACTTAGTAACCCAGTTGTTCTGAGTCGTTTATTGGATAAATTTGTTTGTAGTACATAAAGATAGATGTCTCAACATTGTAGTGTGTTACATTTGTACACTACAACAATATTTATACTTTGTAGCTAATTACATATTGTATAAAATACAGAGTTGGGGTCATTGCACTAGTATTTTGTTTACTTTTAAAATCAAGTAGATTAAGAATGCATATTTTTAAATGACTGTTCTCCAGGGAAGCTGCTGCTTTATTTATAAAATCACTTGATTTTTGGTAAAACTAATGAGATTAAGAAGTGTAAACAATATTTGGGTTTAATTATGGTTTAATCAACTGAAATGAAAAGAAACTTAAATTTAAGGAAACTTTAAATGAAAAAAACTTCTTTGGTAGGTACAGAGAGTGTTATATAATAAGTATAATAAGTACTTTTGTTTCCTAGACAAATTTATACAATTTTAGTATTTATATAGAATTTTCTGTAGCTGTTATAAAAAAGTATTACCATATTGATTGATAATGGTAGAAATACTTTTACTCAAATTTGGAGATAGCTGTGTGCACTGATGTTATACATGCACAGAATATACACACACACACTTTGGTTCCATGTATTTTTAGAAGCATTTTAAAAGGTTCATGTGCATGCTTTGTAGCTTAAGATTAATTCACTGCCCTCCCCCCCACCCCAGGAGAGGAAGCTACTGTCAAATTTTTGGACTGTGCTTTTTCATGCATTGTAAAGAAACTACCTCCTTGGGGGGGAAAAGTCTTTTAATCTGACTTCAATAAGCTAATTGAAATTTCCAGTTTTGTAAATATGCTTCCAGTATAAGTACTAAAATAATTTTTTTCATAATGTACTGAAAGAAGAACATGGGGAAAAGGTGCATATTTAGCTCATTAAACTTGCCTCTTGATTTTAAGAAACACTAAAGTTTCTACTAGATGATACGGCTTCACAAAATTTGTGGAACAATTCTATTAGCTTTTAAATTCCATTTTTTTCACAAACTTTCTGGAACCACCTTATAAGCTCTAAAAGAAGACATGGAAGGTATTAAGGATCTGCATGGTTGATTATAAACACATCTCTCTCTCACACACACACACCTTGGACAATATAGATTTGTAACCAGTTTCTCAATATGAAATGGTATGGGAGTAGAGCTCTCCTCAGCACGAAATAGCCTTACTAGGTGACAGCAGCTTACCCGGCTTTAAGAAAATTTGTTCTGCCATAAGATTATATCTTTAAAATGTTTAAATATTAAGCATCAAGATAATGCCAGCAGTCCCTTCACTTTTTACTTAAGTACCATCTTCCTTCCTCACTTTTCCATTTCACCAAAAGGGGTATTTTAATGCCCACATCCAGAAGCCCGGGTGTTGCAGTGGTTAAAGTACTCACTTGCTAAACAAAAGGTCTTTGGTTTGAACCCAATAACTGCTCGGTGAGAGAAAGTTGTGGCTGCCAGCTTCAGGAAAGATTTACAGCTATGGAGACTTAGGGGCCAGTTCTGCTTTGTCCACTTGAGTTACTGTGAGTAGGAATCAGCTGGGCGCACTGGGTTTAGTTCTCTATTGTACTGGATTCCTGTGAGACAGTGTTAGCCAAGAGCAGCTTTGATTTTGTATGGGGTAGTACCATTCTTAGACTACTCAACAATTGAGTTGACAAAGAAAGATAATTTCTGGTACTTCATTTAAAAGGTTGTTAAGTAATTTAAACTTTTTCCTTTAATTTCTACTTTACAATTTATTTATTTTGAGCATGTATGTGAGTCCAAGAAATGCACCCTGGACTTCCTGAGACTTGACTGTATTTCTGATTTTAAAGCTGAAGATTGTGAAGATATTTTTGTAAATATAATACGTGCAAAACATTTTGTTCCCTTGATGGTTCAAAAATAAATGTTTGTGCTCTTCTACTAAACTTCAGGAGCCCTTGTTGCAGTAGTGAGTTACACTTTGGACTGCTACGGTCAGGTCAGCAGTTTGAACCACTAGTTGATCTGAGGGGAAAGATATGTTCTGCTCCTATGAGGAGTTAGTAGTTTTGGAAACCCACAGAAGTAGTTATTCTCTGCCCTAAGAGTCACTTTGAGGTGGAATGTACTCAATGGCAGTGAGTTTGAGTTTTGAGTAATCTTCAGATTGGTGGTTGGACCCCATCCACTGGCACCAAAGATTAAAGGCCTAGTGATTGGTCATCTTCCATTAAAATCATAGCCAAGAAAACCCTGTGGATTAGTAGTTCTACTGTAATACATGGAGACAGAGCAATTTGTATAGTGCTTCCTGCATTGTGAGTTCTCAGTAAACAATAATCATTAAATAAGGCAAAAATAACTTTAATCATCATCTAGTGAGTTTGATTGTCTGTTTTGAGCCGAGTTTCAAGTATGGATCACTGTAGAAATAGTTGTGATTCTGACCATGAGCCTTTAGGTACACTCTGGTTTGTTTCTACACCATGAGGTAGATTTTTATAGGAAACAGTCAATGTTGTTCTTGCCCCTACAAATATTTTTTGTCACAAGAGTTCAGTTTTTAAAGTGCACTGCCTACATATATTTATAAATAAATAAAAGATTATGACTAAGTTATATTATTTTAAACAAGTTGATAAACTTTTTGTATAGGATTCACTTTTCCTCACTAAAATAAAAAATATTGAATTGAATCTTTTTCTTTCCGGCCCCTAGGAGAATATGTTAAAGAGTTTTACTGCAAGGATTCCAGTGAATTTTGTTTATTGCCAACAAAGTGTGTTTAAACATGTCTCTGCAGTCAGTTGGTGACTGCAGACAAGTTTTCTCTGTAATACTGTCTTAGCTCTCATAAAAGAAAAAATGATACTTTTGTACCATGAAAAAAATGCTTTTGAGGTCAGGTTAATAATCAATTTTTTAGCCAGAATAAATAGACATCTTACCAAATCATTGAAACTTTGCAGCAAGTTTGATGCTACCCCACCTAAAACAAGTTCTAGATGGATCTCACATTTTAAGGGAAGACCTCACAGATGAATTCAAGGCGGAGAGCTGTGGTGATGGGGGTGGGGGGACTTCAAAGAGGTGATCTTGATAGATGTTCACTAAGGACATTGGATGATCACAGGGGCTTATTATAATAAAATGTACTGAGAAAATTGAATACAGCATTGGTGAGAAAATAGATCAGGGAAGTTGTGTTGAGACATTTATTTCCATCAACAGTGCACTTGTTCATTCTTCAAGCAAGGGCTGGTGTGCTATGAGAATATCATTGGGAAACCCTATCCTATATATCCTAAAGGGGATCTTTACCCCTTCACGCTAATTTTTGTCCTCCAAATTCAGAGAACATTTCAAAAGTTGCCACAACTGTTGTTTTGACATTGTGTAAATTGAAGAACACCAAATTCTTCTGAGAGAAATACCACCTTCAGGAGTTTATGGACCTAGTGGAGGATTATATCGAGAAACACTCACATTTGGATATATTTTGCTTAATAAAAGTGTCTATTAGTTTGTAGCAATCTTTTTTACTTAACCCTCATACATCCTGTGACTTTCAAACTTCTTGATAATTCAAGTGGTTTTTTGTCTTGGTGTGGGTTAAGGACCTGGAAAGATCTTTTTACCCTCAAATTTCCACATAAACTAAAAGCCAAATAAAAACCAAAGGTTGCTTTTAAAGGAAAAAATATAGCGCTAAAGGTAGCCAAGGATTTTGTGGTTGACAGTTATGTAGAAAATATATTCCAGATTTTGTCTCGGCATTTTCTTTCAAGTACCAGTATAGGCAGCCACCTGTTTCTCATCTGTTGGCTGCTGTATTAATAACTGCATTTGTAGATTTTGGTTTAAGACACAATATAGATGGTTCTGAGGATGGACTTTTTATTTGATAACTTGATCTAGAGACTTTTTTTTTTAACTTGTTCTGCTTTATTCTTTCCAGTTTCATTGACACTGTTGGCCCAAATGCCCTTTAAGAGAAAATAATAGAATAAATTTGTGTATTTTAGGTTCAGAAAAGGAGAGAACTTGTTCGGGAAAGACTCCCCATAGAAACAGCCAGTTACCCTTAGGAGAGCACCCTTTCAAGATCAGTGCGGAAAAATCATTGGATTAATTTGTGCATGGGTCTTTTGACTATGTCTTTATTTCTTTACTCTGAAGTCCTTTTGTACTTTATCTGGCCATCTACTTATTCACTTTGGTATTTCCACTGCAAAGTCAGTGTGTATTTCAGAGCCCCTGTGAATGTAAGTGGCCAGTTGTATAGGGTGTCATCAAGATGGTTTGTGTTCTCCGTTTTTCTAGCTTATGTATGGTCTTTAGCCTCCCCCTTATATTGCTTTCATTGTTGCTGCTGACTCTTTACAGAATACTAACATTTTTCATTCCTCATTTCCCACCCCTTAGATGTATATTAAACTAATATATCCTGAAAATGTACTCTGAATTTTTCCAATGCATATGATAAAATTTGATGTACATTATTATAAAATGACAAGACTGAAAATTACTATTATTAGAATGGCACACTAACACCAATAATAAGATGAGACTAGTTCTTCATCCTAGTCATAAATTCTCCAAGGTTTTAAGTCCTGTTATCAATCATTTATTGTTGTCTACTGCTCTTAAGTGAGACTATGGCTCAAGGATACCCATGTACAAAGCATCAGATCTGCAACCTGGTCCGGTGCCATTCACCATGAATGACTTGGAACCATGGAATTCTCAGACTGATTTTCAGAGGTAGATCACCCAGCCTTTCTTTCTAGTCTGTCTGGGGCTGAAGCTCCACTGAAACCTGTTTATCATTATAGCAATATGTGTAAGCCTCCATTGACAGACAAATGGCGAGTGTGCATGAGGTATATTGGCTGAGACTCAAACTCAAACCTCCTGTGAGAATACCACTGGACCAGCAAAGCCTCAATCAAATCTTTTATGTATTTTCTGTATCATTTTAATAAATTATTAATAGGAAGTTATCTGTGAAATACTAGGGAGCTCTTTGGATTTTTCACATTGTACTTAAGAGTTACAAGAACTCAAATTTGTATGTATATTTGATAATTACCCATAGTCTATTCCAAGGCATTTGGGTGGAAAGACTGCCTTGGACAGCAAGTAGTTTATAGTATCAGTTTTCTAGAGGTGACTTAACAAAGCCTTAAAAATTGGGTGACTTAGAAATGTAGTCTCACAATTCTGGAGACTAGTCCAGTAGTGTACAAACTACCCCCGCCATGATCTAAGAACCCCGGTAAATGCCTGAAACTGCATATAGTACTAAACCCTATAATATATACTGTTTTCCTATACATACATACAGGGACTCATGTTGAGCAGTATTAATCTGGCAGATGTTGGAGGGTGTGGCATAGCTACTTACCCAGTTGTGTTTCACAAACTTGCACCCAGCAAAGCAGAAGACACTATCCTGGAGAGTGGAACAGTGTGAAATTTCACCACTCTATTCTGAATAGTGTGCAGTTTGTTTATGTTTGGACCCAGGTGACTGTTGGTAACTGCAACAGTGGAAAGCAAAGCTGCAGATAAGGGGGTGGACTACTGGGCTATGAATTGACCTGCAGACTACAAGGTCAGTAATTTGAACCTACTAGTGGCTCCTTGGGAGAAAGATGAGGCTTCCTGCATTTGTAAAGAGTTGTGGTCTTGCAAACAAAAGGAACAGCTCTACTCTCTCCTATAGTTGTTATGAATCAGAGTCAACTGTGGCAGAATTCAGGGTCATGATTTAGGAAGCCTCTTAGGGAAGGCTCTCCGAGCTTCTGGTCATCTGCGGAGTTCATGCCTGCAGTTATCTTGCTGTCTCTTTGCCAATCTTCTCTTTTATAAAGATACCATTAGGTTGTGGTTAAGACCCAATCTCCTCCATGACAACTTTGTTATGTTACGATAACATCTTTAAAGACTGTGTGTACAAACAAAATCAAGTTTACAGGTATCAGGCTAGGACTTCAATGTATCTTTTTGAAAAAGAGGTTCACTCAGTTCACTCTATAAACACTGACTGCTTGGGAGATAGGTATCTGTGTATAAATGAATAATTACTATCAGTTTATAAAAAGTTTGCATTTACTGGGTCAGATGACTCATTTAGGTAGAAACATCTATATGTTTTGTGATGGAGGTGAGTACCAGGGAATTGATTTCTGAAAGGTGAATAGGACCTTGCCAATAGGTGGAGATGAGGGAGTTGCATAGATCCTATTGAGAGATTATTCAGATCACATTTGGCAGTACCAACAAAGTTAGGTGACATTGAACAAGTCTCTTACTCTTTCAGGGTCTGGTGTTTTGTGTGGTTTTTTTTCTCTTAGTAAAGCAAGGATGTTGCTAGATATCTTAACAAATTTTTAAGATGATTTAGTCTTTTTTATGACAGTCATTCAAATATTCCATATATATACACAAATCACAGGTCGTTATGTAGCTTTGGGCTTAGTTCTGTTTTGGAATGGCAATTAAAAATGAAGGAAGAGAATCCATGTTGTGATAGCCTCACAAGCAAAGAACCAAGTGAAACAGAGATGACCATCTGGCAATTCAGAACAGTAAATAGAATGTTGAAAAATTAAATCCAATAACCCAAAGGGAAGGAGAAACTGAATGAAAACAGTGAATGAGGAGACTTATGGACTATCGGTTCTCTCAAGCTGGCTCAGAGCAACATCCCTGGGTGAGGAGCATAGGAAAGCAACTTGATGGAGAATTTACAATAGGAGACAAGAGTCATTGTGTGTACTATACACTGTAAATTAACCTGGACAGGTGACCAGAACATGAACAGTATCTAAGGAGTAAAAGTGCAAGAAGACAGGTGAGGACCTTAGGGATCCAGGGAAGCACTGAGCAGGGAAAGAGTCAGAAAATGTGGTAAGAACTACTCAACAGTGAAGGCACTCATGGGTTATAGGGTAAGAACTGCTTAACAGTATAGGCACTCATGGGTTATAGGGTAAGAACTACTCAACCGTGAAGCCACCCATGGGTTATAGGGTAAGAACTACTCAACAGTATAGGCACTCATGGGTTATAGGGTAAGAACTG
>NW_022103913.1:1911038-1944314 GCF_000313985.2 Echinops telfairi | reverse complement strand
TCAACAGTATAGGCACTCATGGGTTATAGGGTAAGAACTACTCAACCGTGAAGCCACCCATGGGTTATAGGGTAAGAACTACTCAACGGTGAAGCCACGCATGGGTTATAGGGTAAGAACTACTCAACAGTGAAGCCATGCATGGGTTATAGGGTAAGAACTACCAAACAGTATAGGCACTCATGGGTTAGGTGGGTGATGCTGTTGGAATAGAATATCCTTGAAGTGGTGGCTAGATAACCTTTCCCATCTGAACTCTGGACAATGCCATCTCCACATTTGGTCAGGGCAGGGTTCTGATCACTACTATAGTCTGCCTACTACCAGATATTAACTGGAGGCTCAAGATACCTCCTGCCCCCTTCACCCCCACACTTGTCTGCCTAATGATTGGCAGTACGAGTTCCCATTGCACACATTCAGTGATGGGTAACTAAATGCTGGACCAAATTAGAAGAGCTCCATGCTCCTTGGAAGGGCAGTAGAGGAACGCTGACCACCCAACTCTTTTCACCCAATATCAGGAAAATAACCTCTTCTCCGACCTCATTCAGTTAGATAAGGATCCAGCAGTTTATTCCTGTAAGAGAAACATAAGGCACAAAGACATATAGTTTGTCAAATAGTTTATTGTCATGTACTTAATATATCATTCATTTATTGTTCAGCCATATTAAGAAGAGTTGTGTAATCATCACCACAATCAGTTACAGAACATTTTCTTCTCGCACTCGTTAGCTCGTTTCTAACTATCTTTCCCAATGTTAATCCAATTATTGTCTATAAATTTACCTATTCTGGATTCCATAGACAGAAAATTATACCAACACAAACAGGAAGAAAACAAAAAACAATAATGACTAGACAATCGGAAAAAGTTCCCGTTCTCTTATTTTTCCACAAAATGTTTGCAGCCCTTCATATAAGACAGTTGAGTAGAAATGCCTCATATGAAATATGTCTCATGTGTATATACATACCCAAATAAGAGGGCTTCAAAATTTTCATGGAAATATTCCATTTTTATTTTTTCACAAAATTTTCACACCACTCTTGGTGATGTGAAGAGCCATTAGAAAGGAATGAAATATCTAAGTTACACAGTCAATGAACTCGGTATCAAGTATTTATATAGGACACACTGAACAACAGTGTGCTACATTCTCCACTGCATTCTCCAGATTAAATACTATTTTAGATCACAAAGCAAGCTTCAAATTAAAAAATATTGAAATAACACAAAGCATCTTCTCTGATCATAATGCTGTAAAACTAGAAATCAATAACAGAACAAAAAATACATAAAAATCAAATAATAATGTATTTAAAAATTAAAACTTTAAAACGAGAATTAAAATATAACATACCAAAACCCTTTAGACACAGCAAAGACAGCTAGAGAGAATGTACATGGCAAAAAAGAATGGGCCAGTATGAATAGTTTAACTCCACGACATGAACAAATAGGAAAGAGGCAACCAAAGAAGTCCACAATCACCAGAAGAAAAGAAATAATAAAGATCAGAGCAGAAATAAGTGGGGAAAAAACCAAAACTGAATAATACCAACACTTGTCTTTGAAAGAAGATCAATAGAGCTAACAAGCCACTGGTCATTCTTATTTACCACTGGTGTCCATAGCTAGAACATTAAGGCAAGAAAGGGACATAAAGGATATTTGGGAAGGAAAAAGTAAAACTTATCTGCAGATAAAATGGCCCTATACATAAGAAACCACAGAAGCTCCACTAGAAAATGACTGAAAAGATTCAATAGCTTGGCCAAGTACAAGGTCAACATTTAAAAAAAAAATCACCTTGGGTTTTCCCTACTAACTCTTAAGGAGGACTCTAGAAAGGAAATCAAGATGTCAGCACCATGTTCAATAGTCCCCACCACCATCACCACCACCAAAGTATAAAATACCTAGGAATAAACCTAATGCGCGATGTAAGAGTTATGCAAGGAAAACTATAAAATACTATTTTTTGAAAAGCTAAAACATCTACAGAAATGGAAAAACATTCCAATCTCAGATTGGAAGACGACGTTATGGAAATTTCAATACTACCCAAAGTGAACTACACATATAATGTAATTGATATAAATCCCATTAACATTCTTACATGAAATGGCAAAACTAATTTCCAGCTATAGGAAGGAAACCTTGAATAGCTAAAGCAATATTGAAGAAACATGTCTGAAGCCTCAATACTTGCTATACAGTCATGATAATAAAAAGTCTGGTTCAATGTTAGACACACCACTCAAAAACTCATTGCTGTCTGATCAATTGTGACCCTGCAAGACAGTACAACTGCCACTGTGGCAAACATATAGATTTTAGAACTTTAGAAGTAATTCTATCCATTCGGGGACAGCTGATCTTTGATAAAAGGTCAAAGTCCATTTGGTGGGGGGAAAAAAGTCTCCTTAATAAATGATGCTGGCAAAATTAGGTGTCCACTTGCAAGGAAATGAATAAAGGTCCATAGTTCAAAGAAGGGACAAAAACTAACATAAAATGAACCAAAGAGCTAAGTGTTAAGCTAAAACTATAAACATCCTATAAGATAGCATGGGGTCAAAACTCAAAACAAACCAAATTCAGAGCCATCAGCCAATTTTAACTCTTAGCAACTCTTTTGTACAGGGGTTCTCAACCTGTGGGTCATAACCCCTTTGGGGGTCGAATGACCTTTTCACAGAAGTCATCTGATTCAGAACAGTAGCAAAATTACAGTTATAAATAGCAACAAAAATAATTTTATGGTTGGGGGTCACCACAACATGAACTTTATTAAAGGGTCGCAGCAGTAGAAGGTTGAGAACCACTGGTTTAAAGGTTTCTTGCATATAGAACACTTCAACAACTCAACAAAAAGTCAAACAATCCAATAAAACAAATGGGCAAGGACATGGGCAGATACCTCATTAAAGAGAATATTCAAAAAAAAGAATATTCAGGCAGTCAACAAATGCATGAAATGTTTGCGATCATTAACTATTAAATGCAAATCAAAGTTAAAATGAGATACCATATTACCCCTGTAAAAATGGCAATGATAGGGGCGGGGCAGGGATATGACCCATCAAGCTCACTCCTAGATAATATAATTGTAGAGAGAAAAGAACAGGGGCACAAATAGACACACATGCAGGAGAAAGATGTCTCAGAAACCCAAAGGGGCAGTTCTACTCTGTCTGATAGCTGGAATCAACCAGGTGGTGGTAAAAAAGGAAGAAAGAATATTCATTGCAGTCTTATTCACAGTAACAAGAAGATGGAAACAACCTACTGTATATACTCAAGTATAAGCCGACCCGAATATAAGCCAAGGCACCTAATTTTACCATTAAAATGCTGAAAAACCCAGCTTATATTCGAGTATATACGGTAGGTGTCCATCAGTGAATTAATGGATAACCAAATGATGATACATACATGCAGTGGAATACTATGCAACTGTGAAGAATGGCAAGTCCATGAAATAACATGAACGGATCTGGAGAGCATTTTGTTAAATAAAATAGATCAATCACAAAAAGACAAATATTGTATGGTTCTATTATTATAAGTAGTCAAGAATACACATACACACACAGGGGAACATTTTTTGATGGTTACCAGGAAGGAGTGGGAGGGGAAAGAGAACCACTCTGGACTGTAGGCACAAGTAACTTTTGATGATGCGAAAAGACCAAATACAGGTTAAGTCAGCACAATTTGAAAAAGGGAAATAAAGACACTAAGAAACACATAGGAGCCGCTGGACTGCTAACCACAAGGTGAATAGTTCGAAACTAACTGCTCTGCTAGAGACAGATGAGACTTTCTGTTCCCATGAAGAGTCTCAGAAACTCACAGGGGCAGTTCTATCCTGCCCTGTAGTGTCACTGTGAGTCATTGGACTTGATGACAGTCAGTTTTGGGGTGGAGAGTAGGGGATGGTTCCCTGGGGGTGGTCCCCCTTGATGTATGTGGACATGTATATGTATGCATTAGTGATATATATATATATATAGTTTACATATATAAAACAAGCCACATATGGAGGCTTTCTGGACATATTCAAACAATTTATGGGATTCGTTTACTGGATTTAGGGCTATAGTGTTAGGAACCTGGACTAAATTCAAGCTTGGGACCATAGTTTGGGATGAGAATTTAATCAATTGGCATAACATATTTCACAAAGATAGTGTTCTCCACCATAACTTGGTGAGTAGTGCCTGCAGTCTAACAATCTGACCACCCATCTAAGATATAACTGTTGTCATATGGAACAAAAGAGAATGAAGGAGATTAAGACTCAGAGAAGTAAACTATAGCCTACATGAACCCCGATCACTTCAAACATGAGGCTAGAAGAACTCGATGCCCAACTGCCCTCATGACTGTTCTCATCAGAAGATCAATAGAAGATCTCAGATAGAATGGAGGAGAAAAATCAAGTTCATTAAGAAAAAAATAGTCCGGACCTACTGGAACAGTAGAGACTAGAGAAACCCTTGAGGCTATTGCCCGTACGATACAGTTTGAACTGGGAATTTAAGCTATTTCTGCAGGTTATCAGTCAGCCAAAAGATTGGTTTTTAAAGTAAACTATCACTGTGAGTAATACACTCACTTAAACATGTGAGAGCAAATGGTCAGTCAGCAGTTACTCAAAAAGCAAAAGTGAGAAGTCAAGGAGGGGATAGAAAGCTAGATAAATGGAAACAAAAACATAGAATGGCATTCAGAAAGCTGGCACATTGTGATAATTGTAACCAATGACATGGGGTAATTCGCATAAAAATTGTTGAAGCAGAGCCTAATTTTCTTTGTAAAACCTCTAAAAAATATATATTTTAAAAAGCAAACTAGGGACTTGTTCTACTTCGAGTATAATGACTAAGCGGATAATTGTAGGAAGTGAGGCTTGGATAATTAAGTGATAGAAAGCAAATAGTTTAATCTCTCTTTGTAAATAGTTATCAAAATTTAACCACATGATAGGTTAATAAATTATAATACCAAAAAGGTAAAGGTTAAGGCCTGATGATTTCTTAAGCGTGTGAGACTGATCCGTATTCTCGGAGATAGGTTTGATGCGCTGGACTTGAGTCATCTTCACGGTTCCCCTTTCTCTAGGTCTCTTAGGAGGTTTTAACTTTGACGGGGAGGCGTCTGACAAGAATTGTGTGGCATTTCTCAACAGTACCAGGATCTGTGTGCCCTTGGGAGACAATAAAGATGATAAGCCAGGGCACAGTTTACATGGCCTTAGCTTTCTGGGGCATTCAGTACGACCAAGTAAGCAAATGAGAACAAAGTGGTTACAAATGATAACTACTGTAAAGAGAACACCACAAGCATTGGATTGGCAGGCAAAATACTTCTTTGATCAGGAAGAGTGCTATTTTGACTAAGGTCTACATGATGATAAAAAGCCAATGGCATAAAGTACAGAAATTGCAATGTTTGGGGCAGGAGGGTATTCCAGTGTAGAGACCCTGTAAGCATGGTTGACCATGGAAGTAGGGAAACATGATCGAATATTGAGGTCTGAGTTCAGCAGGTCCTTCCTGTGTAATTTCTTTTAAAAGGGTAGAATTAATATTTTATTGTCATTTATAATCAGATGGTAGCTGGGTATATAGTCTTCATACTTCATTCTTCTTTCTTGTAAATACAAAAAGGTTTACACAGCTGATGGCTGGTTACATTTTCAGGAAGCATAATTAACTTGTTAATGGTAGCTTCAAGTTTTACCTTATTAGCGCCAAAAAATTCACCCACCTTTTGTCCCCTGTGTAATTTTTTAACCCATGCATAGGCAGTTGGATTTTACCCTCTCAGCAGCAGTAAACTGTAGGTGTGTTTTCTTAAACAGGGCTTAGTTGTCAGGAATGCCTTATAAGGGGCAAGACTAGAATCTCGGGAACTTGAGAGGAATTTCGAGTTGTTTAAGATTTGCAGTGGAGAATATGAAAAATGATCAGATCCAATATATTTTGGAGAGTAGCTCATGACTTATTGAAAACTGGAGATTATCACCTGAATATTCGGTGTGAGCAGCTGAGTGAATGATGGTGTTACCTCAGATAAGGAAGCAGGTTTGTGATGGGGAGCACAGTTTTGTTTAGGCCACATTAAGTTTAAGACAACAGCAAGGATACAAATCTACTGAAAGCAAGTATATAATAGATGCCGTGCAACATGTAGACATGTTACAGTTTTTCTACTCAATGCCAACTCAATAACATTTCTATAGGGTAGGATAGAACTGCATCGAAAGATTTTCAGGGCTGGAAATCTTTACACACAAAAAAAACTGCCACATCTGTGCCCTAGAGGGACTTTGGGGTTTGAAGCAATGACTGATTAGCACCCCTAGAGTTCCTCCACTGTATTTTAAATCAGTTGTATTTTAAAGGAACCAGAGAAGTTAGCATGTTTCTAATTATTAGACTATTAAAGGAAATCTGATCATGCTTAGGTTATTAGATCCAAATGAAGCTTATTTGTTTTTGTTTTTTTGGAAGTGAATGGGTTACGTATCGTGTTTGTAAGCATATATTTCAACTTAGTAATGTGAATCACATTTGTTGTGAAATTGGGTTATAGAAAGGAAAAGTTGAGATCATTCAATGTGTACATACATTGTGACTTAAAATCTGCTCCAAGTGATTTTTTTCTTTTTTGGCAGAGGGAGCATTTCATAAACCATTTACCTTAAACATGGATCAATTTCTATTAAACAGGGCTAGAATTTTTTGTTGTTGATGCATTTTGACAGTGGTTTCCAATTTTAGATATATTACTGCACATGATAGTCATCAAAATAACATAACCTGGTATTTTCAAGGCATTGCTTTAAAAAGTTGGAACTTGAGGTGGGTGGAAAATGGCATCCAAAATATTATTGCATGAGCTAAAGTGACACATTTCCTAGAGCTTGAAAATTTTGAGATGGTTAAAATTCTGGAGTGTTTGGATTTTGGTCACTACTTGACAGTATAAAGTCAGGATGCTAAGGTCATAGAAACATTGTAACAAACATTAGGTAACCATTTAATTATCCCAGTAATTTTACTATATTTTACTGCCACAGTTCACAAATCTGTGAACACATTAGTCTGTCACCAGTACAGTTGGCTAATCTCTTTGAACAGCTGGTGTAACATGCATTATTACAATGGGGTTTAGTTCAAATCTGGACTTTTGAAATCTATGAAATTAATAAATGTTTTATATTCTTTGATAACATTTACTTTTAAAATTTTCTAATTAAAATATTTTTATGTGCAGAAATGTGTGTTCTGTAGTAAGCCTGTTGATTTTAAATTGTCAATTTTTTTCATTAATAGGTTTTTTAATCGTTTTGTTAGGATTAATAGATTTTTTAAGTTAACTTGTGTTTAACTAGGAATATTTCCAGTTTTTAAGGAATCGGCATAGTTCTTATTCTGTATTCATGTATTTTATCTTTTTTGGCAAACTGAAAAATGGTGTTCATTTAATGGAATGATGCGAGATGTAGTTATAAAATATTCCCATGTTTTTTGTATGTGGTCTTTTAAATTTAGTATGTAAGCCCTACTTTTAATGTTTGGTCATGTAAAAGACAAAAAGGTAATAGACATAATCACTTCTAAAGTCAATCTTATTTTAATCTGTCTCATATTCTTTGTTAAGTATAAAAGTAATTAATTTAAAACCTAAGTAATGCTGTGTGATATGTACCTTGACTGAAAAATCCTAGGTCACACAATCATGAAATGATGGTATGAATTGGCCTTATTATTAACCAAAGTCATAGAATATTGCGACATTTGGAAAACTTTTTTTTTTTAATGGCACATGGTTCGTGGTGTGGATTTTTGCTGCATTTTGTTCAGTAAAATCCAGCATGATTCTAGTCACTTTTTGATGTCATTTCCTCTATTACACATTTTACTGCAACTATTTAGGGATTTTTTTGTATTGTTTTCAGTTCTGGGAATACAGTTCCTCACTCAAATATGTGATTGACACATTCTATGGACTCCATTCCAGCATGTCTAATATGACCCTCACCCTTTAGATCTCAGCCCAAGCAGTTCTTTAGAGAGATTGCTCTTTACTGTGCTTTCTAAATAGGTCCCTGCACTTTTTTCTCAATGTATTATGTTTCTGCAATTCGTAACTGCAAGTTCATCTATGTGTGTTTAATAACTGCCTTCCCAACTTAGGCTGAAAGGCTTTCTGAGGGTATGTTTTATTTACCACTTTAGCACAGTGGTTCTCAACCTTCCTACTGCTGCCACCCTTTAATATAATCCCTCATGTTGTGGTGACCCCCAACCATAAAATTATTTTTATTGCTACTTCATAACTATAATTTTGCTACTGTTATGAATTGTGCAACCCCTGTGAAAGGGTCGCTTGACAACCCCCAAAGGGGTCATTACCCACAGGTTGAGAACCACTGCTTTAGCATTTCGTGGTGGATGGAGCTAGGGTGCTTCTAAGATTTTTTTTTTAATTCAAAATTGCATTCTTTCACTCCACATTAATTCTTCACTGCCTTTTACTTCTGCTGCATTTGTAGTCAATAGCATGTGGGTTAATCTACAATCACTGTGTCAGTTTCAGAATTAAATAAAAATAGTATATAAAGAGGTTTGCTCAAACTTTGGATTGCAAGAATTGAGTTGATGTGAGTCAAATTGTGTTTTACTTAGCTTACTTAAAAATGAATAATCATTTTCATCACAATGTATTGCAATGCTGCCCCAAACAGTGCTGGGGACATTGTATAATATGTAGAACATGTATTGCACCTTTCTAAGATATGAGATAGTCTGAATTTTTATTGTTTCCCAAACTGAGCAAAATCGCTCCCTGCAGGGTGCTGGAACAGTTGTGCACAACTGCAAAAGCAGACACCTACACTTCATCCTGGATTATGGACTACAATACAAAAGTTTTCATTGCCAGGGAGTACTGATTGATTGAATAATCCTGAGAAAGGAGAAACAGACCAAATAAGTTGGGGAATCTATGGGTTAAGTGTTAGGCTGCTAACTGCAAGGTCATTGATTCAAACCCACTAACCCAATCTGTTACAGAAGAAATAGATTGCCTTCCCCTGTAAAGATTTACAGTTTCTAAAACCTTAAGGACCTATTCTGTCTCCTAGTGTCACTGAGTTCGAATTGACTCGATGGTAGTGGGTAGTATTTTATTGGAGCTTTGCTTTAATTTTTCTAAGGGGTTGCCGTGAGCAACACTATCCTTTGAATCCATTTTCACTCTTGGGAAAAGGAATTATGGTATGGCCTGCGTCCACTCCTTCCTGCTAATATGCCTTTAACTAAATCACCAACACTGTGAAAATGAGGAAATTGAACTAAATTTGCCATTTAGACTCTCTAACTGAAAAATCCATTGATTTCAGATCCCTTTTATTGCCCATGTAAAATATGAGGGGGTTCTCTCCCCCCCCCCCAAAACAAAACAAAACAAAACAAAAAAACCCAGAATTGCTCTATTGCCCTGGGCAGAGCTGACATCAAGCAACTCACTCTGAGTTGCATCCTGTGGTGTTCCCTGGGAAGGTTCTCTCTGGGCACAGTGAATTTTTTCGTGAAAGCAGTTTTGCTCGAACCTCCTTTTTTGTGATGGCCAATTTAAGTGAACAGCAAGTGGCTGTGAAATTTTGTTTCCTGCTTGGGAAAATTGCTGAAGAAACTGCTGTGATGTTGAACACGGCTTACAGGGACAGCACTCTGGGAAAACCTCAAGTGTGCCAGTGGTTTTCTTGTTTCGAAAAAAGTGAAATGTCAATTGATGACAAACCTTGTTCTGATATCTCTCAATATCACGAATGGATGAAAATGTCCACTTGTAGTGTATTTGGAGTTCATTCCCCAGATCAGACTGTTATTCATAACAGTGTGGAACAAAAAGACCTGGTTTGTGGCAGACTGGGGACTGCTTTTGCTACCACAACAATGTACCTGCTTATGCAGCTATCTCAGTGCACCAGTTTATGCCTCTCTTGCATCATACACAGTACTCACCTGACTTTGCTCCATGTGACTTCTTTTTGTTTCTGCAAATGAAGAGGGACATGAAAGGACGGCGATTTGGTGACTTAGGAGAGGTCAACAAAAACACGAGGGAGGTGCTGTCAGCCATCCAAACAAATGAGTTTGAAAAATATTTCCAAGAATGGAATCACAGATTTAAGTGTAATGGAGAATACTTTGAAGTTGATAAAGTTGTTTTGTAAAAAATTTAAATGTATAGCTTGTGGCAGGGCGGGGGAGATGGGGTCGGGTTTTTTTTGTGGGGGGGGGGCTACCCCTCATTTTGATGTAGGTGAGCCCGCTCATTGCCGTTTCTTCTATTAAGACTCAACTGTGGTCCTGTAGCACAGAGTAGAACTGCTCTGAATATTGTTATGGAAGCAGATAGCTTAATCTTTCTCCCCAAGGTGCCCTGATGAGTTTCGACCCCTGGCCCTTTGTTTATCTCCAATGTGCACTTAACTACTGTACTACCATGGTTCCTTAACCTAGAGAGATGATTTATTATTTTGGCATTGCAGCTATACTTACTGTTAATTACCAATAAGAAATGCAAAGCACATTACAGTGCTCTATGTGTAATGTTACTGAGTGTAACTTCTTACATTTTTAATACTTCTGGATACTTTGCTCACAGAGTTGAGTTTCTAAAGTTTGGTGAATGATTTATACATGTCATTAGGAGGGCAAGTAACAATATATAATTTAGTGGTTCTAGGCATTATTTGTAATTGTCTTTCCGTAGGTGTTAATGAGAATGCATTCTTGATAGATGAGTGGACTTTTAATGTAACAAATTTGAGTAACACAAAAAAGAATATTATTTAGTTTATAGTAATATCATTTGCTTATAAAATATATTTATGGTTCTTGACTTTGACTAATTTTAAAAAGTGTTATGAGGGACAGGATGAGCTATTCTGACTCAAAAGTTTGCCAGACCTTGGGCTCATGGGTTCAAACTGCTGACCTGTGGTTAGCAATCCAACTTATAACCCACTTCGCCACCAAGGCTCCTTAACAGACAGTATAAATTTTTTTTGGTGAACAGTTCTTTATAAAGTAATATTAAATTTACAAGGCGCATTTCATACCTTTTTCTTTTTATATTTGGATTATCCTGGTTCTTGAGTTATCTGGATTATCCTGATTGTGGAAATGTTAGGTTTATAGTGAAGGAATCCAAGTTTGTGTTATGTCCCTTAGTCACATAACTCAAGAGATTCAGGAAGGAAGATGGGCCTCAAAATCTAGCCTTGTGATTTCAAACCCAGTATGATGTTTATATATGTTATTGTCCTTTAATTATGGACATTTTAATGAAATATTATTTACTTTTAAAACTATAAAATATCTCATTTCTCTCCTTAACTAAACAAATTAGAATCGAAAGTATTTTGTTTAAAGACTTCCTTACTTAAATGACAAAATAATTGTACGTTTCTTATAGTTGTAAATAGTTCATTAAAATTTCTAGTCTCTATTTCAGAGAACATTAAAATGGGGTAATTGTTCCAGGTAATTTGAAAAATCTTAATTTTTGTTTTAAATAATAAAATGTAAACAGTTTATTTTACCTAGTGTACTTTATGAACTGTATACGTTTCATGACCAGGGAGTAAGGACTTGTTTTCCATATTGCTTGAAATACTTGAAAATCCAGGAAGTAAATTCTTGAAAGTGTGTCTTGTAAATTTTCCCCTTAACCATGGTAATTTGATTCCATACTAGGATTGCTTTAAGTGCAGTTAAAAATATTTTAGCTGTGAGACCTTCTTTATTCTTACAGTAAATACTACAATATGTTCAGTGGAATTCTGCTTTCATTAATGAAATCTGAAAACTTTGATTAGACAATGAAAAAAATTACTGTTAAAATAGCCGTGAATTCATTATTAAAGTTCGTCCAAAAGATTAGGTAGCAAACTATATGAAAGAATTATAGTGTTCTCACAATGAGGCATAACAGGACTTCAGTTAACATTGTCAAAATTCACCTTGTAAATAAAATGTTGCTGAATATGATACTTGTTCCTGTATTTTACCCTTTTCTTCTAGGGACCTCAGCTATGAAGTGTAAGTTTCACTGTCCTTTGCCAGTTGGAAAGGCTCCACAAGCATGGAGGCATTTTGTACATGCGCCGGCGCTGGCAGGGTTCCCCCTCTTGTCACAGACCACTTTATGTTTACAAAAGCATCTGTGCTGCGAGAGGGCATGTGAAAAGATGCCAGTCATGTAATGGGAGAGTGTTTTGTTTTACTTGTTTTCATGACAAACTATATTTGTCTCGTGTGTACTTAGTAAGTGTTGTCTTTTTTATGTAGGGAACTTTATACATGAATGCTTATGGAGAGAAGCCAAGTCTTTTGTAATCATTGTTTAAATCTTCATGATTGTGTAAGTAGTAGGAAGTTGAAATAAGAATATCAAATAAAGTTTTAATTTATGAAGAAAGTTGAGAATAGTATATGGTTGGCAAACAGTTTTGGGTGCTGCACATTTTACATGAGCAATCTGTCGTGTTTCCCAATGCCACAAAGAAATAAACAAGTCTCCAGTTCAAGGTTAAATGTGCTTTAATCCTGATTTCTAAAAAAATAATAGATAAGGTCTCTGAATTAAATTGGATCTTTTTCACTGTATTTAATGATTCATAATGATGTCACATCTCAATTTTTTCCACAAAATTGCAGACAGCAAGTTTTAAGTAGCTAAAGGAACAAGGAACAAGTAGTTTCTGTGCATTGACTGACATGAAAGGTAACACAAATGAAAATAAGTGATATGATTAAATGTGAAATTTAATTCTGAAAGTCTTTTATAAAGTTGATAAGAATTTTATCTAAGGGTGTTAATTAAGTTTTGATGATTGAAGTATAAAGCTTGCAGCAAAATTAATATTACCTGTTTTCTCAAGATCCATGAAGAAAAACCTACTGCCTAGCTTTTAAAAATCTGTGTAAGTTGTCCAAATTTTAGCACTAAAAAGTAAGCCACATATATATTCCTTCTAGTTTTACTCTATGTCAAGGTTATACATAAAACTGCCTTTTCAGTCTGCTTCCACTTTCTTATAGTAGTTATATAAACAGCATATTTTTGTAATTTTTCCTATTCAAGGAAAATACTAGCTAGCTGAGGGAATGAGTCTGAAAACACCACCTGTTCATACAATCTTACCCAAAAGGTTGTTGAAAACATTACTTGTCTCTTTTACATAAGTCAAAAATAGCTTGTTCAAGGTCATGAAACTTCCTTTTGATTTAAGATAGTAACATTCCCAATAGATATTGAATCCACTAGAAAAGTGCAAAGGTCAAAATAGCTCATTTTGAGGCTTGGCTAGGAAAGACGACAAATAGTGATAGTAGAAAAGTAGAAAGGAAAAATAAGGTGACCTTGGGACTAGACATTTTTAGAGAGGACATTGGCATTGAAGAGTATACTAAGAACATTTCAAGCTCCTTAGCAACCTTTGCTCTGTGCCTATTTTGATATTTGTTGACTTAAAATTTGAGTGCATGCTTAACAGACAAGATCCTTCGTAAAAAAATCCTTCTCTAAATTCTACTCCTGCCCCCTCCAAACTAAGTAAGCCCTCAATTAAATGCTTCTATAGGACTTGAGTTCTTTTTTAGTAATTTATACTTATGATACTCCTAATTATTTGATGTCTGTCTTTTCTAAAGTGAAGATACTATCCATTTTGCTGTTACTACTAACTTAGCATTGGTGGTGCTCATTAAATATTTGCTGCTCATTAGGCTTATAGGCCGACCACACAAAAGAAAGGGTTGGTTGAGGTTAGTACTATGAAGGAAAGCATAAACACTTTTATATTCGGTAATTAAGGTACTTTATCTTTTATTGAATCGGTCCAGAGAGTTTGATAAGCAAGACCTGTCATCCCAATTTTAGTCTACCCATGTAAGATTTTCGGTTTAAACTTTTTCTTTCAGGTCCATAGTGATTATGCAAGTTTGGGGGTTTGTTTTTGTTTTTGCGGGGCAGAAGGGTGGGGTGGAGGGCAAGAAGTAACTTATCTCTAACAATTCATCTAGCACAGTGAGAAGACCTCACCGACATTCCTCTGTAGGGATCTATGGTAGAGGATAGAGTTTGGATAGCTTCATCAGAAACTTGTGTAATACTAAGATAATTCTTTTGTAGAGTTTTCCATCTGATGAAGGTTGGCCATTTGCAAAATATCTGGGAGCTTGTGGAAGAACGGTGGCTGTGAATTATGTTGGAGAAGAACTGTGGAGTTATTTTAATGCACCCTGGGAAAAACGAGTTGACCTTGCTTGGCAATTAATGGAAATAGCAGAGCAGCTTACAAACAATGACTTTGAATTTGCACTCTACCTCCTGGATGTCAGCTTTGACAATTTTGCAGTTGGCCCTAGAGATGGGAAGGTAATCATTGTGGATGCTGAAAATGTTTTGGTTGCTGACAAACGATTAATTAGACAAAGTAAGTACATAACTTTTTAAAAAATAGTGTTTTTTAGTACCTAATTTTTCCTGTCAAAATACTGTTTATATCCGTATGATGCCAGCCTTTCATCTTTGCTTATTTGTATCTTTGCTTATTTGACCAGTATCAAGAAACATTGTATGTGAACTCTTAGTCAAAATTGTTTCTCTATATTTTATGATACAAATACTGTGTGTGTACCATCTTTAACATATATGGTGTTCTATGTCTGAGAGGACTTCAAAAGTTTAATAGAAAAATTCCCTATCTTTTGATTCCATTTGTCCGGGAACTTTTTGAAGCCTCCTTGCTTTATGTGGTTTAAGAATGTCATGCAGAGTTATGTTTACTTAGTTAAAGGCCACCAGAGAGACTGCAGTGCCTTCATGGCTGCCTTCTTCGAGCCTTTCCTGAGTTAGTCCCTGCAGTCATCAGTTTGCTTTTGTGTAAACCAGTTGAATAATTGCTAACCCTGTAGATCTGACTGGGTTGGGCGTTGTTACCCCTTACCTAAAGACCTTTGTCATCACAGGCTAGGTGAGCAGAACATGCGAATTGTTCTGAGTTTAATGTGACAGGGCTAGACATAGTTCGATTACCAGCTTGGGTAGGAAGAGAAATTGGAAGGGTTACCATTGCTTCAACGTGAGGGTCTTTTCTTTTGCCCTCCTTCCCCAGTTGCAGGAGGATCTTTTGATGAGCAATGACCGAAGATATGTGGCACCTAAAGATTGCCACGAATGTGACAGTATTGCGAGGTATACTGGGTTAACACAATTGTTGCATGATTCTCTTAAATACTTGGTTTTCCCCAGCCCCTTATTTTGATTCTATGTTCAACAAACAACTTTTTGGTTCCTTCCTTGCATAGTGTTCATGTACTTCTTCCTCCTCCCTCCTATAAGTGATGAAGCAGCTCCAGGCTTTTCTTTTTTCAATGTGTGCGATGAAGTGTTTTTTGTTTTTTTGTTAATGGAGTTGTGCAGTTTAGCTAAGCATAAAATTAATTTTTGTCCACTTCATGTTATGGAGACAGTTCTGGATTACATGTTACACTTTAGACCAACTACTTTCTGACCTTAGGTGAATCTGCCCATGTATTCTTACATTTGTGTTCTTACATTTCCTCCTGTAAATATTGCTCCCATCTGACTTAGCCTCTGGCCAATTTGTTCCCAGATATCTCCTGGGGTAGTAATTTAGCCCCTTGGTGTGGAAGGCCCATCTAATCAAGTGGCATTACCTTCTTTTCTCTTCCCAATAAACGACCATTATGTTTTCCACAGGGAAATTGAAGTTCTGCTGTGGAAACCCCTCAGTGCCCTTCCCTTTTCCACCAGTTGAAAGAAAATACATTTACCCCTCATCTTTGGACAGTCCAGATCCTACTTTAAGAACTTGATGTATCACATAGCTTTTTCAGCTGCCCTCTTAATCCATAGACAAGTAAACAAGTAGACGTTAGTAAACAAGTATATTAGTATAATAGCTAGTAATTATTAGATATTGTTATCTAATCCAATAAAACATAATAAACAAGTATCTAAGACCCATTTCTGCTTTAAAAAACAGTATCCCAAGTATAGTTGGAAATTACTGCTATATCTCCAGCATTCTCTTGTCTCTCAATTATTTTAAAAATATTGCTTCTTCTCTTTCCTAAGCTTCCATTCATTTTTCAACCCATTAAAACCTACATGGCTGCCTTGTCCTTAGTAACCATCTAATTAGCATAATTTATGTTAAGACTAAAACTCAGAAGAGTGACACCTTTTTGAATCTTCCTATCTGTGGCTTCCTTCAATTACTTTCATAAAAAGCAATAACCAAATTTGTGACCATCTAGTCCATTCTTACCCATAGGCTCCTTTATGAACTACTTTCATGTTTTCTTTTTAAAACATCAATCAGATCTTCCTAGTCTTCCTGCTTAATGTTTTTAATGACTCCCCACTGTTTCTCAAGTAATATCTAAATTCCTTTCTGTGGCATTATCTCCCTGCAACCCTCCCCATAGCATTTCCCACAGTTTTTTATAGATGTTTATTGATTTTCTTTTTCACACAATAGTAAGCCATTGAGGGGAAGGACCCTATCTATTTACCATTATTTACCCCTGCCCATCCACTCCATCAAGTGGATTTCAGCTTATATTGACCTTCCATAGGGCTCAAGATGGTATATCTTTACCAAGTAGGTAACCTCATTTTTTTCTCTCAGAGTGATGGTTTGAACATCTAATCTTGCAGTACCTAACACACAGTGCCACCAGAGTTCCTATGCCATCAAATAGACATTCTAATAATTATCTACTGAATAAATTAGTATATTTTGTTTCATTCAGAGGACTCTCCTTGGCCAATCCCTTAAGCATCAAGACTCTACCCTAAATTTTCTCTTTTTTTCCTTCATTCCCTTTCAGCCATAAGAATCACCTGGGGATCTTGTTAAAATTTAGAATGTGATTCATTATACCTGGGGCAGAAATGTAATTTCTCAGCAGGGGGTTGAACCAAAATGAACTGCTTCAAACCCTGTTTTTAACACACCTTTCTATACAAGTTCATTCACTGTGAAGTTCTATAAAAGTTCGCACATATGCTAATGGTTGTAAAATATATGTGCTCTACTTCTGACCACAAAAACCTAAATCTAGTTTTTGACTTATACTTACATGTATGACATCCACCAGAACACTTCATAACTACTTCATTTTTACTTTCTTTAATCCTCTGCCCGACCTCCTCACCTGCTAAAGCTCATCACTTTTAATTGTCTCTACCGGATCATTTAATTAGAAGTTTAAACTGTAATTATACACTCACTTGTTAATGTTTGTTCTCAAATGTTTCTATACCCTGCCTCTTCCTTCGGGTCCTCTTCTAGTTTCTCTTAATATTTTTGTCCTTCCAGTCTTTAGCCCAGAAGGCTATGATATTTCTTTAGCTCCACTTGCAAGCCTGACCCAGATGCCTGCCTCACGTTCCAGCCTCAGTGGACTGATGGGGCTTCCTTAACCAGCTGGAACAACTCCTTAGTTCATGCCTTCCGTTGTCTTAGAGCAGGTGCCATTTCCCTCATTTCTGTTCAGGCTTGCTCGTCATTTAAGACCTAGATTGATTGTTCTCTTCTGTGCAGCCTTTTGCATCGCTAGCCCTGGCTTGTTGCTTCCTCTGTAAGGTGTGTCATTGCTCTACAGAACACTTTCCATGCTGTTGGAAGCCTCTGCCAGACCAAACTCTTCAGCAGGTGCCATATCTTGGTCCTGCCTGACACTGGTGGGCATCATCATGCAGCTCTAAGAGCAGATACTATTAATGTTAATCAAAGAAGTGTTTTGTTTTAGGAAGAAATGAAAGCATTATTTTGAAATGTATTTTTCTATTTCTTTTTCCCCCCTTCCACAGATAAACCTGAGAACTGGGATGTATGGTACGAAAGCAAATTTGATGACTGTGATAAGGAGGCTTGCCTATCGTTTTCAAAAGAAATCCTCTGTGCTCGAGCCACTGTGGACCACAATTATTATGCTGTTTGTCAGAACCTCTTATCCAGACATGCCACCTGGCGTGGCACTTCTGGGGGACTCCTTCATGATCCACCAAGTGAGATTGCCAAAGATGGCCGCCTGGAGGCCCTGCTGGATGAGTGTGCCAACCCAAAGAAGCGCTACGGCAGGTTCCACGCAGCAAAGGAACTGCGAGAATATCTAGCACAATTAAGTAACAACGTGAGGTAGTCCTTGGTGAACTGCCTCTTTTCTTTCTCTATCTTAATAGCACTGGCTAAAACCAATCCACCAAAAACTCTGGAGAAACAAATTTGGAGGTATTACATTCAGAGGATGATAAATTTGCACTGATAGAACTTACTGTATGTTAACATCCATCAAAATAAGACATTACTTCAAAAATTACATGATGCTTCTACAAATAAATATGCTGTTACGCTTTGGAGACTTGAGCTGTCGTTGACTGCTTTGTCCCCCCTGAATGCCTGAGTGGATTAATGATACTGTTAGCTATTGGAAATGAGTCTGATAGTGAGTGACATTGGTGTATCAAAGGGTACTTGGTACTTGACATAGTTTGCATTAGTCTCATGATTTTGTGAATCTACATTTGCTTTGAATGTCAAATTAGAAGGCCTGTTTTATAGGCCACCTTTTCCTTATGACACAGAGTCCCCCCCCACCCATTTTTGTAATTATTATTAAATTTTATGCTTTGAGGTTATTGTTAGTGTTCATTTAAGTTTTAACTAGTTTCATTCATTGTGGTGCGATACATATTTACTGTTAGGGCAGGATTCCCAGATTTACTCTTTCTGAAAGATAAATATTTTATTATGTAAATACTCATCCCAGCCCTCCACCAGGTTCACCCTCCATGATTTCCCCATTGCATGAGATTCTTTCAGGCTCTTTAACAGTTATGGCAGTAATTCTCATTGTACACTAAACCAGACATTTGGCATACGTTGCGAAATTGCTGTTAGTCCTTTACAGAAGACACTGAAGAGTGTAACTGCTAGCAATCTACACCTTGAAATTACTTTTGGCTCAGAAAAAATATATAACCTAGTATTTTTTAAGTGCTAACTAATTTAAAATAGTATTAGATAAGCCAAAGATATAATAAACCTCATCTCACAGATAAATATTAAAATAAATTTGGTCGGCTACTTAATTTTACCATCCATTTCCAGTACTTTTACTTGAACTCTTTCATTATTAAATTTATATCTTCCCAGTTGTCCTTTAATGTTGAAAAGTTAGGCTTCTGTGTTCAAGTTATCTATGTTTAACTTAAGAATATGTAACTTAGAATAGCCTTTCATTAATTGGTAGTTTTGCAAAATTAGCATGTTAGCCATCATTGGAATTTAATCAGGTATCATAACCTTATATAATTATTAATGCACAAATAGTTTTTATTGTAAAGCAGACAGCTTAGATTGTCTGCCTACCCTGGTCTTCATTATTTAATTGCTAATCTAAACATTAGCATATCAAATTTAAATATGGGGTTAAAAGTTACCATGCGTCTAAAACTTTTAGGCTATTTAAGAAAGATTTCGTATAAATTACCTATTATTGAAGTAGGTAACATTTCTCTGTTATATTCCTTTTGTTTACAGTAGATTTTGGTGCACTGTGAAGTGTTTAGTTCTAGGTTCTAGACTGACCTTATTTTAAATCAGAAAGTGGTTAAAATATGCACAACCAAAGCCAAGTTTTTTCTTTTTCATTCATTCAGTAACTATTTATTGAGCATCAGCTCTGTCCCAGGCACATTATTAGCTGCTACACAGTCTCGAACATGACATATGGTTAAGTAACTTTACTATTCTTGTCAGCTACTTTAATTATCCATTTTTAAATTTTATTGTCCAAACCAAGATGATACTTTCGTGTTCTTTTACTATTGTGATGGAAATTCTACTTATACCATCTAAAAGGTTGCTATACAACAGAGTAGGCCAAATTTAATAAAGTGAATTCCAGTTTGAAAACTGGAGGGAAAAAGGTAAGAGCTCTTTATAAAGTGGACTGCATTATGTTCATTTTTATGTATCAGTTTATCTGCATATCCCATCTTGCCTTCAATGAACATTTAAGCGCTAGACATTTTCTTAATCTGACTTTTTACAACTTTGGAAAATTTTTTAAAGGAGTAGGTAAAAATACTGATCAACATTCTTCACTTAATTAAAAACTTTAAAATATACATTCCCAAAACAGCACCTTTTATGTTTGATAGACATCCATTACAAACCTTCGACTGCTAGTCACAGAGAAGATTTTCTGTGGGTTATCAAACATTTATCTTACCTTTTGGAGGCGTGATTGTGACTGCAAAGCAAGAAGTGAGAAAACACTGTCCACAGTGATGGCACTTAAAGGAAGTTTATTTAGCTACGATTTCCCCCAGGAGGTTTATATATGGGATTTCTTTGACTTTTGGGAAAGGTTGAGAAGCTGGTAAAAGAATTAGGAATTAAAACTTACAGGGAATAATATGTATGTGAAAAGCAATAAATATTTTGTTCACTTTGCTATCAAGATGTTCACTATCAGATATTTATTATAAGCAGCAATTTATATTTTTAATCATTACCCATTATTAGATTGCATTAAATATTTTTGAATCAAACATTTGGGGTTTGTATGTGCATTACGATTGTCTTTTGTACTGTATGTTACTGTTTAATTTGAATATTTTATCAAAACTGTCTCCCTGTGCCTTTATAATATAAAGTTGTTTCTACAACTTTTAATGATCTTAATAAAGAGTACTTTAAGAATCACATTTTTCAGATTATCTCTGAACTCATATCCCAATGTCTTTTGAGTGGAAAGTGAGGTGGTTATAGATAAGTTGTTTGGTTTTAGGAGGGGAGGTTGTATGTATATTTTTAAAACTTTGTGGAACTATGTTGAGACACTCGACTGCTCACTGAAAGGCTGGAGATTTAAGTCACCCAAAGGCTCAATAGGAATGAAGACTTGGTGTCACCTTCAGAATACTCTGTCATTGAAACACTTTCTTGTTCAGTTCTACTCAAACACACACAGGCAACTAGGATCTTGTTGGCTGTGAATTGGGCTTAAGGTGCAGGTATGATTTATTTTTCTGTAGCTTTAAATAATGTTTTTAAAAATCATTTTTGAGACTTTAAAATGTAAATAAGAGGACTAATATAATGAACAAGGAGCGTTGGAGTAATTTGAAACGTCAGTGGTTCAAAACCAACTACTTCACTGGAGAAAGATCCCTTAAAGCAGCGATTCTCCACCTTCCTAATGCCTCAACCCTTTCATACAGTTCTTCATGTTGTGGTGACCCCAAAGCATTAGAATTATTTTCATTGCTACTTCATAACTGTTATTTTGCTACTGTTATGAATTGGACAACCCCTGTGAAAAGGTCGTTCAACCCCCAAAGGGGTTGCGAACCACAGGTTGAGAACCACTGCCTTAAAGAGTTACAGGATTACTCCAACTAATTACTGTAGAAGAAATGTTAGACTATAACTGCTTTGCAATTTTTAATGAGATGAATAGGCAATGATCCTCACTGACTCCTAATTCTGTTGAGAAGCTGATGATTAACTGGATACACCAGAGCAGCAGCATTCATACCCTATAGATAATCTTACCACAATGATTTGTCTTTTGGTAGGATACAATAGGAAGTATCTTACCAAAAAAAGCCAAATTTGATCAAGCTTTTATAGCTGTACAGTAGTGAAAATTACAGAATAGAACACAAGCAACATGGTAGAGTACACTAGGGGTATCATCAACAATATTGCGAATTCAGGCAACTCCACAAGATAAATTTGTTTTAAGCAGTGGCAAGGAAAAGGAGGAGTAACCCTTGCATTAAAAGAGAACTAAATAGAATATGTTCCCTTAATATCCTGACTTAACTAGATAAAAAGTTGAGAGAGAAAATTCAGCAACTAACCATCCACTTTAATTTTTCCCTTCACCTCTATGGTAAGTTCTTTATAAGTCTAACTCTAGGATATGAACTTTTTTAGGGTTCCTAATATGACTTTTTATTTAAACATTATTTGCCCATAACCACAAAAATAGTGGCAAAGTTAGAACTCAACACTTAACACTTTGATTCACTTCATTCTATTATGCTGCAACTTTTAAGAATCTACTTGAAAGCAATGCAGTTGTTGAAAAAAGTCGCAAGTGAGACAGACAAGGGCAAAGGGTGAAGTTCCCTGGGTTGCTAACTGCAAGGTTCAACTCCACCAGCTGCTTCACGGGAGAAAGATAAGATGTGTGCTTCTGTAAACACAGCCTCAGAAACTGTATCAGTTATATTCTGCCCTATATGGTTGATAATGGTTGAAATGGCTTGATGACAGTGAGTTTGGCTTTTTGTCTGTGGGTCAGGAGAGACTTGGGAGGGAAAGAATAGAAATGAGGGGCCTTCCGGGAAGATGGCAGTGGAGTGACACATACCAGAGGGACTCCGCAGAATTCAGGCCAGGAGAGTTGCTTAGAGAGAAATTCAACACTGCTGGAACACAGGAGGAGCATCATAAAGATAAGTAGGCACAGACCCACTGGGTTTTGAGGGGCTAGGGGCTTTTGGCTTCTCACAGTGGAGGCCGGCTGGGGCTTGACCTTGGCCTAGCCACTGTTTGCTGGAGCCGGGACCATTTGGAGGGGCTTGGTCATAACAGACACAGTTTGCGCTGCCTTCCTCAGGGCAGGGACTCTACCCGTGCAGCTCCATGGGTAGGGATCGGGGTTCATCTACATTGTTACTTTTATTTCCATCTCTTCTCTATATCCCACCACAGTTTGGAGGGCTGTGCAGCGGCTTTTTCTCAACACAGCCTCATCTTGCCGCCACTGCCTCCTCGGGTGGGTAGTAAACCCTTGCAGCTCCACTGGTGGGGATCAAGACTCAGCTACATTGTTGCTTTTGTTTCCCTCTCTTCTTTATACCAACCACCACCACAACCCCCCCACCCCCGCACAGCCTCAGCGGGCTTTTTAATTTTTTTCTCCTCTTTGTCTCCTGTCCTCTCACACTCCACTGCTGACCTCCAGACCACTCCCCTTAGCCTAGGGCATTTAACCTGCACCACACCCAGCTAGGTAAGCTCCATCCAATGCAGCTAGCCTGAGGGTGGGGAAAGCCTCGCTGACCTCCACCAGGGGATACTCTGCCCAACTTCTTAACCTGGGAATTCCTGTGTGCCTGGGTGCTTAAGGCAGCTCTGCCAACGTTCCGAGATGCTGCAGGAACCTGTGCCCAACCTCTGCAACACCAAAGCAGGCAACCCACCAGCCTTCTGGGGCACTCCCCTGAGAGGGAAGCCACAGGAGGATAAAGTGATAGGTTAATTCCATAGTGAAGTTAGCTGTAGGCAAGTCGAAGAAGCATTCCTACAAGTTTCCCAGAGAGAGCCAGTGCTCTTCAACTCCCTGGAAAACGGCACCTGGCTCCTCTAAAACGACGCAATGCAAAAAACCATCAGCCCCAATGACTTCAACGAAAAAACAGGACAAACAAAAGGCAATGGCAGATGTCCTGAACATAACGACATGCATATAAGAATTAGACATTGAGCTGCCACAGAAAAATTTTCAGAATGCTGCTTGAAGTCATACAAGATATGAGGGAAACAATACAGAGAAAGGGTGAAATGATAGAGGAGATGAAGGCCATTAACCAAAGGGAAATACAGGAGCTTAGAGAGGAGATAACAAAAACCAGTAGCAGAAACACAGACCTCGAGAGTTGACTGGAGGAAGCAGAGAACCACACCAGTGACTTGAAGGACAGCAAAGCAAGACTTTTGCAAATGCGAACAAAAATCCAATAAGATCATCAGAGAAGCTGAAGAAAACCTAAGAGCCATGTCGGATGCTATGAAGCGGAACAACATTAGAATTATTGGCTTACCGAAGGAAGACACAACAAAGAAGTCATCTTCAACAATTGTGAGACAATTCTTGGAGGAAAACTTATCCAGCTTAATGAAAGAAAACCAGGCAACCATTCAGGAGGCTGAAAGAACACCAGCTAAACTGAATCCCAAGAAGTCACCAAGGCACCTAATAGTCAAACTAGCCAACTTTGAGGAAAAGGAGAAAATCATGAGAGCAGCTAGGGAAAAACAAGCAATCACATATAAAGGTTCCCAAATAAGAATATGCTCACACCTATCAGCAGAAACTATGAAGAAGAGTGGAGTAACATATTCCAAAAATTGAAGGAAAACAATGCAACCAAGAATACTCTATCCAGCCAAATTATCGATTAAGATAGATGGAGAAGTAAGAGTTTTCCCAGACATGGAAAAAACTCAAAGAATACATTAGAAGAAACCCAGCCCTACAAAAGATCCTTGCCAACCTAGTATGGCCAGAAGAACAACACTCACCAAGCCTAAATTAGAGACCACCACATAGAACAACAATGAAGGTTGACCATGATAGTGGGACAAGAGGAAACTAAAAGGAAATAGAGGAAATAACTAGGAGGCAAAGGACAATTATAGAGGTCTAAATACAGGCATGTACATATATAAATATATCTATATATAATGACAAGGAAATATATATATAACGATAAGGAAATATATATATAAAATGATAGGGATATATATAACAATTGTTATATATATAACAATATATATCCTTATCGTTTTATATATATAACAAGGTAGCAGACAGCTATTAAGGTAGTCTCTACTCAAGTACTCCCTCAACACAAGAACACTTTGTTTTGGTAACCTGGCATTCTATGATGCTCACCTTCCCCACAGAATCACTGAAGACAAAATGGATACATTAGCAAATGTGGTGAAGAAGGCTGATGGTGCCCAGCTATCAAAAAATATAGCATCTGGGGTCTTAAAGTCTTGAAGATAAACAAGCAGTCATCTAGATGAGAAACAACAAAGCTTACGTGGAAGGAACACACCAGCCTGTGTGTTCATGAGGAATCAAGTATCAAAGACCCAGAACAAGAAATTATATCGATGTGAATGAGGGGCAGGGCAGAGTGGAGATCCAAAGCCCATGTGTAGACAATTGGACACTCCCTCACAGAAGGGTCACAAGAAAGAGACGAACCAGTCAGGGTGCAGTATAGCACTGATGAAACATACAACTTACCTCTAGTTCTTTAATGCCTCCTTCCCCCTGCTATCATGATCCCAATTCTACATTACAAAATCTGGCTAGACCAGAGTATGTACACTGGTACAGATATGAGCTCGCAACAGGGAATCGGAGATAGATACCCTCAGGAGTGATACCAAGAGGGTAAGGGGAAGGTTGGGGGAGAAAGGGGAAGCCAATCACAATGATAGACATATAACCTCCTCCCAGGTGGATGATCAACAGAAATGTGGATGAAGGGAGACAACAATTGGTGTAAGACATGAAAAAAAATTATAAATTAGCAAGGGCTCATGAGGGAGGGAGGCTGGGGTAGGGTGAGAAAATGAGCTGATACCAAATGCCCAAGTAGAAAGAAAATGTTTTGAAAATGCTGATGGCATCATATATACAAATATGCTTGACACAATGGATGTATGTGAGAATTGTCATAAGAGCTTTAAAAGCCCCCAATAAAATGATTTTAAAAAACCCAATCATCTTAAATCTATAGGATCAAAATGAAATGAAATCAATAATGTAAGTTATTCAAAAGAGGAAACACAAGGAGTAGCATGATTAAATATGCATGTCACTTAATCAAATAAGAAGTCATTTATCTTTTCACCATTGGAAGAATGCAATGGTAATTATATGGTAGTGAATTCAATGTGAAGTTTTCCTCCTTGTCTTGGCAGATAATAAAATTTTAAGTAAGGACTTGTTGGAGGTATGTGGGGTGAATGCTGGTAGGCAAAGACAAGTCCCTGGGTGAGTCCAGGCATTTTCTTTGCTCCCTTTTAAGTCGATTCTGCACCAGAAAGGAGTCTGGTGGTCCAGTGGGACAAGCATTGGACTGCTAATTGCAAGGTCAACAGAAATCTTGGTGGTATGGTTCTGTGAGCATTATTGTTAAGTTGCATTGATTTGGTTCTGACTTAGAGTGAACCTATGCACAACATAATGAAATGCTGTCTGATCCTGCACCATCCTCACAATTGTTATGTTTGAGCCCACAATTGTAGTCACTGTGTTAACCTCTTTTCTTGGGCACCTTCCTCTTCTCTGTTAACCCTCTATTTTACCAATCATGAAGTCTTTTTCCAGTAACTGATTTCTCCTGATATCATGTCCAAACTATGTGAGATGAAGTCTGGCCATCCTTGCTTCAAAGGATAATTTTGACAGTATTTGCAAGATCGATTTGTCTTCTGACAATTCATTGTACTTTCAGGATTCTTTGTCCAACTCCATAGTTCAAATTCCCAATTCTTTTTCATGGTTCAGCCTTCAGGTGCATATGCGGTGATTGAAAATAATAGGGCTTGAGACAGACTCACCAATGTCACCAAAGTCATTGTTGCCTTTTAACACTTTCAAGTGGTCTTTGCAGCAGACTTTCCCCCCCTAGCAGTTTTATTTACATATCATAAATTCAGTACTTCAATCATTCAATTATATGACAGAGAATTGTACAATCACCCCCACATCAATTTTAGAACATTTCCCCCTCCCCCATGGTCAAATTGCCTTTAAGATGATTCATGCAAAGCAGGGAACCAACAGAGAGGTCTGAGGGGCCAACCCCAATCCCAACTATGTGAACAGCCCCACCTCTCCCCACAGAAGAATTCACTTCAGAGGACAGCACTGAAGCTACAGCTCAGGGAGAAGGACATATTTGATCAGAGCACACAGGAGCAAATGAAGTGGGAGGAAGACAGAGTGGAACACATCCTGGCCCACCAACCCCTTAGGATGATATTTCTGCTCAGAGCAGCCAATGCACAGAGAGGACCATATGGCTGGCCCCACTACAAAACACGACATCCCTCACTGACCCAAAGTACTAAGGGGGACAACACTGGAGACACAGTGGGGGAATTTTGCCTGATCTGACTGCACCACACCAAGGAAAACACTAAGGGCGTGCAATAGAGCAGCAAAAGGGGAGCAGAGCAATGAAGTCCCCAGGGAATACCAGACATTTTTTGATGTAGCGCCCCATCAGACTCAAGTCATAAACACTCCTAAAGGTCAACGAATAGATCTTGAGCAGGTCTTTCTGTCTTTTTTTGTCCATGGTTTTTGTTGTTGGTGGTGGTTTGTTTTTTTTTTTGCAGCTTTGTTTTGCTCTCTTGTTTTTTGTCCATATTGTTATCTCTGCAGGTCTATCTAGATAGGTGGGATGAACAATCTGGAGGAGAAAACAACGGGACTTAGAGTTCTGGTGGGACATGGGAGAGGGGGAAGCAGGGGAAAGGAAGTGGGTGTTAACAAACCCAGGGACAAGGGAACAATAAGTGATCCAAAATCGATGGTGAGGAGGGTTTAGGAGGTCTGGTAGGGCTTGATCAAGGGTAATGTAAGAAGAGGAATTACTGAAATGCAAATGAAGACTGAGCATGATACGGGGCAAGAGGAAATTAAAAGGAAATAGAGGAAATAGGTGGCAAAGGGCATCTATACAGTTCTAAATACAGGAATATACATATGTAAATATATTTATATATTACAAATGAAGAAATAGATCTATGTGCATACATTTATAGGTTTGATATTAAGGTAGCAGATGGACATTGGGCCTCTACTCAAGTTCTCCCTCAATGTAAGAACACTTTGTTCTATTAAACTGGCATTCCATGATGCTCACCTTCCCAACATGATCACTGAAGACAAAGTGGGTGCGTAAGTAAATGTGGTGAAGAAAGCTGATGGTGCCTGGCTGTCAAATGATATAGCGTCTGGGGTCTTAAAGGCTTAAAGATAAAAAATGGCCATCTAGCTGAGAAGCAACAAAGCCCACATGGGAGAAGCACACCAGCATGTATGATCATGAAGTGTCGATGGGATCAGGTATCAGGCATCAAAGAACAAAAAAGCAAATCGTGAATGAGGGGAAGTGCAGAGTGGAGAACCAAAGCCCATCTGTAGGCAACTGGACATTCCCTTACAGAAGGGTCATCGGGAGGAGATGAGCCAGTCAGGGTGCAGTATAATACCAATGAAACATACAACTTTCCTCTAGTTCTTTAATGCCCCCCTCCCCCCATCATGATCCCAATTCTACCTTACAAATACAGCTAGATCAGAGGATGTACCCTGGTACAGATAAGAGCTGGAAACACAGGGAATCCAGGACAGATAAACCCTCAGGACCAATAATGAGAGTAGCCATACCAGAGGATAAGGGGAAGGTGGCGGAGAAAGGGAGAACTCATCACAATGATCTTCATATAACCCCCTCACTGGGGGACGGACAACATAAAAGTGGGTGAAGGGAGGACATGGGACAGTGTAAGACGTGAAAAAATAATAATTTATAAATTATCAAGGATTTGTGAGGGAGGGAGGGTGGAGGTGATATCAAGGGCTCAATTAGAAAGAAAATGTTTTGAGAGTGATGATGGCAACAAATGTACAAATGTGCTCGACACAATGGATGGATGGATGGATGGATTGTGATAAGAGTTGTATGAGCCCCCATAAAATGATTTTTAAAAAAAGATGATTCATGCAATCACAATCCATTCTAGTACTCCCTTCTCCCTCCTCTCTTCATTAGTTACTCCTGGAATCCCCTTTCCCTCCCTATGTCCACCCCACCTTATTCCTTATATCCCCTTTATCCATAATTATCATTTTGCCTCCATTCCTCCTGTGTTTCACAGCTTGGAGACCCAACAGAAAACAATAGAGAACAAAATCTCACTACGGTGATTTGACTAATGCAATATCTTGTTTGATTTGACTGCTCCTTTGACTAGTGCTGACTATGGATCAAAGTAAACTGAAATAATTGACAACTTCCATCTTATCCCCATTTATCAAAATGCTGTCTATTGATCTAACAGTGAGGATTGTGGTTTTCTTTATACTGAGTTTAATCCATACTGAAGGCTTGCAAAAATGGCAAGGAAGCCACATTTGACCTCTGTTGGCTTTCCAAGTTAGAAATGCTTCTGGCATTGTATCATACAATCTTCCACAGATAGAATATTTTCAGTGGCCAATATCTCAGAAATGGATGGTTTTTTCTTTCTTCGTACTCAGTCTTTGTCTGGAAGCTCCTATGAAGCCTGTCCTTCATTGGTGAACTTGATGGTATTTGAAATACCAGTTGTATATCTTCCAACATCAAAGTAATATGCAAACCACCACATTAAGACAAACTGATAGATGAGCAGTCTTTGTGAAGATAGAGCATTAGAAACCCCATGGGGTAGTTCTAACCTGTCCTAGAGGGCTTCTATGTGTCAGAACTGACTTGATGGCTGTGGTGTGTGAATATATTTGTGTAAGCAAACACGCAGATTTTTTCACAGTGAACATCACCCAAACTGTAGAAATAGGATTGCTCTCCTTAGATTTAACTTCATGATGTGCTCTGGAGGTAATTCCTTTTCTGTCTAAACTGAACTAATGTAGCCTTCTAAATCAGGACAATTTTTTAAAAGGACAAATGGTAAATATGTTTAACTTTAGGCTACATGACCTTTGTTGCAAGTTATGAAATGTATTTTAGGGCAGGAGCAGTTAAAAACTAACTTCTTGTTATGGAGTCAATTCTGGTCACTTCGACCCTATAGAAGAGTATAGAATTTCCCCACATGCTTTCTAAGGCTTTGCTTCTTTGCTGAAGCAGATTGCCACATTGTTGTCCCACAGAGGGGCAGGTGTGTCCTAAAAACACTCCTTTTGATAGCAGTCAACCATTGCACCTATAAACAGCACACAAATGTATGAACATGAAACTGTTCCTATAAAGCTTTACTTAGCAAAAAGAAAAAATCTGTATTTGAGTTGAAATTTACTGTTAGAATGCTACATAGTGTTTATGCATAAATATATTTTGTACTTTACCATTTCTCCCATCAGCCATGTCAAAATGTTCACTATTAAACAATACTGTTTTGGATAGTCACTTAGCAATAACCATGTACGTGTAAGTACTTCTGTAGGAATGAAATTACTGAACAAAAATTATACATGTGTAAGTACCTAAATATTTTTGTTTGTTATTGTTAGTTGCCATGAAGTTGATTGTGACTTGTGATAACTACCTATGTGCGGTTAAATTGCTTCAGAGGATTTTCAAAGCTGTGACCTTTCAGTAGAAGATCCACAGGCTTTTCTTCTGATACCTCATTCTTCCAAAGACCTTTAGTCCTTAGAGTAGTGAATTAGGATGGGCCTTTTTGTATCTACACCAAGAGTGGCGATTATTTATTTTTTAATATTATGTGCAAACTATTATATTTTCTTTTGTATTTGCACATCTTTAGTAATTAATTTAGAATAAATTACAAGGAGTTGGAAAGAGGGGAGTATCACTTCTGCCGTCGGTAAAGCGTGGTAACAATAGTCTTCCTAATGCTCTAGCCTGGAATTATGTTTCTCATTTTTCACTACAGATGGGTGGAAAACCCACAGACCTCTGGCACTGAAGCCTCCTCCTGGAAAATGCACACAGAGAATCAGAGAATGTGTGAATCCTGAATGTAGGCAGACCCCAAGGGGAAAGGGCAAGTGACTGAGGGAGCAGCTCACTTCCAGTTCCTGTTGCTAAACTGGCCTCCTGCAGCACACACGGACTCTTCAGAAATCCTTCCACTTGGAAGCATGAGAAAGCTATTGTCCCTTTGGCCAATATTCCAGTCCCACATTTAGTGAGGTGGATCATCTTTTCAATACAGTCAATGCCCATTTAAGATCCACTTCCCTTTGGGTGTGTGTTGTGTGTGTATTAATTGTTCTTATTCTTTGTTCATCTTAGAAAAGTTGTTTTTTGTTCATAGTGGTTTGTTTTTTAAAATTGGTTTATAGCAATGCTCCATACAATTATGAGTTTTAATCCGTAGTTACTTATTTCATTAAAGTTAAGATGCACCGTTATTTTCCATGCTCTTAACTAGGATAAATGGACAAATTCCTACAAACATAATCTAAATCGACTTAACCCTAAACCCACTACCGTCAAGATGATTCTGACACTATAGGAAAGAGTGGAATTTCCCTACAGGACTTCAAAGGCGATAAATGGAGGCGCAGACTGCCACTCATTTTTCGCATGGAGTGAGTAGTGAGTTCCAGTTGTCAACTTTTCAGTTAGCAGTCTTGCACTTTAACTACTGTGCCACCGGGACTTATAATTGACTCATTCAGGAATATTAAAATCCTAATAGATCTATAATAAATGAAGAAAATAAATTAGTAATCAAAACTCTAAACAAAACAAAAGTCTGTACCACATGGACTTGCTGGTGAGGTCTACCAAACACATAAAGAAAAATTGGCAGTACTCTTTAAGAGCTTTCAAAATATAGAAGAGAAGGGAACACTTCCTAATTCAATATACGAGGCTTGCAATCCCCTGATACCAAAGCTAGACAAATGTACCGCAAGAAAAGACAATTACAGGTCAATATTTCTATGATCTAGATGCAAAATTCCTTAACAAAATTCTAGCAACTCAGATTTAGCACCTGAGTGAAAAAGTATACTCTATAAACAATTAGAATTTTTTCAGGGAATGCAAAGGTGATTCAACACTTCAAATCAATCAATGTAATACACCACATAAACAGAATGTGTAAAAGAACTACATGATAATCTCATTCATTGTATAAACAGCACTTGATAAAATTCAGCACCCTGCCATGTGAAAACACAACAAACGGGACATTTTTCAATATGCTTAAAGATAGTTATAGAAAACCCATAGCTAACATCCTGCTCAATGGAGAAAGAATGGGAGCTTCCCCTTAAAATCAAGAGTAAGATAAAGACCCTGCTTTCATTATTGTTCCTGAAGATTGTATTGGAAGTCCTAGGCATAGCAATAAGGCAAGAAAAAGAAATATAAAGTGTCCAAATCAGGAAAGAAACCGTAAAATTATACCTATTTACAGATGGCATGATACAATGCATAGAAATTCCAAAAAAATCCACAAGAATTCCAAAGTATGTAAGATGAAGATCTGCCATCCTTGCCTCTAAGGGAGAATTCTGGTCTTCTTTCAATATTCTTCTCTAGCACTACAATTCAAATACATCTATTCTTCTTTGTTCAGTGTCCCACTTCACATGCATACGATTCAATGGAGAGCACCATGGCTAGGGCCAGACACACCTTAGTCTTCAAAGTAGCATCCTTGATATTCAATACTCTAAAGAGGCCTTTAGTAGATTTACCTAATGAGATTTGTCTATTGATTTCTTCACTGCCATTTCATTGATTGCAGATACAAGCAAGACAAAATCCTTGACAACTTCAAACTTTTCTACATTTATTATGATGTTACCTATTGGTCCAGTTGTGAGGATTTGGGTCTTCTTTATATTGCGTTTTAATCCACACTGATGGCTGCAATCTTTGATCTTCATCAACAAGTGCTTCAATTCCTCCTCCCTTTCAGCAAGCAAGGTTGTGTCTCCTGCATACCAAATTCTGTTAATTAGCCTTCTTCTAATCTTGATGCTGTATTTTTCTTCATATAATCTACTTTCTATGATGATTTGCTCAGCATATAGATTGAATAAGTATAGTGAGAAGATACAACCCTGACACATACTTTTGTCCATTTTAAACCATCCAGTAGTACATTGTTCTGTTCACACAACTGCCTCTTGATCCATGTACAAGTTCCACCGGAGCACAATGAATTATTCTGGAATTCCTATTCTTCTCAAGGTTATCCACAGTTTATTATGATCTGTACAGTTGAATACTTTTGCATAGACAATTAAACCCAAATAAACATATTTCTGGTATTCTCTTTTTTGAGCCAAAATCCATCTGACATCAGCAATAATATTCCTTGTTCCCTGTCCTCTTTTGCAGCTTGGATTTTTCCTGCGGTACCATCAGTTCTTTCTACTACTTGAAATGGTTGAATATCAACCAATTTGTGTGTGGGGTGGAGGATATAGTGATATATTTCTGTGTATACTTTCTGTCATCTCTTGATGGTCCTGCCTTGTTCCATATTTTGTTCATAGAATTCTTCACGAGTGCAACCCGAGGCTTGAATTTTCTCTTTCATGTTTTCAACCTGAGCTTTGCAGAGCATATTCTTTTTTTTTTTTTTT
>NW_022103913.1:1877651-1908807 GCF_000313985.2 Echinops telfairi | reverse complement strand
AAAGTTGTATTTTTCATCGTTGCTATATCACACCCTGACTGGCTCGTCTCCTCCCTAAAACCCTTCTGTAAGGGGATGTCCAGTGGCCTACAAATGGGCTGTGGGTCTCCACTCCGCCCTCCCCGCCTCATTCACTATGGTAGGATTTTTTGTTCTGATGATGCCTGATACCTGATCCTTTGGACACCTCGTGATCGCACAGGCTGGTGTGCTTCTTCCATGTGGGCTTTGTTGCTTCTAAGCTAGACCACTTGTTTACCTTCAAGCCTTTAAGACAAGAGACGCTATATCTTTTGATAGCCAGGCACCATCATACTTTCCCATTTCAATCACCCATAATTATCAACGCATCTTGATGGTATTGCTGATCAATTTTAGAATGAATAAGTTGGTAGAATTCTTCAATATTTTCATCACTAGGTTTTGTATTTGGTTTGTAAATTTGAACAATAACTGTTTTAACTGGATTTCTTATGTGCATTTAGATATTGTCCTATCACAGGCAACATTGTACTTCAAGATGGATCTTAAAATGTTCCTCTGATGATGAATGTGACACCATTCTTCCTGAACTTGTCATTTTTGGCATAGCACACCACATACTTTTCTGGCTCAGATTGCTAACAACTAGTCCATTGCAGCTAAATAACAAAAAGGATCTTATTCATTGCATTTTATTTTTTGATAACTTTCAATTTCACTATTGAAAGTATGAAGGTTTATACTTCATACTTTTTATGTCCCAATTTTTAATGAAGTTTCCAATTATTCCTTCTAATTTTGCTTCATGCTCCATCAGTGAATGAACATCTTAAAAGCTATATTCCACCTATACAATTATGGTGAATCCTACTTTGAAGAGGCAGCAGTTCCTCGATTATATTTTGAATGCCTTCCAAACTGAGGGGTTTATCTTCTGTCACTATACCCAACAATGTTTTTATGCTATTCATAATTTTTTAAGTGCCTTATCTCTCTTTCCTTCTTTTTAGCATATTTTTAGTCTATAAATTCCACAGAAACCTTCTTAGCTTGGGTTACTCTGCTGGAATTAAAAATATTGGTGACATAGCTTCCAGCAAGCATCACAGTAATGTGCAAGCTACCACAGTGTGACAAACTGACAGACAAGTAGAAGGAGAAAGAATAAGCTCTTCAATAAGAGCTGCTGGGGCAGCTGGCTCTCCACAGATGAATGTGTAAAAGAATGAAGCAGGGTACATAGCTCATACCATATTTGAAGATCGAAGACCTACATGTAAGAATAAACAATGTAAAGCTCTTAGAACAAAAATATAGGAGTAATGTTTTAGAACCTAGTTTGTGACAATAAATTCTTAAGTTTAAAATATGCCAAGCAAAGGAGAAAATGATTAAGTCAAACATCAAAATTGAAAATGTTTTTGCATTTAAGGACTTTATATTCAAAGTGAAGTAATAACCTACATATTGAGGGAACATATTTGATACCCATATATTTGATGTTGTTTTGTACCATTGAATCAATTCTGACTCCTACCAACACCATGTGACAGTGTAGAAATTTTCCAAAGGGTAATCTTGGCTGTGATCTTTATGGAAGCTGATTGCCTGATCTTTCTACCAAGGTAGGTCAGAGCCACCAGCCTTTAAGTTAGAAGCTGAGTGTTTAACATTTGCAACGCTAAAACCTACTATTGTTAAGTTTATCAGAATTCACAATGACCCCATAGGACAGAATAGCACTCCTTTCATGGTCTCAAAGCCTGCACGTCTTTATAGAAGTAGATTATTACCATATCGTTCTTACACAGCTACCATTGCTCCTTATAGATCTAGTAAGAGTTTGCATTCTAGAATATATAAAGGATTCCTACAATTCAGCAGCAAATAAAACAAAACAAAACAAAAACAGGTTTAATTTTTTTAAATAGGCAAAATACTTTAATAACATTTCTCCAAAGAAGAGATACAAATCTCCAAAAATTATGTAAAGAGATGTTCAGTGCGATTAGTCATTAGGGGAAAGCCAATTAAAACCACAGTGAGATAGTACTTAATACTATCCATTATAGAAAAATGGAAAATAATAAGTTGACAGATATTTGAGAAACCAGAACCTTTGTGCACAGTATGTGAGAGCGTAGAATAGTGTCGTCACTGTGGTAAACAGTATTCATAATAGGCAAAAAGATCGAAACAACCCATGAATGACTGGGTAAGTAGAGTGTAAAATAATACAATTGAATATTTTCAACAATAAAGAGAGATGGCGTTTTAATACGTAATAGGATATGAATAATCTTGAAAAGATTATGCTGAGTGAACTAAGTCAGATACAAATACAGACTAGATAAATCCCTAAAGATCAAAAATTTTTAGTAGTTATCATGGGCAGGTGGACATTGAATTCTGAAGGATGAAGAAGAGTTGATGCACTTGAATTACACCGCTGATGAGGAATACTGAAAGCACCCTGAAATTCCAAATAATAAATCAATTTGCTTTGGATGAGGTGCAGCCTCCCTACAAGTGAGGATAGCAAGACTTCTTCACACATACTTTGAGCATGCTATCCGGAGGGCCTAGACCCAGGAGAAAGACATCATGCTTGGTAAAGTAGAAGGGCAGAGCAAAAATTGTGAGGCTGGATGGCACAGGACCAAGCAGAGGTTCATCCTTTGTACATAGGGTCGCTATGTACAGCTCACCGACATCTAACAATGATTGGCAGGTGGAAAGGTAAATGAGGAAGGATTGGGTAAATAGTGAGTTTTTCTTAAGGTGTATGAAAAATTTGGAAAAGGAGTCATTATGGTCACATAACATACAATGTCACTGAATTACACATGTTACAATGGTTGATTTTATATATATATCGCCACAATTTATAAACAAAAATGACACTGTAAAATAAACTATGGTAGAATGAGTAATTGTCCTTAGAAATTTTATTTTTTATGTATTGACTTTGGTTAGACATATTTTCGTGAGAATTTCTAAATATTATTCTTAACAAGGAAAGCATATGTGTTATAGATTGACTAAAAGATTCCCAAAATATTTAATATTCAGAATTTGTCTCTTTTGATTCATTTTTTGTTATAACCCCCATTGTACTCATATTTTCACATTATCTACTATCCTCTGCACCATAGAAAACATGGAAGAAGCTACATTTCTTAAAAGACAACTCTAGTACTATATTCAGATTTTCCTTCTAAGTCATAGTCACCAATTCTGTAAGTTTTGATACTGACACTTTATTGAACTTATCAGTTGCTTATATCAGCATAGACTCATATATATTTATTGATATTTTGTGTTTTAAGTCAATGTTGCTAGTTTTGTATTGCTTGGATTGTTCCAGTTAGGGGCATTGGCATCTATTTAGGCTGGATGCTGTGTCCCTTTGGCATGTCTTCATCACTTATTTTCCAGCATGTCCTTACTTTCAGGTACTTCACAATGGTCTAGCCTCATGTTTTATAATCCTTGCCCCAACATTCCTCAATCAGCATGGCTTTACTGATGCCTGTTTTTAATTTCTATACAGGTTAGCTATAAAATGGAAACTTCACACTTCATAATTTCTACCACTTCTGCCTTTCTCTTGCCTCAGTTTTAACATAGATTATCTATATTTTCAACCTTTGCATATGATACTTTTGATATTCTTTTCCTGTCACCGTCCTGGTCTTAGGGCAATGTGGAAACAGAGCAACATTGGGAAACCATGTCTTGAAGATAACTTGAAGGTGGTCTGAGTATAGTGTCCCTGGGTGTTTCAAACAGTTAATGTGCTCGGTTGGGTGGTTTGCAGTCACCCAGATGTGTCTCACAAGAAAGATCTGGCAACCCACTTCTGAAAAATTACTCATAGTAATATCTATGATACATAGTTCTACCTTGATACACACGAGTCACCATGAGCAACTGGCTTCTCCTTCTTCTCCCCCCCCCCCACCAGTTTTGCATCATTTATTGGAACCTCTTACAGATATCAAAACAATCCATAGTTCAATCACATCAAGCAGTATTATTGTACAATTGCCACCACAATCAGTTTCAATATATTTTCTGTCTTTGAAACTCTTTGATATCAGCTCCCCTCCCTCCAGGAACCCTTATTATTTTTTCTCCTTATGATAGTTTTTTTTTTTTTTTTTGCCATATCATACATGATTCAATGTACCCATTCACATACAATTCTGTTGTTTGATCCCATCGAATGGGGTTACACAGTCATCAATACTATCATCTCCCTCTCTTTCCATACCCCCAGGGAACCATTACTCCTGTTACTGTTTCTGGAGGGTTATATATCTTGGCTTTCCTCACCAAGGAATCTTAAATATACAAATGAACATACACAAATCCAACATGATTAATGAGGTAAAACAAAGGAAAACCATAATAGAAAGGGGAGGAAACAAGAGGGGCTAACCCCCCAAAATGGACAAAAGCTCTACTGGGTGGAGCTTTCTTAGTATGCATTTTTCCCACTAGGCGACCATCAAGCAACTCATTCTGAGTTAGTGCAATCAATGGGAAGGTTCTCTCTTCACTGGTCACTGAATATTTTTTCTTAAAAGCAGTTTCACTCAAGTCTCATTTTCTGTGATGGCAAATTTAAGAGAACAGCATACAGCTCTGAAATTTTGTTTCCTGCTTGGGAATAATGCCACAGAAATTGTGATGTTGAACACAGCCTGCAAGGGCAGCACTATGGGAAAAACTCAAGTGTATGAGTGGTTTTCTTCTTTCAAAAAAGGTAAAATGTCACTTGATTACAAACCTCATTCTGGATGTTTGTCAACTTCCTGAATGGAGGAAAATGTCAATAAAATTCATGCACTTGTGCTCTAAGACCAACGATGGAAGATTGAAGAAATGGGGAAGTTATCTGGACTATCTTGGAGCTCGGTGCAGAGAATTTTAATGGAAGATTTGGGAATGAGAAGGGCCACTGAAAATTTTGTGCCTCATTTTCTGACTGACTAGGAAAAAGAGCGTTGAGTGGAAACATGCCATGCTTTGAAGAACAGCTCTGAAGCAACCCAGAATTCCCCCCCAAGGTCATTAAGTTGCTATTCTTATGACCTGAACGGAAGCATCAATCAAGCCAGTGGAAGATGCCATTGTCACCTTGTCCAAAATAAGCTTGTCGCTTATTTGTTTTTTTTAATCTGAATGGGATAGTGCATTTGTAGTTCATTCCACCAGGTCAGACTGTTAATCAAGCTTTTTAGTAAGAGATTCTGAAAAGATTGCATAGCAGTGTGTGACAAAAATGGCCTGATTTGTGACAGATGGGAACTGGTTTTGCCACCACGACAATGCACCTGTTCACAAGGACATTTCAGTGCTCCCGTTTTTGACAAAAACTAGCATGCGCCTCTTTTCCCCCATGCACTGTACTCACCTGACCTTACTCTGTGGGACTTCTTTTTGTTTCCTTGAATGCAGAGGGACATGAAAGGACAGCAATTTGACAACATAGAAGAGGTGAAGAAAAAAATGAGGGGGGTATTGTCAGCCATCTAAACAGATGAGTTTGAAAAATGTTTTCAACAATGGAATCACAGATTTGACCAATGCATTAAGTGTAATGGAGTGTATTTTGAAGGTGAAAAGGTTGTTGTTGTTTTTTTTAAATTAATGCATAGCTTTGGAAAAACAATTTTGGGGGCTACCCCCTTTTATTAAAAGAAGTGAAGGGCAGTCATTTGGTTCATCAGTTCTATACTGCACCCTGGATTTTTCATTCCTTTATTGCAGCCTTTCTGAGAGGGACTGTTCAGTTATCTTACAGGTGGGCTCTGGGTCTTCACTACATCCATGTAGCAACTGCTTTCTTAAGTATATGACCAAATGTCCGTAGAAAGTAATGTTTGTATTACTCTTTAGTGAAGTACTTGTATATAACACCTGTGAATTACAGCAGAGACCTTTAAAAACAACTAATTCCTTTCTTTATTATAATTTAGGTCACAAAGGGATGTAGGAGATTTATCCCAGAAGTTCTTGAAATTCTGATGCGAAAACAAAAATTAGGCAAACTAAAACTCGTCTGGAATCCATCCTCATTACAGTTCATTAGTAGTCATCACCTTATGTCCGTCCCAGGACCCCCTGGAGGTAATGATGGTCTAAATATTATTAGCTTGAAGATAATTATTAAAATATAAATATGATAAAAATGTTTTAATAGATCAATATGAGGGGGCAAGTATTGTATGATCCCATTTATATGAAATACCTGGAGTAGGCAAATTAATGGACACCAAAATGTATTCATCGTTCCTAGTTGCTAAGGAGATAGGCTGTTTGGTGGTACAAACTTTAAGGATTCAGCTGTTAATTTAAAATTAGCAGTTTGAACACAGCAGAATTTTCATGGGAGAAGAAAGGTGAACTCATACCAGCTCTATAGGACAGCGTAGAACTGCTCTTGTGTGTTTCCAAGACTGTAAGACTTCATGGGAGTAGAAAGCTCCAGCTTTCTAGAATGGAGGGGTCAGGGAGTAGGAGAAATAGGGAGTTAATGGGTACCGAGTTTCAGTTTGGACAGACCTAACACTTTTAGAAATAGTTAGTGGTGATTGTTATAGAACATAGTGAATGAAATCAGTATTACTGGATTGTACACTTAAACATGTCTAATATGCAAACTTGTTATTACATATATTTTATTACCAACGAGGCTATCAGCTTGTAAAGATTTACAGCCTCAGAAACCTGTATACGTTGGAAGGGGCTCCAAAGTAGGTTTGGTTTATTATTATTATTTAACCTTAAACTTTTGATTGTAATTCTCAAGGTCAGCAGTTGGAAACCACCAGCCACTCCTTGGGAGAAAAAGGGGTTTTCTACTCTGGTAAAGAGTTACATTCTTAGAAAACCATAGTGGCAGTTCTACCCTATCCAATATGGTGGCTGTGAACTGGCATTGACGCGATGGCAGTGAGTGAGAGATTATTTTGCAAAGAATGACTCAATATTTAAAAAATAAATACAAGAGACAATATTTAAAACAAAACAAAAAGGATTTTTCTTGTTTTTAATGGTAATCTAAATAAAACTCCAAGTTAGAAGGCATAGTCAAACCCACAGCTGTGGATCAATTCAGGCTCAGAGAGACAGCAATAGGAAGCCCAAATGGACTCTCAAGGCTGTAAATTACACAGAAGCAGACTGCAGCATCTTTTTCAAAGGAGCAGCTGGCTGGTTCCCACTGCGAATCTTTGAATTAGCCTAGTGTTTCAATCACTGTGATCATGGCTTCTTAGAAGGCATAGCAATGCCTGAAAATTTCCCACTTGCTCCTAGTTTTCTATTTGCAACGCATACTTTTCTTAACACAAATAAACAACAACAACAAAAAAACTCAGTGCCATCAAGTTGATGCAAATTCATAGTGATCATTTAGGACAGGGTAGAACTGCCCTTTTGAGTTTCTGAGACTGTAATGCTTTACAAAATTAGAAACCCCCTTCTTTTCCCCTTGGAAGCTGGTATTTTCAAACTGCTGCCCTTGTGGTTAGCAGTCAACCTCCCAACTCGAAACACTGTGCTTCCAGGGCTCTTATTTTTGGCCTAATTTTGAGAAAAGTAATTGTCCATTTCTTAGTTACCTAGTGTTGCTGTAACAAAAAATAACAAAGTACCATACAAAATTGCCAGGCTCATTACCATGTGTTGATGCCTACTCATATGGACCCTATTAAACATGGTAGAACTTCCCTTTGGGGTTTCTGAGACTGTTATTCTGACAGGAGGAGAAAGCTCTGTCTTTCTCCAGTGGCACAGTGGTTGATGGTTGCACATGGTTGACCTTGCAATTAGCAACTCAATGTATAACCACTATGCCACAAGCCACCAGGGTGACATTCGAAATCCTTTAAGAATTTATTTACTCACAATTCAGAAGGATAGAAATGTGAATTTGGGCTGAAGATCTAAGAGGAAGTCTGCCCTGTTGGTAGACCCTGGAATTCCTTGGCATAACTTGTCATTCCTTGGTGATTGTTTTCCCTATTTATGTGCTTCTTTTTATAACCCAAAGGGGATAATGTCTAAGATCCACCCTACTTGGTTTGGGCTGATGAACTTACTATATTTTGTATATGTATACATTATATAGGAATCAAGACTGATTATAAAAAACTGGATTAAAAACATCACTTTTATATTTCCCCTTCATGTGTGGTTTCAATAAAAATCCTGAAGTTGAATTTTGACCACAGCTAAAAGTGATGTTCAGATATCTACTTTTTGTTTCTTTTAAAAATGCTCTTAAGTCACATGTTAGGAAACAAGCCTTTGAGTTTACCTGCCACCTTAGGTTATACTTAGTGCAACTGGCAAAATATTCCATGAGTCTGCAGATCTTGGTTCAAAAATTTGGAAGATATTTTTTTCTTTTATCTGTGTGTTCTATTTGTTTCCTTTTGACAAGCTTCTGAGAAATTGATGCTTTAAAAAATATATGTCCCTGGTAAGATCTTCAATAGTTGCCCTGCACCATTTTATTTTTTGACACTAAAGAGTTAGTTTGTACTGGGCCTTGAGCTCAATAAAAATATATGCTCCTGTGTGCTGCCATATTTTAAGAGGTTGCCGTCTCAGGAGGGTCTTTCTGTTTGTGGATGAATGGACTTTGAGTTACATGTATCAGACACTGGGAAAAGAAGAGTTGTGGCCACATGGATTCATCTCTCATTTACTCACCACCTGCCTTCCACAAGACCCAGAAGATATCCTGGATGTTTTCCAGCCTGATTCTTACCAAGTAAGACTCTGTTGAAAAGTTGTTTTGATATGGATAAGGCCTGAAATGAAAAACAGCGGGGGCACAACCATGAACTCCTTTTGCCTATTTATATTTCAAGTTCTTAGAAAAGCAAGGTGTTTTGTTTGGTTTTTAAAGGTGATTTAAAAGGAGATCATTCTGGGCTGTTTGATTATAGTTAACCACTAGTTTACTTTAAATTTTAAGTGAATGATCCTAATCACTGAACTCAGAAATACCAGAGCATATTCTGCAATTGTCATGTTATATGTTTCCTATATTTGTATCCTCGGATTAACCCCAGATAGCAAGTGATTATATTTATGTCAAACTGCATTATCCAATGTTACCAGCAACATATGAGTATTCCAATTAATTACAATTGACTACCAAAGGTAGCTACAGGTTCTGTGTTGCGTCAAGTAGATAAAGAAAACATGTCCACATTACAATAGCATACTTTCTGATATAATTGAATAATTAAGGACAATATATCTTTTAGAGGGATAGAATGTATATACATTTAAGTATAGCTTGTTTGAGTTTTAGTTGGACATTATGTGTTTCCCTCTATAGGTGGCAAATAATAAGGATCTGATGGATATGGGTATCTCTACCCAATATGTCACTCAGGGTCAACTCACCTTTCACATTGAGCTGTGCCTTCCTTTTCTTTTTTTGTTGTTGAAAATGTATCTTTTCATTTAAAATATGTTGAAACTACATTATTGGAACTTTGGTCAAATGCTGTTTTCCCCCCTCTTTCCCTCCTCTCTTTCCTCTGAACAGCTGTCTTGTAAATAAATGCACACTTGTTCAGTACTGAATAAGAATTTTTTTTTTACTGAACAAGCATTTTTTAAAAAAAAGAAATGATTAGAACATTCCTATGATCTGTACTGAGAAAAAAATTCAATTATGTAATTGTGTATTTTACTCTATAGGAGTAAAACAGTCCTTGACAAAAGTTTCCAATGTGATTTCCATGTGGACCAGATGACCTTAAATGAACTCTTCCTATCCCTCTGTCTTGTAATGACACAGATTTAATTCCCATCTGGACCTAACTTTCAGCCCCTTCATTACCTCTCAGAGCTGATTCATTGTAAATAATCTCTTTGTTTTTGAGGCTGGGAGATAGCATAAGACAATACCTCACCCTTAAAGCTGATTTATCTCTTTGGATCTCACAATTAGCTGATCCTTATCAAGAGTGGCAATATCTGCCTAAATGTCTTGATCTTAGATAATGGGTATACAAAGGTCAGCGCAGCTGAAACTTTAAGGGAAAAAATGCTTTGTCTACTCCTGTTCAGCATGATTTGGAAAAGAAGATTTAAGTATTACTGATTTGCTATGATACTGGGGACTAAACCTGAAGAATCTTCACACTTATTTCACCGAAATCTAAAGAGGAAAAATCAGTTTGCTAAATTGGAACTTCTTAAACCTTTTCCAGTTATGTGACCCGATTTCACCTGAAATTTCACTTGGATTTGTTATGTGTTTCTTTATTGTTTGGTCATTGCTCATAAGCCTTACACTTGCCAAATTTTCATGGCACCCACATTCAGTTAGGTGACCACAAAGTTTAAGAAGCTTTGTACCAAATTACAATTCAGAATATTGAATGCTCAGGTTTGGGAGATTTACCAATTTATGAGAAAAACAGATGAAAGGAACACAGAGTCACTGTACCAAAAATAATTAGTCAACATTCAACCATTTCATGAGGTAACATATGATCAAGAACTAATGGTATTGAAGGAAGAAGTCCAAGTTGCACTGAAGGCACTGTGAAAAACAAGGATCTAGGATTTGACAGAAGAGCAAATTAAATCTTTCATCAAATGAATTCAGAATTGAAAGCATTCATCCACCAATTTCAAGAATTTTAGAAGACAGCGACCTGGCTAACTGACTGGACCAGCAGAAGAATGAACAAATCTATGTTAGAAGTATAGCCGGAATACTCATTAGGTGTGAAGATGTTGATTTTATCCCATGAACTTTAGGCATGTTATCAGGACAGAGTAGTAAATTAAACATGTTTGCCAGAGAGAGGGTCAATGGAAATGAGAAAGATGCTCAACAAGATGGATCGACACAGAGGCTGCACCAACGGGTTCAAACATCTGTAGGAATACCTGTGTGGATAATTGGTCAGGGCCCGCAGTGCTTTGTTCTGTGACTCATAGGATCCCTATGAGTAGGAGCTGGACTCAATGGCACCTAACAATGAGGGGAAAGAGATGTGATTTTGAAGACACAGGGTCTATGATCAAGCTCTCACTTTATCACTAATTAGTTTGGGTCTCAGTTTTCTTCTCTTAAAATTAACTAGAGCTAAAATATACCAAAGGACAGTTTCAGCTACAGCTTCCCATCATTTCAAATTCACTGTTAACTTCAAATTATACATAAATAACATATTTTAAGAATTCTCAGAATTATTTGCTTTATTGAAATAACAAACCCCCTATCATTGGAAAAGCTATATGAAATAAGTACTCAAAATTATTAAATGTATAAAACATTATTGCAAGAAGTATCTTTGCCCTTAAGGAGTTTGCTATTTGTCAGGGTAGTGGATCATAACCCCTCATAATTATAGTATGAAGCAAGATGGTCTGTATTTCAAAGGTTACTGCAGGATTAGGTGCATTTTGTGACCTGTACAGATGGTACAAACAGGCTTAGCTGCTAATAGAAAAGTGCATCTAGAGATCATTAGCAAACTACTTCCAAAAAATCAGCTACTGCAAACTCTATAGATCAGTTTTACTCTGATACACGTGCAGTTATCATGAATCTGAGTGAACTCAATGGCAGTTTTTTATTAATGAGTTATAGGAGATTTTGTGAAAAATGTGTTGCAAAATGAAAAACCAAGGGTTAAAATTCCTCTTAAGCCTATTTTTCACATTTTTCTGTCAATGATTTTAATGCTTAAATAAAATGTTTCTGTCTTCATAGACATTTGTATGTGTGCATACTTGACCCTTAAACAAGTTCAAGAAATGTAGTTTGCAACTATCTGGTGTGCATTATTTCTTGTTCTATTGCCATCAAGTTGATTCTGACTCATAGGGATCCTATAGAATAAGTCAAAACTGCTCCAAAGGATTTCCAAGGTTGTAAATCTTTACTTGCAGAGTACACAGCCAATTTTACTGCCACAGAGCAACTGGGGTTCAAAATACTGAACTTTCAGTAGATGTGTTCCTTAACCACTGCACCACCAGGGTTTCTTTTGCATTATGTAATATGCAAATAATCAGAGGTTCAAACCAATACATTTGTCTGTACTTGACTTTTAATCTTAGGATACATACAAAAGCAAATGCAATAAGACTTGTAGGTGGGGTGAAGCAGGATGTTCCTTAATACGGGTGTGGGGGTACCCACTAAAGAAACAGAATTGTGCTGGGCAGAGCGAAACTTTCATAGTACTCACTAGGCAAGTGTTGAGCAACTTGCTCTTAGTTAGTGCATCCAGTTGCATCACCTGGGGAGATTCTCTCTGATCACAGTGAATGTTTTTTGTGAAAGCAGTTTTGCTTCAACCATGATTTTTTTGTGATGGCTGATTTAAGAGAACAGCATGCAACTGTGAAATTTTATTTACTGCTCAGGAAAAATGCCACCGAAAACTGTTGTGATGTTGAATACAGTTTTCTAGGACAACGCTATTGGAAAACTCAAGTGTATGAGTGGTTTTTTCATTTCAAAAAAGGTGAAATGTCAGTTGATGATAATCCTCCTTCTGGACGTCCATAAACTTCCAGAACAGACAAAAATGTCTACTTGTAGTGCACTTGGAGTTCGTTCCACTAGGTCAGACTGTTAATCAAATGTTCTATTTAAAGGTTCAGAAAAGATAGCATAACTGTGTGACAAAAATGGCCTGATTTGTGACAAATGGGGACTGGTTTTGCCACCATGACATTGCACCTACTCACACAGCCATCTCAGTCCGCCAGTTTTTGGCAAAAAACAGTATGCCTTTCGTGCCCCATACACTTTACTCACCTGCCCTTGCTCCATGCAACTTCTTTTTGTTTCCACAAATGAAGAGGGACATGCAAGGACAGTGGTTTGACTATGTTGAAGAAGTCAAGAAAAAAAATGAGGGAGGTGCTGTCAGCCATCGAAACAGATGGGTTTGAAAAATGTTTCCAAGAATGGAATCACAGATTTGACAAGTGTATTAAGGGTAATGGAGGTTACTTTGAAGGTGATTGGATTGCTTTATTAAAAATATTAAATACATAGCTTTAAAAAAATCCATTTATTTTGGTGGGCTCTCCCTGGCCAACAAATACAGTTTCTGCCATATTTTGTAATGTTTTGTACAGTGTGAAAAGAAAACGTGGTTTAGAGAAAAAATTTGCACAATATCTCTTTGATTTAAAACATGTTATCATTCATTCTTGTTTTCTTTTGGTCAAATCATGAATGGTGAATTAGGTGGATATACACAGTACAACATGGCTGCCAGTGTGCCAGAGGAAAATTCAAATAGAATGGAGTAATGATTAATGGGCAGTTCTAATGCTTTCGATATTGGCAATTCCAATTTAGATAGAATAGAGTAGTATGGTACACAAAAAAACTAAATTTACTATATTGTTCTATTAGTCATTCACTCTGGTCTTTGAATATTAAATTTGAGCACATAACATTGCTAATAGTTCTTTCTCTTTCTACACATGTGCATTTGAAATTGAGATTTACATTAGATAACTATTTTATTTAAATGGAGGGTTTTTTAAATTGAAAATATTTATTGGAGTTAGTATACTTGGTGGTGCAGTGGCTAAGCAGTCAGCTGTTAACTGAAAGATAGGTGGTCTGAACTGATCAGCCACTCAGCTGGAGAAAGATGTGGCAAACTGCCTTGGGAACTCTAGGCGGCAGTTCTACCTCGCCTAGAAGGTCTCCAGGAGTCAGAATAGACTCAACAGTAGAGGATTTCATTCTAGCTTGGGTTTTGATGTTGGCATTGTTAAATCAAATGTACATGGATTATTAAATCACCTAAGAAATAGTAGCAAAGGATCCTTTTTTCATGATAAGAAAAAAAAGAAGAGACTTAAATGTTTGAATCTTTCGAACAATTTTTTCCTATTAAATTTGTTCCAAAGAAGTAGTTAATAGTTATGGTTGTTATTAAAGCAGTGTCAGCACTCTCAGGACCCTTACTCTCTTCAAGAACAGGTTCTAAGTTATTTTTGTGAAATAGTTTCTACTACCTCTTTCTTGTAAAATTTTAATATCTATTTTCTATTATTTCATTATTGGTATATAATATTAACATTGATGTATTATCATATTATATGTGTTGAATATATTGAACTAAATTAATAAGTGGGAAGGAAAATATGACATTGATTTTAATAAATTATTGCTGATTAAAGATTAAAGCATGAGGACAGGGCTCCAATAGAACCCATTCAGAGATTTTCAATGACTTCAAGGCAAAATTGTTAAAATATTAATAGGAATAAAAACCAGTAGAATCCTTAAGAAAAACTCACTAACATCACAGAACCCAGGAAAACGAACACATTATTATCAAGAGTCATCAAATGAAGATCTAAGTAGTATTTGGACCGTTTGAAGGCTACATGCTGCCAGTGTCATATTTGGAATGTAGCACATGCCACCATCATTTAAGAAATGACAGGCTGACTAGTGAAAGTTCTCCACCATCAGAAAGAAAATGCCAGGGAGAGCTGTCCACCTGCGCTCACTCATCATTATACTAAAGCTTTGGGTGCAGAGTTCAGAACTGCACTGAATAGAAATGCTTACATGGTAGAGTGACAAATTAAATGAATAATAGTTAATATTATTTGCTGTAAAGTAACAGAAAATAACTCAGGCTGGCATATGTAAAGCACATGCACATATACACATGCACACAAAGGTATTTGTTATAAGGCCTCTTGGTGTTTCCTAGACTTAACAACAGGTAGGTGGCCAGATTTGAAGAAAGGAGGGAAGCTAGAAGCTGAAAAGCACTAGTTTATCTTTACGTGTCAAATGGAATTTGGGGGGTAAGGTTACTGGAAGGAAGAAGTGGCTACAGCTACTCTACTGGACTCCTGACGGTAATTTTGTTTTTGTTATCTAGACAATATCTTATTATTTTAACTCATTTATATACATTGAAGTTCTGGTGATGTACTGCTGACAATGAGCCAGTGAAAGCCGTATGGATTACAATGGTCTGATGTGCAATCAAGCATAGGGATGGCGGTGGCCACAATACTGTTTCTGATTGCTGTGTGTGGGGTTACCATAAGTCAGGGATCTACTCGGCAGAAGCTGTTAGATTCTATAAAAAGGTAAGATATCTAAAAGTAAGCCTGATTATGGTGTTAAGATATCCTGCTGTTCCCATGAAATTTATTAACATATCTTTGATATTGTATAATTGAATCAAGGTTAGGTGATTATTCAGTATTTTTTGTTGTTCTTTTCTCTTCCCGTGGCTTGTCTTTAAGAAGAATGAATCTATTTCTCTATTTAAACAGGAGAAATTGCTCAAAGAAGGAAATTAGCATGGAGTTTGAAAAAAAGGCAGAGAAGCACATCTTCCTGGAGCCCTAACATATGCACTAGAACATCAACTCAAATGGCAGATCTTGCTAATCACTGCATTAGGAATGTGTTATGAGTAGACCTCTCCTATCTTGTAATCTGTTTTTCTCTGCAGTGGCTATTTATTTAATCCTTTGGCTGTAAGAATAAACGTGTTTTTGTATAGCCAAACCCCAGAAAACATTCCTCTCTGAATGTCAAGTTTCAGCAATTCCAGACTAAACATAATGAGTCTGAATTTAGGAACTTGTAAGTTTCACAACAGCCTCTTCACACTGTATTTATTAATTTACTATTTGTATTCTATTCTGGGAGAAAGAAGTAATTTAATCAAAAGTCTCTTTTTCTAGAATATATTAGGAAAGGATATCTTAGTATACACTCCTCATAAGTTTGTGTTAAAGTCTTGTGTGCATCCCAGGGCCGGTGTGAAAACACACCCAAAAAGCTCAGGCCTCCACATAGACATTTCAAGGTCTAATCTCAAACATACATCATCAGCTCTAAGCTTCTGTTGGAGCTATGCAGATGAATCTCCTCTAACGTTTCAGAAAACAGAAGCATGGGTTCTAGGCTGAAGATCTTATCTCCTTTAACTAATAGTACAATTCCCTAAGGTTGCATTATTCAGGAAGTTGGGTAATGGTGAGTGCTAGGGAGGTGAGTTTCTTTCTCATCACACCCGAAGACCTTCTCACTTGACTTCTGTTTATAGCTAGGATTGAATAACAAAGTTGGAATTTACTTTTTGCACAAAATGTACAAGAAAACAAAACATATGAAGCAATGGTTTCCAAGATACTGGAAATTAGGAATAAAAAATGATGATACCTGAGCAATGAGACTAGGAGCTCTGGAAGCTTTGTAGGTTACACAATGGGCTGCTAGCAACAAGGCTAGCAGTTTGAAACCACCAGATAAGGCTTTCTACTCTCATAAAAATTTACAGTATTGGAAGATCACAGGGGCAATTCTACATTATGCTATAGCGTCCCAATGAGTCAGAATTGACTCCATGGCAGTAAAGTTTTGAGTTTGGAAAGGTGGGATATACATGAAGTGAGCTTTATTATGCCTTATTCATTGTCTTGAGAGAGTGTCTAGGCCATGGCACAAGGCAGGGAATTGGGACAGAGGACCGCAGACTACCTGAGTTGAAGAGACATTGCTAAAAAGTCCAGGGAGATAATGGTATCTAAGTATCTAGGGCTGAGTGCTGAAAGAGAGCTAAGTAGAGAGAAAGAAACTCAAAGACTTGTAGAGGGTCTCCTTTGAGTATTTAGTAGAAAATTAATTCATGTTTGTTACTTAGTATTTTGTACAGTGTTAATTAGCCCATATATGTGAAGACAAAACAAATCAACATCAAGGAAAGACTCATCCAAAAATAATATATAACACCAGCTATAGAAACTGGTGTTCATCCAGTGCCAGGAACATAGCTTCATTCCACTAGTCAGACTGGAAAAGCTTCATGATTCACAGGAATTATTATTATTATTATTATTTGGCTCATGGCTTCAATGTAGCTTGAAGTTCTTCCTTCAATGCTATTTGTTCTTGATCATAAGCTACCTCAAAATGATTGAACACTGTCCCATTCCTTAGGGTACAATGACTCTGTGTGTTCCTTCCACCTTCTTTTGAGTCTTCTGAATTCTTCATAGAATCTTTTGATATTTCCACTTGAGGCTTGAATATTTTTTCTTCAGTTCTTTCAGTTTGAGACAGGCTGAGTGTGTTCTTACCTTTTAATTTTCCAACTCCACCTTTCATTACTATAATGTTTACCTTGTCTTCTCAAACTGAACCCTAATTTTTTTCCAGCTCTTTCCTTTTTTTCCATTCACTTCAGTGACTATATTCTAGAACAAATCTCATAGTCTCTTTTGACATTCATTCTGGTCTTTTATTTCTTTCCTGTCTCTTTATTGCCCTTTGTTTTCTTCATGTGTGATGTTCTTGATACCATCCAATAACCTGTCTGATCTTCAGTCATTAGTGTTCAATATGGCAAGTCTATTCTTTAGATGGCCTCTAAATTCAGGTGGGATATATACAAAGTTATATTTTGGCTCTTGTTTTAATTTCTTCAGGTTCATCCTGAATTTTCATATAATAAATTGCTACTGTGTTTCATAATAAGACCCTACCCTTATTTTGGCTGATAATAAACCAACTTCTCCACCGTCTCTTCTGACAAATGTACTCAATTTGAATTTTGTGCGCTTCATTTGGTAAGGTGCATAGTCACTATTTATGTTGTTAAAAAAGAGCATTTTCAATAAAGAAGCCTTGCAAAGTTCTGTTTTATGATTTCAACTTCATTTCTGTCACTAAGGTAATATTTTCCAACTACTGCTTCTTTATCCTTTTCCAACTTTCAAATTCTAATCAGAGGAATTACCAATGCTTCTTGATTGTACACTTGATTTTTTAAGACTGAAAAAGTTAATAGAATTATTCAGTTTCTTCATCATTGACTTTAGTGATAGGTGAGTAAATTTGAATAATAGCTGTATTAACTTATCTTCCTTGTAGGTTTATAAATATTATCTTCATGTGACACATTGGTGTCCACAATCCTCAGCGACAGTGCTACCCTGTCTTATAGAGTTACTATGAGTTGGAGTTGAATTGATGGCAGTGAGAATGGGACACCATTATTCTTGAATTTGTCATTCTTGGCATAGTAAACGTATGAATTTCAAATACAAAGTGACCAACATCAGGCCATTTCGGCTCACTAATGCCCAGGGCAGGGTATTAATCTTTTATGTTTTCTATTTAATTTTTGATAACTTAATATTCTGAGAGGCATACTTTGAACATTCCATATTCCAATTATTAATAAATGCTTGCAGCTGTTTCTTCTTATTTGAAGTTGTTTTTCATTAGCACATGAAGATCCCAATAGATTTGCTACATCTATGTGGTTAAGGCCAAATCTACTTTGAGGAGGCAGCTCTTCCTTCATTGTATTATGAGTGCCTTCTAATCAGAGAAAAGAGCCCCTGTGGTTTAATGTGTTACATGTTGGGCTGTTAAATGCAAAATCAGCAGTTTGAAATCATCAGCTTCTCCTTAGGAGAAGGATGTTCCCAGAAAGATTGACATTCTACCCCGTCCTATAGGGTCGCTATGAGTTTGATTCAATTTAGTGGCTGTGAGTTTTTGAGTTTCCCACCTGAGTCTCCCATCTTCTGACTAAGCCCTCAGAAGTGGCTTGTCTCTTCCATCCTAGCCTGTCTAAAAGCTCCCCTGAAATCAGTTCACTGTACATGACTGTGTTAGTCCAGGTGGACTAGAGAAACAAAAACATAGAAACTCATATGTGTATCAGAGAGAGTTTTATATAAAGGGTAATTGAACATTAAGAAAGCATCCCAAACCAGTCCAGTCCAATTCCATAAGTCCAATATTAGCCTATATGTCCAATACCAATCTATAAAGTCCTCTTCAGACTCACAAAACACATGCAATGATGCCAAATGCATGACGATCACAGGTCAGTGGGTAGAAAGTCTTTGGATCCAATGGCATTATAAGCATCTCAGCACTGGCAAGATCTCCACAAGGCTTCTCACTTCCCAAGACTGCATCAGGGTAGGTCCATGTGGCTTTTCCTCAGGGATGTCTCACAGGAAGTCAGCCTTGTAAGTAGAGTGTCTCCAAGGGAGTGAAAAGAGAGAGAAGTGTCTCCCCCTTCCAAGGAAGAAATACAGGATTTCCCAGGAGAAGGCCATGCTCACACAGAGGCCTCAATGACTTGATCTGATTGACAGACTAGACTCCACCCCTACACTCTGAATCCTCAAATTGTCGAAGGACTATATAGCTATCACAATGAGCATCTGGTAGCTTAGTTTCCAGCAACACAGCAAAGTGCAAGCCACCACAGTATGACAGAATTGTGGAAAATAAGACTATTCTAGAATAAAAAGATGATTGGTTGACAAATGTGGCAACATGACTGAATCAAAGAATAATTGTGCTAGATGAAAGGGTGTCAGAGTATTTATAATAGGATCCTACTTAGTCATAGCCTAGAAAATGACTTAAAGGAGATTAATGGAGAAGGGAGGAATTAGAGATTACAAAAGGCAGTAAGAAAATTTGGAGTTCATGAAAATGTTTACTACTTTAATTGTGATGATGGTTCATGGATATGTGTATATATGGAAACTTATCAAATTGTATATTTAAAATAGATACAGTTGTTGATTCTATGTCCATTTTACCTTAATTAAAAAGTGCCATTTTCAAAACTCTTCTATTTTTTTCTCTCTTGACTGCCATCTCAAAGAGAGTCGGAGTAGGGTATAGATCAGAGATTGTAAAATGGTGACATGAGCTAAATTTCACTGCAATCCTTTTGTTTGACCCTACCATATTTTAGAAGTTGCAAAATTACACATTAGATTTTAAGATTGTTGATTTTCTCAAAAAAGTAATAAAATGTAACCGCACTAAGTCCTCGTTTCAACTGTCAGTCAGAGCTAGGTAGCAATTGTCATCTTAGGTTCCAAAAAAATCCACTGCCGTGGAGTCAGTTCTGAGTTACAACGACTGCACAGGACAGGGTGGAACTAATTTTCTGTGACTGGCACAGGAGTAGAAAACCTCATGTTTCCCCATGGAGTGCTTGTGTCCTTGAATGGCTGGCCTTGAGGTTAGCAGCCCAATTTATAACACACTACTCCATCAGAATGCCTCACCTTTGATTAAGCCTGCATTTTCCAATTTTTCTCAATCTGTGCAATTGTCTACTAAACAAAATTACTTATTTTTGGTATCTTCCTCATCCTTTTAGGTATTTGAGTTACCTGTGTCTGTTCTAAGAATATAAGTTCTAAAGACCTCATCATTTACCTAGTTGTCTATTTCTGTAAATTTTTACATGATAATTTAGAGCAGTATCTTCCTTTCTGAAGATCCAACTGCCAAACTAGAATCTCAATAGTGGTATTTTTCATAGTTATGAGTGTACATGGCATCCACAGCGAAATTGAAATTATCAGTTGAAAAGGTTTGATTAAGTGCATTCCTTTTCCCTTCACCATTCTTATGTTACTAGTTACAATAAAAAGAAATGGTCTACAATAACTTACAAATTACATGAATAAAAATTCATATGAATGTTAAGTATAATTTATCTGACTCATTTTACGTTCTTAAAATTGTACTTAAAATGGAATTTATTTTATGAGGCCTCGTTTTAAAAAATGACTGTCTCAGCCCATATTGGACATTAAATTATCAGTGGGCATTATGATTTTGAACTAGTAGTATTGCTTTCTAGTGCTGCAAAAGTATAATGCTGCTTTGCCCACCCCAATGGGAATTCAAGATGTAAGACATGTGGGTAAGTTTTTTGTGCTTACTTGAGCAGTGTTCTCCTTTCTCGTAATGTTTTGACTCAAAATATGCACAAGACCAGACTGTATAGGAGTATGTGATTCCTGATATACTCCCTCTTTGTCATTTTCATTTGACATTGAAATTTTCATCTTTATTAACTGAACATGAAGCTTTTAAAAATATTCCTTAAATTATATATTTATAATATTTAAGTAGTTAAATTTCTGTGATGCTGGAACAGAGCAACAGATATTAAACATTAGTATACTTTCATATACACTTTCCATATAATACTAGTAGTGGCATTTCTGAAAATTTTTTTCCTCCAGGGAATTTTTTTTTGTTCCTAGAAGGTCTACATAGAGAAAAAAACTACATAGTTTTTTTTACATGGCCACTGTTGTAGTTATTGCATATTAACTGAAGTTCAAAGTGACTTACTATACATAATAAATAAGATCACACCTTTTTCAGAAACTGTATATGGGAAACAGAAACAAGAATGAGTCTGGCCAGTTTCAAGTACATCATGTTTGTAAATGTCTCTGTTACTATAGTGAAGTTAGCAGATCTCCTGAGAAATGGGAGCTGATGCTATTTTTAAAATAACAAGACACCTCAATCTTAAAATCTAGTGCTCAAAGTATGTAGAAAGAGAAAAAATAAGACAGTTAGGAGAACTGGGTAAATGAGAGTAGTCAAATAACTCTTTTATACACTCTTTCTCTTCACACCCCAAACACCAACTTAATAAAACAAAAGTATTGTCAAATGATGGAGCTTGCCAGTCTACCACAATATTCATTCCTCCCTTTCCTCTTCCTAGTAGTCCATTTCCCTATTTATTCACTAGATCCTCTTTCTCCTGCTCAACCCACAGGCTTTAGAGAAAGGAGACCTTTCTCCAAATTCCTGGAATTGGCTTCAGTGGCCTAAAAGCATCCTTTTCTTTCCACAGTGATTGGATCAGAAATAAACATGGTCTGTGACCCAGTTGGGTTCTACGGGGCCAGAGGAAAAGTTTGCTAATGGTTTCCAGGAAGTAAATCTTCTTGTTTTTAAGAAAAAGCCAATTGAAGGGACATTTTTTCTTCCTCTAGAATTTAGAGGAAGACATCTAATGATATCTAGCATCTAGATATCATTACAAGGTACATAAAAAGATCAGTACTGTCATGGCTGTTTTCCATCATGCAGTAACTAATCTAGGGATGAAATTGGCACACAATGGGAGGCCCAGTTCACCAATGGAAGGCCCAGTTCCATTACAGGGAAATAGAACTGATACTATGGATTTGGACCATGTCTGTTTTATGCCTTCCTCTGGATTTCTAGATATGTGAGTCAACACATATTCTTATCTGAACCAGCTTAAATCAGGTATCTTTGTTTTGTTATTTGCAACTGAAAGCACCCTATCTTGTATTAGTCAATTAATAAACCATTAAATCTACCCACCACTATCGAGAGTAGAACTACCCTGTGGGTTTCTGAGACTGTACATCTTTACAGGAGTTGCAAATTCCATTTATCTCCTTTGGAATAGCTGGCAAGTTCCAATAGTTGCAAGTTTCATTTTTCTCCTTTGGAATGCTAACCACCTTGTAGTTAGCAGCCCAGTTTATAACCCACCATGCCGCCAAGCTGGGTTCTATCTGCTATGTTGACTTTTACTGACATTGTGAACCAAAGCATTGGCAAGATATATGTTAAGATCTTAAAATGATGACACAGAAAAACAGAAAACCAGGGACTTGGATAACCTGAGAAAAATAATTCTGTAAAAGACAACTGATTCACCTTTCTGAAACTAAGATCACGACTTTTTTATGATTACGCTGCTGTCCTTTAGGCTTGCTTTTGGTGTGGACCGTCCTGTGAATTGTTGTGTGCTGGGTTAGAGACGCAGCAGAAGCATCAGGAATAACTATGCAAGAGAACTGGAATAGACTCAATGGGACGTAAGCATATTGTAGATAATGGGAGCTGAGTAATAACTGACAGTTATAGCAAAGTTGATGGCAAGGAGTCTTTTATAAGTGCTTTAATGCAATGTTGAATCTGGGTACAATAGTATTTTTCAAGACTAGGTTTGCTAACATATTTTTAAAAGAATGGAATGTGTTACTAAATTGTGGAAATAGAATCACACTTATATTTTTCATGATATGAAAACAACCTGTCGTGATTTTTCAATATAGTAGGCAATTTCCAACATAAAGGACAGTGTGGTTATCCTGAATTAACTGTCAATTGAATTTTACTTGTAAATATTCCTTATAGAAATGGCACAAGAATGCCATTGAGAGAGGATAAATATGATACATCATTTGTGGTGGAGTCCTTTGAAAAAAAAATGCATACATGATGAATTAAAGAGTCCTGGTGGCATAGTGATTAAAGGAAATGACAGACATTTGAATCACTACACTTCAGGGGAAAAATATATGGCAGTCTGCTTCTGGGAAGATTCTAGCATTGGAAACACAATAGGACTTTCTGCTCTGTCCTATAGGGTCACCATAAATCAGAAATGACTGGACAGCAATGAAATTTTTATGTTGAACGATTGAATGGAAATGATATTCACCTTCATTTTTGTGAACAGGTAAGCTATATAATGAGTATGTTCAGACAGTGGCTTCTACAAAATAGTCATGAAAACCCTTCACATTTCTCTACTGTAAGACTCCATTGAAATCTCTAATTCCAGATACCTATAGGAGATTTTCACATGCACGTCCTACCATCAGATCAAACTTGGATACCCCAGTGAAACCACTCTCTCATTTGGATCTCCTTCCCTTTTGATTCAGTGGCATACCATTCTCTCAGTCACTAATAATCACGAAATCACCATTGATTCTACCCTTTCTATTCTCTTTATTAACTATGGCATCCTGCTCACTCTAGCTTTTAGGAAAAAAACAACACCCCCCCTCCACCACCAAACAAACAAAACCAATGCCATAGAGTCAATTCCAACTGTGTTAGACAGGGTTCTCTAGAGAGATAAAACCAAATTGCTGATAATTTAATATATTTATTTATAAAGGTAATTAGATACATAACAAGAAATGAACTGTTAAATCATATACAGATAAATATATAATACAAGAAGTAAACAGTTAAATTATAAAGCACTACAAATGGCTCAATGCAACTCACTCCTGTGAGAGAGAGTTGTGAGAGACTAGCAATCCTTCAAGTCTAGTCTGCTGCCAGATCTTCCTCTATTTATAGAGAATGCTAGGCTATGTCAGCACAGCAGCCAATCACAAGGCAGGTCACCAACTGCCAGCCAGGTCACCAACCACCAGTCCCCAGCTCCAGAGAAGTCTTAAAGGGACCTTAACTTACTGCGACACAGTCCACAGGCTAGGCGTCCCACAGGTAGTGTAGCCTTTAAATTGAGGCACAGAACAAGCAAGGCAGCCGCACACTGGTCAGATTATCAAAGAGCGAATGACAAGAAAGGCGAGGCTCACCAAGCCATTTATCTCTCTGCCCTTCAGTTAATCCCACTTGTGTTTATCGGCCAGGCTGGCACAATAAACTATCTCACCAACCTATAGCAAGCTTATAAAGGATTTTTGAAGCTATAAATTTTTACTGAATCAGACAACCTCATCTTTCTTCTACCCAGCAGCTGGTGGATTTGAATCTCTGATCTTGTGGTTAGCAGCTGAATATGTAGCCCACCAAGGCCACCAGGGCTCCTCTAAAACATCTCTTTATTTCTAGTCTCCTGGGTACACTTATGGGAGAAAGACTTGGCTTTCTATTCCTATAAAAAGTACTGCCTCAGAAACTCACAAGGGGTAGTTCTACTATGTCCTATAGGATCATTACAAGGTGATTATAAGTCAGAACTGACACGATGGTAGTGAGAGGCTTTTTTTTGAGGGCACAGTTATCAGTTCCCTCTTGTTGTCATAGATATACCTCAGTAATTCAGTGTTTTCATAACAGAACTGCCACAAGAGGGTGTTGTTAAAAACAAAATTTTGCACAGTTTGAGAGGCTAGAAGTAAAAAATTCAGGGGATCCTGTAGGGGAAGAATCTTTCTGTCCACTGTGGAGGAGAATTCTTCTCAATGTGTGGGCTCTTGCTTTACTCTTTTGGTGAAATATTTTTATGTGCATGAGTGTTTTATTTTTAATAGGTTCTAATCTCCTATTTTGTTTTCACATGTGCTGCAAAAGGGCCCTTAAGTTTGTCTCCCTTTTTCCATTGATGATCTTGATAGCTCTGGAGTTTACATTTAGGTCTCTAATCCATCTTGAGTTCATTTTTTGTATATGGAGTGAGGTAGGGGTCCTGTTTTATTCTACAGATGCAGATGCAATTTTTCCAGCGTCGGTTTTTGAAGAGTGTGTCCTTTTCCCATTTAATGTTTTTTGGCCCTTTGCGGAAATCAGGTGTCTATTCTGTTCCATTGGTCTATGTATCTATCATTATATTAGTATTAGACTGGCTTGACTACTGTGGTTGTGTAATAGGTTTTGAGTTTGTGTAGTCTAAGACTTCCTACTTTGTTCTTCTATTTGAAAAGTTCTTTGCTTATCTGGGCCTCTTTCCTCTTCATGTGAAGCTGGTAATTAGTTTTTCCATTCCTTTAAAAAATAAAGTTGGTATTTGGGTCAAGATTGCTATGTATTTGTAGATTGCCTTAGGTAATATTGACATTTCCACATTAAGTCTTCCTGTCCTTGAACACTAGCTATCCTTCCCTTTGTGTAGGTCTCTGGTTCCTTGTAATAATTCTATGCAGTTCTTTTTGTATGGGTCTTTTTTTCTTTGGTTAGGTTTGTTCCTAGATATTTCATCTTTTGTGTGGCCACTGTGAATGATATTATTTGCTTCATGTCTTATTCAGAGTTCCCTTTGCTGGAATATAGGAATCTGATTGATTTCTGCTTGTTTATCTTATGTCCTGCTACTTTACCAAGTCCCTCAATTGTTTTCAACAATCTTTTTGTGAAGTCCTTGGGATTCTCTCTATATGAAATCATATTTTTTTTGCAAATAATGGGCACTTCACTTCTTTGCCCAATACTATTCCCTTCATTGGCATTTGTTGTCTAATGGTGCTTGCTAAGAATTCCTGCACAATGTTGAATAAGAGTGGTGATAAGGGGCACTCTGTCTAGTTCTCTGGGGAAGAATCCTTGTCTCAGCTTCTCTACCATTCTCAACATTTCTTGGAGATCCCCAGATGACATCTATCTTTACCTCATTTGTTCTTGTTGCTTTTTTGTCTAATCTGCTTTTTTCTATTTCAGAAGTGATTAGATTAAGACACACGCATAACTGATATGATCTCATTAACATGACAACGAAATCCACCAACACAGTAAGATCCACAGGTTGAAGGGTTGGGATTCCAACATTGGTGCTGGGAGCACACAATTCAAACCAAAAGAGCTCTGTAACTCTTTTTCCTAATGTTATTTATCCCTAGTTTAAATCACACTGCAAATTTTTGCCAGATTAATCTTTCTAGAACACTGTATGCTTTATGACTTTCTTTGACTATTATAGAAACCACATAACATTTGAAGCTGAAATCTAATTGAGTTTTACTGTAATTGAAGGTGTTTTGTCATGGAACATATCTTATTTGCAAAAATTCTCTTCCAAATATCCTCAGAATATATTCTCGGTTATAACTATGTTGATTCTGTGATGGTTAGGAATTATGTCAACTAGACACTTCTGGGTAAAGATCGGGTCAGAGCTCAACTTACCAGTTGAATTGCAGCCTGAAAAAACCTCTTTGGTGTCAAATCTTTCTGTATAAGAGTAAGTGACACTGCGTACTGCCTCAGTCTGACCCTTTGCCCCTCTCCTTGCTGAGACTCTGCTTGCCTCAAGGGACTGCCCCATGTGGGCCATTTAGCCCTGAGAGCTCTGGGCACCATACCATCATTCTTGGATCCAAAAGATGTTGCACCCACTGGCCTGTGACCTTCCTGCATTACACTTCACCTGTCTGTGTCATTGGCCTGCAGCTACGTGAGTCTGCATCAAACATATGAACTTGAATTGGGCTGGGCTGGTTGCTTTCTTGATAGAAGATGACTTCTTGTTATAAAGCTCTTCTTATACATATGAGTGTCACTGTATTTGTTTCTCTAGACAACCTAACCTAATGCAGTCTCTGACATGTACTAGATATATTCCCAACTACATGATTTTGCTTATATTGTTGTCCTTGTCAGAGATGCCCATTTTCAGACCTTTCCCCAACTCACTCTATCTTGCCTTTTTACCTTAATCTTAATTCTCCATCTGAATACCTATGCTGCATTTTCCTGCAAGATCCTGCAGGATCCTGTATTTTTGACTCCGTTCTCAGTTATTCTTCTCTGAAGGAACACACCTGTAAGACTACATTGTTTGCTCTTGGTTCAAGTTGTTTAAAGTTATAAAATTGTATGCCAGTATTCTATGGTTTTGAGGAGAACGAATTTTTTGTCTCATCTCTAGTTGGATTCAAGAAAGTGAAAAGCTCCGGGGCCATAAGTCCAATCATGCTGTTACTTAGTGAGCTATTTGCCAACTGTGATCTTTATTTTTGTGGCTTTCCTAATAGGAATCACCAAATGCTGACTTAGAAATGTCTTCCCTGAACTCAAGGGCATTTTGGTTATAGAAACTTCTTTATGGTTTGAGAATCACTGAAAATGATTGTGATGAGCTGAAATTACATGGTATAGTTCTTTTTAAATAGTATTTGTAACTTCCATCAAATAAGTCAATGGGACCATGCAAATAAGCTGTATAAAAGTATAATAGAGGGGACTGGTCGGCTTTGCCATTCCAGTGGGTATAAAATGAGCCCTTTCAGAAGCAGGAATAGAGAATCTCATGACCAGCAAGAAGAACCAGGGAAAAGCATGCCAGAGATCCCTACATGGAGAGCAGCAGAGGAGCTGTGCTGAGAGCATGGTTCAGAGCAGAGCAGCATGGAGCCTGCGATGTGGCATGTTGGGTTTTCAGGCACATACTGTGCTATGCAAGGTGCTGTTATGTTGGTTCTGACACACAGTGACCCTGTTTACAGAAGTACAAAACACTGCCTGGTCCTGAAACATCCTCACAAGTGTTCCTCTGCTTGAGTTCAGTGTTGCAATCACCATGCCAATACATCTGGACCAGGGCATTCCTCTCTTTCCCCCTCTATTTACCAAGCATGATGCCCTTCTTCGGCGACCGGTCTCTTAGGACATTTCCAAAGCAAATGAGATGAAGCTTTGCTGTCCTTGCTTCTAAGAAACATGCTGGCTTCAAAGGAACAGACAGATCTATTTGTTCTTTTCGCAATCCATGTTAATTTCGATATTCTTCACCGGAACCAAAATTCAAAAACACCAATTCTCCTTCAGCCTACCTTTTTCAACGTCCAACTTTCATATGAATAGGAGGTGACTGAAAATACCATGTCTTGAGTTAAATGCACCTTAGTCTTCAAAGTAACATCCTTGCTTTTGTACACTTTAAAGAGGTCTTGTGCAGCAGATTTACCATGGCAATGTGTTATTTGATCTCTTGACTGGTGCTTCCATGTGTATTGACTGTGGATCTCAGCAAGACAAAATCCTTGACAACTTCAAACTCTTTTCCATTTATCATTTATCAGCACCTAATGGTCCATTTGAGATGATTGGTTTTCTTTACATTGAGTTCTAATCTGTATGGAGAGCTGCAATCCTTGATCCTCTAGAAGTGCTTTGAGTCTTCTTCACTTGCAGCAAACCAAGTTAGTCTGCTGTACATCACAGGTTGTTACTAAGCCCATAGAATAAGTAAAGCTGAGTGCCTTGGATCAGGCTGGCTTGCAAGGAGGGTGCCCTTGGTGTTTTTGCCAGTTCTAAGGGAGTTTTGTAACCCCTACTCAAGTAGGACAGAGGACAGAGGACAAAGGACCGTGGATCTGAAAGACTGAGGACTAGAGAGAGATATGCCTGCCAGCATTGCTGAGAAATGGCATTGAGGACAAAAGAACTATATCTTTACCATTCCTTAACCTATTAACTCCCCTTTTAAAAATCCTATGAATTTTGTGCGGCCTTTGCAAAGGAACCCAGCCGAGAAATGAAGTCCTGTTGGAGGGACTCTGGGTGTCAGAATAAGGTCAAGCAGGCTGGAGTCGGAAGCCTGACTCATCCATAGACATGATTTCCGGGCAGATATCGAGTTGGGTTCTCCTGCTCCATTTTGTAGCTGGTGGAGATCAAACATGGCTTCTAGTCCATTTCCTCAATAATTGAGAGTGAAATTTAAGAAAAAGTATAATATCTTCTCTATTACAACACATGAAAACCAAGATAAAATTTGTGTATATTAATATCTTGAACAGGTCAAATATGAGTATGTTTCAAGAAACTTCAGTTATTCTATCAGCAGTGGTCATTCTGGGTAGTTATGAGGGTTTGTGAGTGATTGTGTTATCTCATGACATTCCACTTAGTGCTCTTCAAAATACTGTAATGACTAAGATTTACTTTCATAATTATAATACAAAATAGACTTAACATTTTAAGTGTGTTCTTGAAGCTTCTCCCTTTCTTGATTTATGATGAAGTTTATGATTTAGTAGAGAGAATGCTCTGTGGTGGTTTTAGTGCTCTCCTTTGACCTCGAATATCAAAATATGGTCCTTTTATAACGTTTGATATCAAGATGACTACCTCTAGCTATAGGAACGTTGCCTACAGTTTCTGAATTATTGCTGTTTTATCTTGGGTTCTTAGGTAACTCAGCAGTAACACATCTACTCATTCATTTCAGAGGTTCACTGGTAAATGAGTAGGAAAGACATACTCATATGACTATTTATTGTAAGATAATGCCAAAATCACTTTAGTTCTCCTGTAATCCTGATTTCTGAATCATGGGTGACATATATGAATCTTCCACCCTTACATGTCCTTTTGAAGCTTGGGGAACTGGCTCCCTGGAGTCACCTTCAGCCAAAATAATACCTTAGTGAACAGTTTTACACAGAACATTTTGCTGTAGACATTAGGCTTCTTTAGGAAATTATCTCTATGAAGCCAACTTGGCAAAGTGGGAACGCTAGGTCCTGACTAGAGGCAGTCTTAGGATGTATGACACGTCATTGGTGATGGTTTCTGTTAACAACTGTGTGTTTTTAAGAACTCATTTTATTGGGTGCTTGTACAATTCTTATCACAATCCATACATGCATGCATTGTGTCAAGCACATATGTACATTTGTTGCCATCATCATTCTCAAAACATTTGCCTTCTACTTGAGGCCTTAATATCAGCTCCTCATTTTCCCCCCTTCCTCCCCACTCCCCCTCTCTCATGAACCCTTCATAATTCGTAAATTATTATTATTTTGTCATATGTTACACCCAATTGTGTGTTTTGATACTATCTTTTGACAAACTAATGCAACAGTCACATAAATATACACAACCCACTTTCACTGTCTCCTCTTCATCAAGCCTTCCTTACAGTTTCAGGGTAACATGGCCCAATTCACAGCATGTCTACTTGCAATATATCTATTTTGTCACACTGATTTTTTTTGTGTTTCTTTAAATAAGTTATGCTTTTCACAACTATATGTAGTGGTTAATGAATGGGGTGAAAAACAAACATGTCCATCAACTGGGGGCTGATTACCGTTTGTCCGTACAATGAAACTCTGTGCAAGTGGTAACATTTTAAAAAGATTTATAAATACCTCCAGATACTTTTATGTAGTAATCTCTAAACTATATTACTTCAAAAAATGCAGGTAAAGGCATGATCAATATCAACTATTTATATAAGACAGAGGGATACAAATGCATATATCTGTGTGTGTGTGTGTGTTTAACAGAGGCAGAAAAAATCATTAAAAAATCTATTAGCTATGAAGGAAATAGGATGGAGAGAGCAGACATTTGACTTTTAGAAGGTATTTTGTTGTATAGATTTATTCTGAAGCAATGTAAATTTACTACTTAAGTGTAAGACAAAATTTATATTTAAAAAGATCAATTTCTATAGTAGAAAATAAAATGAATCAAGTGCAATAAAATGCACATCTCATTATGGCATCGTCACAGAGTTGAGGCAGGTTGAAGGAATAGGAATTTGACAGTATAGCCATGGTGGGATATACCCTAACAACAAAAGAACTGGAAAAGGGGAAACAAAAATGCATTTTCAATAGTCTCAGTAAGGATATTGTTGGTATTGTTATCCTAAGAGAGTTGTAGGTGTATTGTGGGGTAAAGCAAACGAGCAATTATGTGATATTTTAATTCCCCTTTGTTGAGAACCGGGTTGTTTAGTATGAGAAAAAGGCGATATCCAGGAAACAAACATTGAAGACATTAAGTGAAAATTCCATACCCTGAATTTGAATGACAAGTGCCATTGTGAAA
>NW_022103913.1:1830974-1877352 GCF_000313985.2 Echinops telfairi | reverse complement strand
CCCCCCGCCCCCCACCATTTTACCAGTGGATTTTTAGGTCTGGAGCAGGAAATGTACAAAATGAGAAAGGAAAATGATGACATCAGAAAGTAAGGATGCAATAAAAGACAAGGTCATCTTACAATGACTCAGAAACCAACTTAAAGAGGTCCCCTTTGGCCAAAAGTGGGAAAATTTGAGCTTAAGAGGATTATAATGGTAATACTTTGAAACTCATTAACCAACCCAAACTCGCTGCCATTGAGTTGATTCTGATGTATGTTGTTGTTAGGTTCCCTTTAGTTGGCTTAGACCCTACAAACAACAGAATGAAACATTTACCAGGCCAGCACCATCCTCGTGATCATTCTTGTGTTCATGTCCATTATTGCAGACACTATGTCAATACATCTTCTCAAGGGCCTTCTTGTTTTGCGGCCTCTCCACTTTACCAAGCAGGATGTCCTTTTCCAGGAACTGGTCTCTCCTGACAACACGACCAAAGTACATGAGATGAAGTCTTGCCATCTTCCAAGACAGATCTGTTTCTTCTTTTAAGGGTCCACAGTACGTCAGTCATCTTTGCCAGCACCATAAGTCAGATTAATTGATTTTTCTTCCATATTCCTTATTCAATGCACAACTTTCACATGCATAGAAGGTAATTGAAAATACCATGGCTTAAGTCATGCACACCTTAGTCCTCAAAGGAACATTCTTGCTTTTCAAAACTTTAAAGCGGTCTTGTGCAGTAGATTGACCCAATGCATTCATTGTGTCATTTGATGTGTTGAGTACTGCTTCCCGGAGCATTGATTGTGGATCCAAGAAAGATAAAATTCTTGATAACTTCCATCTGTTCTCCATTTAGTGTGACGTTATCTGTTGGTTCAGTTGTAAGGCTTTTTGTTTTGATTCTGACTTACGGTAACCTTCTAGAGGGTCTCCAAGGCTATAAATCTTCACAGGAGCTAGTACTCTCATCTTTCCCTTATGGAGGGACCAGTGGGCTTGAATCATTATACTTGAACGATGCTAGTGAAGTAATTACTGGCAAAGAAAGAAAAGGAAGTAAGCATTTATTGTGCTTATCCAGATAACAGACCAGAGGACATTTATCTATACAATTCCTCCAGCAAATAAATGCAGAATGGCAGGAATAGAATATAGCATTAGCAGGATTTAGCAAATGAATTGAAGTAAGCAATTTTCACTGGCAGCTAACATATAAAAAGAAAGACAGCGTTACCACTCTAAGTAAACCTCCCCTAATGAAGTCAACCTAACCAAGCCTTGATGAAGGGTTCTCAGCCACTTGAGAGTTTGGGGCTGATTTCACTTTTACTGCTGCTCTCTCTTTCCAAAGAAAGCTCAGTGCTTCAAAACAGCCTTTGTAATTTGCTTCTTGGTGCTATTGCTTTCACATAGCCTTCTAATTCTTGTTTTTCTATAAACCAGTAGTTCATTTTAAGGAATGTTTAGACTTAGGTTGAACATGTTGGGCACAAATTCTTTGTTAGTGATGCCATATGCTTAGAAATGCATCCCATACGAGGTGTCTTGTCAGCCCGCTGTCAATCCTCCACCCTTGATACCAAGGTTGGCCCCAGAGTCAAGGAGGCTCCTGGCCTTTGCAGATCCTTCCCTCAAAGTCACATTCCTCCCCTCCACAGTGACGTCTGAGCATCATTCTTTCGCTTAACTTTAAGATGACTACCTTTTTGACAGCAGAGTCATCTATATAATTTCACATTTCAATACATTTAATTTTAGAAATCCCTTGGGGTATGCAAAACATGCCCTTGACTTTGAACTATGTCCATCTACAATTAATTTCCTATAATAAGCAATGGAAACACTCTATTAAACCAAATGACTTCATGATTACTTTTTCTTCAAGTATAAGTTCACAGCGTTCATGGTAAATTTTCATGTTCTCCTAAATAAAGATGTTCTGTTCATGTAGCAGAACTGTGATGACCTTTGCTGGGTAAGCACTCAGCTGCCCTCACATTGCCTCTTTTCTGGGGTCTCAGGAGAGAGCAGAACACAAATGAACTTTGGCGTGTCTTACTGGGCCACTCCAGTTGTGCCAAATCAAAACTGACCACTCCTGCTGTGCCAGGCTCTTGCATCAGTCCCTAGGTCTTTGCCAGTTCCTAAATCTGGCAATGGATCTCATGCTGCAAAAACTTGCATGGCTGCATTTCCCACTTAAATTACAAGCCAAATTGTAAGTTTTTCACGCTTCTTTGGGAGAGTGTTTTTGTATTCTCTTTGAATTTTGGACGCTGGGCACACCAACTTTGTGATATATTTATACAAAAATCGCCACAATGTATGCAATTTTAAAAAGCTATAATTGAATCAAATGTTCTTAACTACATTGATTGTGTCCCTTTGCTCTGGTGGTTTGGGACACTACTTGCCTGATGAATAAAATGTACGCTAGACTCATTGGTTTCTTAATAATGTTTCAAAATTGAATCTAGTTTGGCCACGACTTTGCTCGTGAATTTTATGAAAGCCTTAGTTCTCTTTGGAAGTTGTTCTGTGTTTACAATGAGAGAGAATGGGTTGGTCACATGCTTACTGTTTAAGTTAGTAGATGTAAATTTTAGGATGTTTTGTCCTTAAGTGATTTTTATATAGGGAAAGTATACCCTTTTAAACATGTAATACTGAAAAAAATAATGCAAAAGTTATACTATTAGAAAGGTAGACAAAGGTGTAGGTAGAAATAGAAATAGACTGAATTATTGTTTTCTTTTTTTTTTTTTAACATTTTATTAGGGGCTCATACAACTGTTATCCCAATCCATACACGAATTATTGTTTTCTACAGTTATGAGTAATCCGCTTTCCTTTTCAGATGACCATGGACTAGAAAAGATTGTATATTGTGTATTCTCCAAACTGTTTTGTAAAGTTTTATTTCTCCATGAATTCTTAAGCTAGAAGCCCAAACAAGGCTTTTCTGGATCTAAGTGCATTGCTTGATCTTGCAAAGCCTATTTCATGGTCTGCTAGATTCTAATGGAGATGGATGGTAATGAGATAATATTTATTTATATAGAAAATAAATATACAGCAGAGTGCAAAAAGCATATAAGCAAGTTTGAAAAATGCACAGTGAAACCACATGAGTGCTTCTAGTTTCCTCCAAGAGAACACTTTCTCCGCACATACTCACTGTGCATACCTTCTGCAGATACTTATAACACAAGCACACTAGTTTTATTCACGAGTCCATGAGCACTTTGTAGGTCCTGCTGGACGACTCTTGCCATCTAATTTGAGTTAAGATTTTGTTGTTCCAGGAATTTATTCATCAGCTTGCCGCTCTCTTTGAAATCAATTAATAGCAAATGTTGAATTTATTTACATAAAGCAAGTTCTATGCACCAGCTTAGTGATGTATCTTTTTCACCATCTAAGAACAGTAAAAGAAGCCTCTTTAGCATTTCTCAGTGACCTTGATAGCTGATGTGTTAATAACAATGCAGACTCACGATTTCAGCAGGCTTCTTGCCCCAAAGCTCTGCAGTAAACCATTGCTGCATTGCAGATTACAACTCAGTTCCTTAAAACACCAACACTCTAGGAGCCCTGTGGAATCTAAAACCACATGCAACCTGCTGCATTTTGGAAGAATTGTCCTTATAGATGGAATTTGATATGATTCATAAATCTGGTATGTGGCCCCAAATAATGAACAGATAGAAACAACAACAAAATTCTGCATAGAGCAATGCCTTGATTATTGAAATCTCTGGGAATTAATCTCCTCTATGATATAATTGGTAGTGCTATAACTATGCGAATCAAAGCGTTGCATGCAGTCAAGCTTAGAAAATATCTGTACACAGCTTCTGCTTATCCCATCTAAATAAACATGGACAGGGCTGTAAGGAGATTTTCAAACATGCCTCAGCTCCTTTTTGCTTTGACTCTTCCAAATGAAGGCCTTCATGTTTTCTTCATTCTCAAAGTTGTCAAAAGAGGAGCCTGTTTCGACTTCCACCAACATGCTAATTGGACAGAGATGGTCACAGAGGGGTGGTCTGTGAATGAGGTTGGCCAGCAGAAGTATTTTGCATTTGCTGAGATAGCAGAATATGAAAACACAAGGATTTTATATAAAAGTAGGGGTTAACATCTTCTATGACGTAAAAGAAACTCTTTTCATAAAGGGGGGCTTCCAAAAGTTCATAGAAAAATGCCATAATCTGTTTGTTCCATTGTCCATGAACTTTTTGAAGTTCTCCCATATTTCTAACATTCATCCGCTGAAGCTGGGAACTGGGTGTCCCTGTGGTCAGTTCATGCCCTCTGAACTTCATCCCCCAACCCCCTCGTTAGCCCTCACACCTTTGTTAGGCTTTCCTGTCACACATTGGCCTCTGTTGATTTTTGAGTAGCTGGCTACTGAAAGAGTTTTTCACTCTTATGTACCTTTAATTAATATTTCACCCCAAATAGGGGTGAATTTATGTTTTATTTCTGTTCATCCCACTTATGAAGCAAAGATATGGGTTCTTTTAAAAATAGCATCAGCTCTTGGGAAAATTCTGTAAGAATCTAAAGGTCTTAATTAATCCCTTGATGGTGCATATAGTCAAGTGCTCAGCTAGTAACACATGTCAGCAGTTCAAATCAACTTAAAGGTGGATCAGAAGAAAGACCCGGTGATTTATTTCTGAGAGACCACAGTCATTGAAATCCCTCATGTGAAGCATATCTGACTAACAGTTCAACTCTGAAACACATGAGAAACCTATTCTACCCTGAGTCAGAACTGACTGATGTCAACCGGTGTGTTTTTATTAAATGCAGTAGGTCTTAAGTCTGTGAAAGCAATGATGAGTTAGTCCTATCTGAAATGAAAGGGGAGGGACCTGGGTTCTGTTTACCCCACTCCCACTGCCTTGGAGTACTCCTCCAGCTCCCCCTCGGTGACTCAGCAGCAGCCTGTGAAGTACGGCAAGAGCTGGACAACATTGTGTCCTTCACGGCCGAAACCCCACATTGCACTGTGCCCCACAGGGCAGCAGTCCTTCTGTACGCGACCTTTCCCAAAGCTACTATCTCTCTTCTTTGCAGCAAAACTTGGGCTGTTTCCTTAATATCTTTTATTGTGATTTCTTTTTTTTAAAATTAAATACTCTTACAGGGGGCTCTTACATCTCCCATCACCATCCATACATTCATTGATTGTGTCAAGCACATTTGCACCTATGCATTTGCACCTATTTGCATCATTTTCAAAGCATTTTGTTTCTACTTGAGCCCTTGATATCAGCTCCTTATTTCCCCCCATTATTGTGATTTCTTCTCCTCATTTATTTCTATGCCAAATCTTAAGAGCTCTGCTTTATGCTTTCTCACAAATTTGGTGCTATTGTCTTTAGTATTTTGTCATTTTTTTTTACCTTTTTTGAAGTCAACGCCTTCAATCTTTTGTATTTTTTTCTGTCTTACCTATAAAGTATCTGATGAATAAGTGTGTCATTGGTGCCCATTCTCTTCATTAATAGAGGTAGGATGGTAAGCCTGTATTAATGTCCCATTGGAAATAATAAATAAACCTGCAGTAATGCTCATATTTTCAACAAGTTTATTTGCTGAATTTCTCTGTGGTGCATTCTATTAAAGTAAGAAAAATGCATTTCTTATTTCTGACATTTGGGTTTTATTTTAAAATTACCCATTGCTTTTCTACATGGTTGTAGACACTGCTGCCTAAGGCTACTTGATAAAACTCCTCGGGGGCTGAGTTGTTTTAACTTTGGACCTTTCCTTCTATTTTGAGTTTGCTGCTGCACAATAAAGGCTCACAGAGACCAGCTCAAGCGCATGTCTTGAGCTCTCGCTCACGCATGATACATTTTACTCTCTGGGACTGAGATTTTAGGAATGGGAGTTTGCCATTCTAGCATTTGTTGAAGGAGCCTTTACATTAAAGTAAATGTTGGATTGCTAAACAGGAGGTGGAGGTTCTCACTCACCATTTACTCTGTCGGGGGCAAAAAAAAAAAAAGAGGCTGTCTGCTCCTGAAAAATGTATAGCCACGGAAACCCTATTCAGGTAACAATAAGTGGAAAGGACTCCATGGCAATGGGTTTATTTGTCAAGGGCACCGGACAGCAAAAACTATGTGCAGAGAGGGAAATGTGTCTTTTTTGTTGAAGAATGACAGAGTATAGATTGCTCAGCGTCAAACCAGGTTCTCTGTGCCCAGCTGAGCACAGAGCCCCCAGTTTGGACAGGAACGTGAACAGAGACGTCATGGAAGAGCTTGCAGAGGTCACTGTGGTCACATGATGGGAAGAGCAGGAAGAATGAGGTCTAACAAAACGCTGACTGCAATTGGAGGGGTATTCCTTTCATGAATCCATTTTCCCGCTTATTTTACCTACTTTCTAAATATATAGATGTTCCCAGGAGTTAAAGCTACAGCCACACTGAAAAACTAAGTTGATTTTGGGTGTTGAGTCCCAAAGGTCCAGAGGGGTCCACAGAAGTACCATTTTCGATCGGAATATTTAGAAACCATCATGATACCAATAAGGTTGTCTCTGAGTAAAACTTAATGTTGCCCGTTCTTAGACGGTGGATACAATGTTATGCAATATTATATTCCTAAACTTAGCACAAGGAGAAAACTTCATTCAAAAGTACCACTTTATACTTCTTAAACTGTTCATAAAATAGGATATAAGTATCTTTGTACATACAGATCTGTATAACATATCTCATACACACTAAGTTTAAAACTCTCTCAAGTAGAATAAATGGATAAAAAAAACCTGTATGCAGATATCTGAACTTTCAAACTACTAAGGTACTAACTGTAAATTTCCTCACAGTAAAAAGGAGATCGCAGCCTGAGAATACTTCTCTTTACCAACCTACAGATTTATTCATTTTGCTTTAATAATGAGTCTCTAGATTATAGGAACTGGGCCCTGGTGGTGTAGTGATTACATATTGGGCTGCTTATTGCAAGGCCAGCAGTTTGAAACCATCTACTGACCTGCAGGAGAAAGACAAGGCTTTCTACTCCTGTGACCAGTTACGGTCTCAAAAACCAATAGGGACAATTCCACTCTATCCTATAGGGTGACTCTGAGTTGGAATCCACTTGATGGCAGTGAGATTTAAAATATTTTAAATTAATATGATATGCGTTTTAAAAATTGCTCTTATTTATAAAGACTAAACGACAATATATACGTACAGCACTTGGGACTCTCTCTGCACTTTTCCTTGGACATTTCACTCTTCACCCAGCTTTAGGCAGTAGAATGGATTAAACATTGGGTTACTAACCACAGGCCAGAAAGTCAAACCCACAACCCAATTTCTGGGGAAAAGATATGGCAGTCTGCTTCCTGTAAATATTAACACTCTCAGAATTCCAATGTAGTCTCACTATGAGTCATAATAGATTCAATAGCAGTTACTTTTATTTTATTTAATTTATGGGAGCAGATAGCCTCATCTTTTCCCTGTGGAATGGCTGGTGGACTTGAACCTGACCCTAACAGTTAGCAGTCCAACATTTAACCCTCTTAAAACCCGTAAAGCGTAGTAGATCTACTCTGAAATGTATGGGGCTGCCTTGCATCAAAATCAATTTGAAGGTAGCTGGCTTTGGTCCTGGTGTTACTTTGAAGCAAGTCCTAGATAAGAGTATGTATTCCTAAAATTTTTGGTATAAACATGAAAATAAACTCATCACAAATAAATCTAATGACCAATATTTCCTATTATACTGTTCAAATTATCAGTTTTCCATAAATGTCACATATTCTAACATGTTTATTCAAATCCTGTCCACACATTTTGATTGATTTAAATTTAAACCTTTCCAACCGAGTCTTCTTTCTTTTTCCTTCTCCCGCCTCCAATTGTATGACTTTCATGTTGAAGAAACCCCATAATCTGTCCTCTGCTCTCCTAGAGCAAGCTCTTTATTAATTTTAACTCAAATAAAGTCTCAGAGGCTACAGCTTAGTGCAGGATGAAAAAGGCATTAGAATTGATGGACAGATATAATTAGTAAACCATGTATCATGTGTCTGGATTTGAAGGACAATTTTTGGGTTTTGAAATTTCTTTGGCATTAAAATTGTTCCCCCATGATCTTGGAATTTCAAATACAAATTCATGAACTCTTGTAGAAATAAATTTCCAAGAAGGGCTTATTTCTTGAATGAATAACCTACTACTGTATCAAATCCCTGAAGGTGCTTGCCAACTAAGCACAATGTCATGGGTTAAAAAGGAATAATTATAGTCTAAGGGTCTTTTTTGTGGTAAGCTTGTATAAAAACCAAATAAATTAATACAATTTTTTAATGTTAAAAAGAATCCACATAAGGTGCTGTTTGAAAAGCATACTTTTCTAAACTCTCCAGGTGCTACACTTTATGTTCTTGGGCTTTTAGGTCATTTGTTTCTAGGAACACAGGTGTTCTCATGCTCACTCAGTGGTGGGGGTTACTGTCTCGATACCAAAGAAGGTAGGAGGTACAAAAGGTTCTCAGAGCAGTCCTGGAAAACCTGAAACAGCCATATGGCCAGGAACCATTGGTGTATAGCAATTGTCCTACACTTGACCTGCATCACTTCTACACCTTAAGGAGCAGCTGTAACTCTGAGTCGGCTTCCTTATTCAGGAGGAGCTCAACATCACAGTAACTCATCTGGCTCCATCTCTGTTTCTGTTGCTTTTGCTTCTGCCAGTTGACTTTTCTTCACACTTCTCTCAGCATCACGGGTTTGATCCCCTTGCCTAGAAGGTGACTTTTACAGATTCAGAGCTACTTCTTCCTGCTCCTGTTCTCCCCCTCCCTCCCACCCCCGACTGAACCCCTTGACATTTCTCTATTTCTGATTCTGGTAGTAACCCTAACTCTCTTTATGCTTTGATTTCAAACACCTACTTCTGAGCCTTGGATTCAGTTATTCCTATTGCCCTTTTCTTATAGAGCATGACTTCCAGCTGTGTGTTCTTCATTAGAAATAAATAAACACATTTTCTGGCTGAATCTCTTTCATTTCATACTCTCCAGCTTTGCTGTTGTTATCTGTCATCAAATTGGCTCTAGACTCATGACAACCCCATACACAATGAAATGAAACCCTAGCCAGTCTTGCAACATCCCCTTGATCAATTATAAATTGCCACTGTGATTCAAAGGGTTTCCTTTTCTTACTTCTAGAAGTTGGTTACCAGGCCTTCCCCCGAGTCCGTCTTAGTCTAGAAGCTCCACCCAAACTGGTTCCACATCATGGCAGCACACAAACCATCAGCGAAATGAGTCCTAGCTGTACCATAGGTGCCTTGTCTGGGAATTAAACCCAAGTCTCCTGCATGGAAGGCAAGAATTCTGCCACTGAGCTACCAATGTCTGTAACGTACCTAGTATTATCTAAACCACAAACCGAGTCATTCTTTTATTTCAATTTCATTTCAAATAACCACCACATCCTATTGATTATATCTAATGATGATCACCTAAGTCCACCAACTTGATCTCCTTTATTCTCTTATCTTCCACTAAAACCCATATGTCAGAATTGACCAAATGGCCGTGAGTTTGGATAATTTGGGAAGCTGGTTGCAACATACCCCTAGTGAGCCTTCTGGTTTGTAATTTTAAGTCTTTTATACTAACTCCCACACTGCAGCCACAGTGATCTTTTAGAACTCTAAATGTTAGTGTTGTCAGGCATGCTTTTAAACATTTTCATTGTGATTTTTGCCTCCTGGATAAAGTCTGAAGTCCTTAAACTGTCTTCCTGCGTTCCTCACTAGCCTTTCCCACATTCCCTTCCAGGCTCCTCCCATGGGTGCTATTCTCTCCCACAAAGAATTATGCTCAGTCCCCCAAACTAATCATTGCCTTGCATTCATCTCTTTTAGTACTGGTCCTCCTTTTTGAAATATCAACATCATCTGCTTCCCATCTCTGTCTATTACACTTCTACTGTCCTTCAAGGCTAAACCATAGGTCATCTCATCAGTGATTCTCCATGGTGACGCAATGTCACCATCATATTTCATAGGCCACAATGCGTTGATCTGTCATTATTTTTTTTTATGATTATTCCACCACCGCTGTATGACTTCTTTCAGGGCACGGCCTATAATGTTTCTTAGTTTCCAATAACAAAACTAGGTCTGGGCACATAGCTATGTTTGTTGTGTAATAATAATTGTGAAATCATGCTTAAGACCCCTTGATTGTTTAAGGATATAAGATTGTGGAGGCATCAGCTTTGAAAAACTGCCTTGCTAGAATACGCATGAAATGAAATGTGTCAGAGGCAGTCCTAGCTGAAAGGGAAATTTGTTGTTACTCCACCTCACTAAATACCTCGCTGGCAGCTACTATGAGCCATACTGCTTGTGAAAAAGGGTCTCTTCCTTTTTTATGAGTAAAAGGTCATCAGTTTCTGATTTTAAAAAGTCACAGGAATTTTATTATCTGAGAAGCATTGCTCTGTTCTCTGTCCCCTTTTACCCTTCCCCATGTGGAACAGATAAAAGAGGGATTCGGATGGAGCTGAGACCCTGGGAAATGATTCCACAGCAGGATTTGAATCAGAAAAATCATGGAAATTATTCTTTGATTTTAAATAATCATGGCCAGATCTTTCAGGAATATCATTGCTAAACTAACTCCTCAGAGTCTTTCTTCTTTACTCCTAAACCTCTCAAGTGAATGTCCTATTACTATTACCTAGAGGTGGGTATTAAGGTGTGGAGTTGGTTTACAAAGGCAAAAACAAGAAAGGTTTAATTTCTAAAAAAGAGTCCTTCCATTTTTTCTATGTAAAACAGCAGGTTGAGAGCCGAGACTGTTAAAAACTAAAAAACAAGTAGGAATTTCTTTGTGATTCACTTTATTTCGATTGGAGGGAGCATCCTGTAGTAATCATGAAGTTCAACTTCTAGGTTTAAATTTAGTGTCTGCAATTCAGCTATGTGACCTCAGGCAAGTTTCATGACCTCTCTGTATTCTTCATATTCCTTATCTGTAAAACAGGAAAGTTAATCATATGTCATAAAGAGTTGAAGATTAATAAATTACTTAAAACAGTGCCTGAAACACAGTAAGTGCTATGTAATTCTTTGTAAAATATATAAATATTCTCACTAGGGGTGGATAGTATATGTGCACATACAACTACAGTGAACTACTAAAATAAAATTCAAATATCTTATGTATTTCTTTTTATTTTTAAACTGCATTGCTCTAAGAGGTTCCAACTAAATGACTTGGTTCTAATATATATATACACATAGCCTGTGCATGGCTATATGATTACTTATGTAATTTTAGTTTGGTTCAACTGTTTCCATGAGCTTTCAATTTGAGAGCCTTGGCATTCTATTAGCTAATATTCTAAATTCTTCAGAGAGCAGAGACTTTTAGTTACTAGTCTTTCTTGATGCCTGTTGTGAGCTAGCATGAGAGAGAAGTTGGGTTGAGATGAAATATCGCTCAAAAACCCATCACTTGTATAGTGAGCACATGTGCAAGGTTTATTTAACTCATTAATAAAACTCAGGAAAGAAATGCTGAAATACAATGCTAACTTAAGTGCAAACAGGACACACTGCCTTAGCATGTTGAGTTCTCTTTCTACAAGACAGGAATTATGTACATCTCTGCCAGAAAAAAATAAGTTGGTTTCTAAAAGTTAATAAGGAGCTTCACGGAATCTGGACTTTAGTCAATGTAAAATCATAAGTCAAACACAGTATATTCCTTCCTCAGGTGGCCTTCTCACTGTCAATGAGTTGATTCTGATTCATGGTGACCCAATAGGACAGACTAGAACTTCCAACATGGGTTTCTGAGACTGAGACTCTTTACAATTCTTTATGAGCGTAGGAAACCTCATCTTTCTCTCATGAAGCAGCTGCTGGTATCCACCGGCTGACCTTGTCCATAGCAGTCCAGTGCAAAACCACTATGGCACCAAGGGTTCTTCAGGTGGCCCTCGGCAGTCTTGGTAGAAAATGCTCCAGCATGACAATAAAGGACCCACCGTCATCTTTTTGTCTTACTTCTAGATATTGAATACTTTTGTTCTCAAATTTTCAATGAATGTTTGGAAATAAAAATGAGATAGACGAGATAAAATATGAAATTTTATTATAAAAGAGGGAGGTAGTTATGGCCTGCTTTGCCCAATTTTCTACAATCTAAGTCTCTGCTCTTTGAAGATTTTGAGCCGACACTATTTTTCTCTATCTTCTTAATCACTTTAAGAACCTGGCTTCCCAGGGCAAGTCTATTATCAATTCCTTGACTGGCTACTGGTTCTTATCAGACCCAAGATACCTTTTTTTTTTTTTTTAAAGCTTCATTCAGCTATGAAAAAATAAGTAAAAAGCTATACTGGGTGCTTAGGACCACAGTCTTAGGGAACAGGTAAGCCAATTGGCATAATGCGGTACCTAATGACAATGTTTTAATCCTTCAGTGGTGATTAGTGCCTTACACATTGTTGTCATTGAAATTCTGCAGGTTTATAGTATGTTTGTAAATGTTCAGGCAAGTTTATTTTGTAAGACAACACATTCCAGGAACTATAAAGCAAAGATCACCTTGAAACCTAAATAAATAAGAGCAGCTTACCATCATACCTGTTTGGATTTCAGCATCTGTCCTATTACCCTCTGTAATCCAGGCTCACTTGAGGAGAAAGGTTATTTTGATCTACTTCCAATTATGTAAAAATGAAGGACTGAATGAAAAATGAAGGACTGAATGAAAAATGAATCTCCTAGGGATCACCTTTATTTGATTTACATGCTCTAAATGAAGTGACCACCATTGGCCATTTTTTCCCCACAGAATGTAACTTATTTGGCATTTAAAAACTTCAATAACAGTGTTTTGATTATGTAATCTATTATTGAGGCAACTTGACTAAAAATTGCCTAGCACTCTGTCAATGAGTAAGTGAAATCAAATATTCCAGAATTATGCAGTAACTGAGGGATATTTACTAGGTAAAATAAAGAAGTAGAAGTACAATTAGACACTCTGGTGCTACTCTTAAGTAAGCCTTGGACTGCTAATCTCAAGTCTCATGGTTCAAATACATCAGCTGTTTCTTGGGAAAAAGAAGAGGCTCAGGTAAAGTTTTACCACATAGGAAGCCTTATATAGGGAATTGAAATTATGGCAGTGTTTGGAGTAAAGTTTGGGGGTAAAGGTACAGCATTCTGATTGGAAGTTGAAAGGTCAGTGGAGCTGGGCCAACACGAAGCCTGAGCTTTATAGTGTGATTGGTTGGAAACATGAATGTGGGCAGTTTTGATTGATTAGTTTTAAAATGTGATTAAGGAAGATAAGGGTGTTTTGTCAGGGTAGTCTTTTTAGGAATATCCTTTTTGTAATTTTAGTTTAATCAGAGAGAAACCTTTCCTTTGTTATGTACCTAAATCTACGGGTTTGAGGATTGCAAGGGAAATAAGTGAAAGCTATATGAGAGTCAAACGAGCCCTGGTGGCCTCGTGGTTGGAAACCACAAGCCAGCCACTCAGCATGAGAAAGACCTGGCTTTCTATTCCAGTAAAGAGTTAGTCTTGGAAGCCCACAGGGGTAGTTCTACCCAGCCCCATAGGGTCACTGTGAATCGGCATCAACTTGATGGTGGTGAGATACAACAGTGAGACATTCTGGTGGCAGTATTGACTAAGCATTAGACTGAACCGCCAAGTTAGTGGTTCAAAACCATTGGGAGGCAGATGATGCCAGGTTCTCCCATGAATATTTACAACCTTGGAAATCATATATAGGATCACAATGAGTAGGAATTTACAGGGTGACAGCGAGTGTTTTACACACTGGAGTTGGGGTTTCAATCTGGGTCATTCATTCTTATATGAGTCAAGGACCTCAGATTTGGCACTCACACACTTGAGGGGGAATCTCCAAAAGTTGTAAGGGTTCAGTGTAAGGATGGTTATAAGTCTGTGAACAAGGCATAAAGGTTTGATATTTTTGAAACGGCCAGGTACTTTATAGAAGTCCCTGGGTGGTGTGAATGGGTACCCAAGAAATTGGTGGCTTGAATTTCCTCAGTATGCTTCAGAAAAAATGCATGACAATTGGCTTCCAAATGATTACAACCATTAAAAAACCCTGTGGGTTACAGTCTCACTCTGAAATACACAGGGCCACCATGAGTTGGAATTGACACAATGACATCAGATCTGTTTGGGTTTTTGGATGTTCCCTGACATAGTTTGATGGAGACACTTGGGCCTGTACAACATTTAAATCATGATAATTGGAAGTTTTCTCCTGGGAATTTTTTTTGACATACTTTTACAGGATTTGTTCCAAAATTTCTTTTCTCTCTCTCACCGTTTAGTGAGGCTTTTTTAGCCTTTCATGAGCCAATTAAAATTAAACTTCCTTTTGTATGCTTCTGGTTCCCATGGATACTAGGCTCCATTTAGCATGGATGGTATTTTTTTCTTAAATAATTGAGGTCATGATGGTCCCAGAAGTCATCAAAGGAAACCTTGAGTCATTTTGGTATATGCAGAATCGTGTCCACATGGTGGAAAATAACTAAGCACAGGTATGCTTCGCCTTCTTGGCTGTTGGATAGAGAAACCTTAAAAGTCAGGTCTTGCCTAGGGAAAAAGGTTATGTAGGAAAAAATAATTTATAGAATCTTACAGGAAAATAAATTTCAAGCAATAGGGATAATAGAAGCAAGCAAGAAAACCCAGCAAACACACAGAAGATAGACTCCCTGTTATCCTAACCTAAAATGGTAAAAGTCTGGTGACCACAACTCAGATTAAGTTTTTATTTCTGCAAAATGAGTCATTCTGAGATTTCCTGTCTGCCAGAGAGTCTATGCTCTGCAGCCCACCTTTCTTTTTTTTTTTTTCATGGTCGGTTCTGTCCCAGGTTCTGCTAAGGCAATGCCAAAGTGTGGGAGGAACATCAAAGCCCAGCATTATTACTTCCTGAAAGTTAGGAAGGATAATGAAATGAAGGGGATTGACAGGGGAACGTTTATTACACCAAAGTTTGTAATACACCAATTAAAATGCCATTCCACTGTTCATTTTATAGATTTTGGAGATAACAATGAGAACAATTGAAGTAGGCATTTGAAAACAGATTTTGAGACACAGTTTGAAAACCAGGGGCAGTACAATAAATAAAAGCACAGTTTTGGGGAAAGGGAGCCAAATACTTGTTTTTTCAAGTATTTAAAGATATTTTTAAATTTAAAATTTTCCAATTTTAGAATACAGAACGTAAAGCTCTGCCCATAAAGAAGGGCTTTTTTCATGATCATCATTCATTGGCAATGAGACTTGGATCCAGCTGTTAACTCACAGGCCCTCTGTTTTTTCATCTACAGCATACAGTTCAACATACCTTACAGAGTTGAGAAGATTACGTGGATTTCTACATATTAAGGCTTAGAATAGTGTCAGATACACAAAAAATTAAAACAAAATAAAAACAAAATTAAACAAACAGTTGCCATAAAGTCAGTTGTGACTCAGTGGGTCACCGTGGATGTCAGAATAGGACTGTATGCTCAGTCACTGGTTTCTCAGGAACAGAATGTAGGTCGTCCTTTTGAAAAGTATCTTGTTATAATTGGGTGCCATAGGGTTGATTCTGACTCATAGTGATCCCAAATGAGAGAGTAAAACTGCCACACAGAGTTTCTTTGCTGTATTCTTTTTTTTTTAAATTATTTTATTGGGGGCTCATACCATTCTTATCACAATACATATATCCATCCATTGTGTCAAGCACATTTGTACATTTGTTGCCATCATCATTTTCAAAACATTTTCTTTCTACTTGAGCCCTTGGCATCAGCTTCTCATTTATCCCCCTCCCTCCCTGCTCCCCCTCCCTCATGAACCCTTGATAATTTATAAATTATTATTATTTTGTCATGTCTTACACTGTCCGATGTCTCCCTTCACCCACTGTTCTGTTGTCCATACCCCAAGGAAGAGGCTGTATGTAGATCCTTGTAATCGGTTCCCGCTTTCTACCCCACCTTCCCTCTACCCTCCAGGTATCACCACTCTCACCACTGGTCCTGAAGGGATCATCTGCCCTCTATTCCCTGTGTTTCCAGTTCCTATCTGTACCAATGTACATGCTCTGGTCTCGCTGGATTTGTAAGGTAGAATTGGGATCATGATAGTGGGAGGAGGAAGCATTTAAGAAGTAGAGGAAAGTTGAATAACTCGTCTCCTCCAGGCAAACCTTCAGTAAAGGGGTGTCCAGTTGCCTACAGATGGACTTTGGGTCTCCACTCTGCACTCCCCCTCATTCACATTGATATGATTTTTTGTTCTTTGGTGGCTGATACTTGATCCCTTCGACACCTCGTGATCACACAGGCTGGTGTGCTTCTTCCACGTGGGCTTTGTAGCTTCTGAGCTAGATGGCCGCTTGTTTATCTTCAAGCCTGTAAGACCCCAGACGCTATATCTTTTGATAGCCGGTCACCATCAACTTTGTTCACTACATTTGCTTATGCACCCGCTTTGTCTTCAGCAAACGTGTTGGGAAGGTGAGCATCATGGAATGCCAATTTAATAGAACAAAGTGTTCTTGCATTGAGGGGGTACTTGAGTGGAGGTCCATTGTCCATCTGTTGCCTTAATACTAAACCTATAGACATATGCACATAGATCTATTTCCCCACCATTCTTTATAAATATATTTACATATGTACATGTTGGTCTTATTTCCTACAAAGCCACTGCATGGGTTCAAAGAGCTAACCTTTCAGTTAACAACTTAGTACTTCAATAGTTGAACCATCTTGAGGTGACTTTGGGTAGACTCAAAGCCTTTTGGGTAACAACATAATATGTTAAATTTTTGAACCTTCAAGAGAACTTATCTGACAGAATTAGTGATTAATAATTGTTAGTTCAATTATTTTCAAAGTTCACACTAACATGGGTGCAAATGATGTTCCGCTACTTAGTCTTATGTGCCTGGATCATCTGGGAGGTAAGAAAAGCCAATGGAGCCCTAAATTCAGACTATTGGTACTTGCCTGATTTTCATATCTACTTCCTTCAAGGTGGCAGAACTGATATTATTGTTTTATTATTGTCAGCTAAAGCACCATTGAACACCGCCACTTATTTCACTAATTCAGATGATTTTAAAACATTCCCTATATTGATTAACTGAGGAGCCCAAGGGCCTAGTGGTTGCATGTTGGGTTGCTAAGTGAAAGGTCAGCCATTTGAAACTAACACCTACTCTGCAGGAGAAAGACAAGGCTTTCTACCAGCACAAAGAGTTATGGTCTCGGAGAACACGGGGAAGGGGGGGTGGGGCAGTCCCACCCTATCATATAAGGTTGCTGAGCCAGAATTGACTTGATGGCAATGAGGTGAGTTTGTTTTATTTTGCTTTTTAATATTGATTAATACTATGGTACAGCTTGAAAACGTCCTAGATACCTCTTTAGTGTGAATTTTTGATGGAGGAGTCTTCCAAACACTAACCAAACCACCATTAGGATCTAGAGTAAAGTTAATTTACCTGCATGTATCACACTGTGTATACTTAAAGTAAATTACCACAATAAAAATTGGCCTCTCAATGAGTACAGAATGAAGTTTAGCATACAAATTACTGTCATCCCAGAATTACCTATTAGATTCCTCTCTCATACCAAGCTATACTGGAATGTTTATCTTCATACAGCAGGCTGCATTTAATATTTTTACCATTTTTCTCCTTACCAATGCAACTGCATTTATTTAACTTAAGCATCAGGGTAGTATTCATAAAGTAAAATATTATTACAGAAGATAGTTTATGTGATAGGAAATCAATCATGCAAACTCCATGAAGAATTTAAAATCTCATTATATCAAAGTTAAAATTTTTCATATTTGTGTAAAGAATTTTAAAGGGAATTATTTAAGGAATTTTAAAGGATAGGGCGAAGAGAACTGTGGCGTGATGTATGTAGATGTATTCTTTTTTGCAAAAAGTGAATTTGATACTGGAGAATGCAGCTTTGAAAATACAGAAGCACAAAGTCCCAGAATATGCCATCCTCACACCCAATTAAAATACTTGATTACAGTGAAACATGAATGAAACTTTTCCTAGGAATTGAAGTGAAAAATAATAATGCAAATGACAGAGCATCTCAAGCCTTAAAGAAATTAATAAACTTTAATACTTTAAAGCAGTTTTAGAGTTACAGAGAAATTGTAAAGGTTGGGCAGAGAGTCCCCATGTAGACTATTCCCGGTTTACCATTTTATTTACCTTTTGCATTAGTATAGTACATATAATATAATTAATGAACCAATATTGATGAATGGTTACTAATATTATTAATCAAAGTTTATATTTTATTCATATTTCCTCAGTCTTTTATTTTTTTAATGTAATGCCTTTTTCCTGTTCTAGGATCTCAACTAGAAAACATTATTTTGTGTGTGTTTTTGTTGTTTGGCTCTCTGGACTGTGACAGTTCCTTATACTTTGCTTCATTCGGATGACCTTGACGGATTGAGGAGTAGTGATGAGCTGCTTTGTAGGAAGTTGGATTCTCAATATCCTGAGAGTTGGCTGATGCTTCCTCATGATTAGACAGGATTCATTGATTCATTACCGAATTCAAGTGTCATTTTCATCATTTCATTTCAAAGGTATGTACTATCAACACGATTTCTCACTCCTGATGTAGCCCTCGATCACCTGATTGTCATGGTTTTCTACTGTAAAGTTACAATTCCCCCTTCACCACTTCCATACTGTGCTTCAGTGAAGTGAAATTACTTGTTATGTCTCAGCAATGCCCGCAAAATGATTGGTGTGATCATGAAAATAAGGTACAGAGGACTCTAACTCAGAGCCTGGTCAATTTTGTCATTCCCCTGGGTAAAAGAAGGAGCTATCTCAGAAGAAAGAGCAGAAGAAGTCCTTGACTATCATGAAAGAAGAGCCCCCAGCAGAACACATTTGAGATCCCTGCCTGCAGTGGTGGAGGCAGCAGAGGTGCCAGGAGCTGCAATGCCAAGACAATGAGAGAGCAGAGGATGCCAAGGGACCAAGGGACCCTATGGCTGAGAGACCTATGGACCATATAGTGTCCGTACCTAATTCTTCCAATCATGACTTTTGGTCAAACAAACAAACAAACAAAGCGACTCATACTCATGAATATTGTCTGTGAGTTCTATGTGGTCATTGTAGCAGATTATCCAACCCAACAGAGAAGTACAGTGCTGTGGGAGGGACAAATGATGTCAGATCAGGATGAAGAGGGATGGAGGGTGGAGGCAGGTCTGACCTCTGCCTAGTAGCAATCAGAGTTGGGTGCGAACTTGGATTCTCCTTCCCACCTCTGTATCCACATGAGGTCAGATGTGGTCCCCAAGTCATCATTTCCTCAGTGCTTTTTGGAAAAAAACTCATTGTCAGAAGCCTACACTTAAGGAGTGGGGAGAGAACTCGCTCTGAGGGGTCATCCATCTTGACCTTCATAGACAGAGCAATACAAATGAACATACACAAACGGAATATGCTCAATGAAAACACTAAAAACATTATTAGTGAGATGAGGAAATATTCAAGAACTAGAGGATAGCTATATGCTCCCAGTGCCATACCACACACTGGCTCTATCATCTGTTCTGTGTGGCACTTCTGAGAGAGACTGTGTAATCATCTTGCAGTTGGATTTTGGGTCTCCATTGCATCCAGGCCCCTTCACATTGAGACAATTGCATGTTGTTGAACTTCTGATACCTCTTCTTGTGGACACCTCATGATCACACAGGCTGGTATACTTTTCCATGCGGGCTTTCTTGCTTCCCTGCTAGATGGCTGCTTGTTTATTTACAAGTCTTTAAGACTCCAGATGTTTAGCTTTATCTTTTGATAGGGGCACCATCAGCTTTCTTCACCACATTTGCTTATGCACTAATTTTGTCTTCAGTGATTAAGTCAGGAAGGTGAGTATCATACAATGCCATATTATTAGAACAAACCATTCTTAACTGAGGCAAGGTTAAAGTAGAGGCCCAAAGTCCATCTGGTTCCTGGTTACAGATGCACACACACACACCCACACACACACACACACACATTATCCCCTCCTACCCCACCGTTACTTTACTCATCACTCACCTTTCAGCAATTCCTTTCAGGTACAATGCAATTTTTCAAACAGTACAGGAAAAGCTAATACTCTTCCCAATCAGTTTTAAAATGCTTACTATCTCTTGTACCCGCCATTTCTGGCTCTCCCCTCCCGGCGCCCTTTGCTCCCTTCCCCAGGAATCATTTGTCCAGTTGTTGTCTCTGTAAGATTGCCTCTCCAGCCTATCTTGGAGAATCTTCAACTCTTGAGCTATACAGGCAACATAAAAACAAGGGAAAGTGGGCAAATTATTTTACTTGTGGAGATTGCAATCAATGATATGAAACAAAATGTGCATGAATTGCTGACTGGTAAACTGACCTGCTCTGTAAATCTTGTATGTATGACGGTAACAGCTGTCAGGATTCCATGGAGCTAATACCATCATCCATTCAGCTGTCCATTGTTGTCTGTATTCCTTTAGACTCTCAGAACACTAAAGCCCAAAGACACAGGTGTGCAGTGAGGACAAAGAACTGGAGAGAAGGTCATTTATTATCTTTAATTCTTTCTGTCTTCATTGTGATATGAGGCCAAGGAGTCCATTCATTTGATAATTCTGTTTTCTAGTTTTATGTGGGATGAGGGGACGAAATTATGAAAATAAATGGTTTTTAGAATTTTGATATGATGTATTTTGAGATGTGTCATAAAGGCAGGTCAAGTTTAGACTAATCTTCAATACTGCCATAAAATTATTTGAAACTTGGAAAAGGGCAAAAAATGGCTATTGGATGTTCTTTCAATAGAATGTTGGTTGAGCCACTTAAAACTCTGTAGCCAAGAGGTTAACTTGTAGGTTTAAGGCGATAGAGATTCAAATATTCTCTAAGCAGAGGAACTGATAACCTAAATTTACAACCCTATTGGATATTAACTAGTTTTAAATCTAAATCAAAGATCTTAGATAACATTTCTTTATTAAACTGCCTATACACACCTAATATTTCAAATATTCTTTGAACCAGTTTGACATCTTACCGGTTCTCTCATTAAATAATGAGCTAAATCTTTTTTTTCTTTCAGAAATTGAGTTTTACTTTATTCATAGCAGTTTGGCTGACAGTTGACACATTGGTTTTCCATTCAACATTGCATGCATACATATTTGTAGCATTGGTTGCAATCCCTCAGTGTTAGAGGTGGAATTTTAGATGGCATCACTTTGTGGACACACATGAGCTGGGACCATTGACAGTATTTTCCAGGAACAAGGCAGAAGCAGAGGATTCAGTAGAGCTGACCACTTCAGATGTGTGTGGTCGCAGTGGTAGTGGTGGTATGTGTGTATGTGAAGTCTGAGCCCTGTCATAAAGTCAATATAGCAAGTTGGCCACTTCAGAAGCCAGTGCTGTTACTGCATAATGCACAGGAGGCAGCCGAGGGGTATCTGCCCTTCACATGTGGCTCTGAACACAGGCTGTGATGCGTCAGGACTCTGGACTTGCTAGGAGGTGGTATTTCCTTCCAGCTACCTGCATGGCATTTCTAGGATGGTCCTTGGGGCTGACCCCAGCCTGGCAGGTAGAGTGCTGTGCAGTCAAAGGGGGCTTCCCCAGATGCTCATCACAAATCCTATCATCCTGAATCCAGGCAACACACCCAAAGGTATGATGCTTGCTGGTGGTACATGGAATAGACACAAGGAGTGACAGAGCAGGTGCATTCTATCCAGGACTTACACTGAATACCTTACTGCCTTCACTGGTTCAGAGCCACCTCAGAGGCAAGTTCGGTTCTGCTGATCTGTAGGACAGCTGAGGAGCAGCTAATGAAGGTAAGACTGATATGAACAGACGAAAACCAGGGGCCTGCTCCCTAGGAAGATCTACTGCATGTGGAGAAACTACCCCATCAAGGGTGAAGAGCAAAGGCCCATGATTTAAGGCTGGTGAGAGAAAAACAGGACAATTGGGAGGCAAACCACTCCCTAGTGACAGCAAGGCAAAGACTCCTACAGGGGATGTGGCATCTCTGGATAGAAAACCTTCCATAAAGGCCAGAGGCCAAGAGAAAAAGGGAAATTGGCCATCAGAACACTCCCAGAAACAGTTTCAATGCACCATTTTAGTTTGGGTTAAAAGCTGCCAAGAAGATGTAATCCAGATGTTACAAGAGCACAGAAGAAGATGATGGGGCCAAAAGTGAGGTGAGTCGGGGGTGCAGCAGCAGCCTCTCCAGAGCAAAATTATTTCTCTGAAGGGTGAGAGGAGTAAGGCTGTGAGGGGACCTCCCAACCATGCTGTCTCTGACCGAGTCTCTTCCGGCTCTTGTGGTGATGGGGGGCACCTGGCCTTTTCCCCACTGTGAGCACCCTTTGTTTCAAAGGAGATGCTGGACTTGCCTCCAGGAGGGTTTAGAACTTTGTTGTGAGAGTGAGACCTTGGCCTCAACCTGGGTTCTTGGCTGTCAATGTTGGCCATAAGCTCTGGTTACTTGTTAGGGGCCTCTTCTCTTGTACTGCCTTTCCCAGCCATCCCATCTCTCAGCAGGGTGCTCGCCATGGCTGAAAGGTCCAATTTGGAGTCTTCTTTACATAACAAAACATGGCTCTTGGGCTTGTTGGGGTGCACTGAGGGTAAACTGCAATTGACTGGGAGCCAAAAATGCTGGTCTTCCCACCAGACTGGATCAGACATTGCTGGGTCTGCATAGGTGTTGACTCATCAAAGATGCCACTTCCTTTCCCTCCTGGGGGGTTCGTCCACTTGGATACGTTCTGGGTCTCTTCAGTTGGCCAAGGATATTGGAGGCCATCTGTTGTGTCTGCTGGTGGCAGGGGGTGGGAGTTGGGGGAGAGATAGCTTTCCCTGGACTTCCAAAGATGTTGCTCTAGTCTCCTCCAGGGGCTTTCATGGCCGTAGACCTGTTGCTCTGGGGACCCTGGACCATGTCGCCTGCCACCAGGCACCTCTCCCAGGTTATGAGCTAAATCTTCGACACATGTTTATTCTGTATTTGTTTTCACCTTTTGGAAAATTATGTTTTAGTAACATTATATGTTGAAAGTTTTATAGTTATATTTCAGTGCGACTTTGAGATCCTGAAATGTGCTTTGATTATGATATTTTAGCATAATTTTACTTCTTCTAGTATAATCTAATAGAGTATTACGTGACGCATTCTGGTTTAATGAATACTTATTCACTGAAAATCTGTTAACCTGAATATATGCTTAATCAGAATTTGACATTCCCTATATAGTTAGAATAAAGATGATTTTATTGTAATTAGAAAATGGAGTTAAGTGAATCTTTACAACATGTTTCAATTTGATTTCTAAACTGGCATTTGGCTTTACCCATGTGTCAGCAAACTATAGCCCACGGATCAAATTCATCTAACCACCTGTTTTTGTTAATTTTTATTGGATTTTACCACCACCATTACTATTTGCTGTTTATATCTGCTTTAGGAGTCCTGTTGGCAGTGGTAAAATGCTCTACTGTTAACCAAAGGTCTATGGTTCAAACCCACCAGCCAGTTTGTGGGACAAAGACATTGGAATCTGCTTCCATAAAGATGACAGCCTTGGAAACCCTATGGAGGCATTGTTGGAATTAACTCAACTGCAATGGGTTATGGCTCCTTTGGGAGTCTCTGGGTAGCACGAGGTATTAAGTGCTTGGCTTCTAGTTGAAAGGTTAGTGGTAGAATTCACCCAGCACTACCTGACGATCTGCTTCTGCAATGCCATGACCTTGAAAGCCCTAAGGAATGTTCTATTCTGCACTCAAGGGTTTATCATAAGTTGGAATTGTTTCAAGGGCAACCAGCAGCGATAGCTACTTTGTGTTACAACAGCAAAATTCAGTCGTTTTGGCAGTAACCATATGGCCCACAAGTCTAAAAGGTTTACCAGTTGTTCTCCAACAGGAACGTTTGCTGATTTGGGCTCTACCTACACTGGAGGATGGCTTTTCAGGTAGGTGGGTGATATTCTGCTTGACTAACAGATGAAGGACCTTGAGCAGCAGAACACAATATAGTAGGAATCGCCTTTTTTTTCCCTTTTGTGTTTTCCCATGGAAACACCTTTTAAAACCTAATCCACTCAGAACATTTTATTGATCAGAATAAATATTTATTCTATATATTAAATAAATATACCGTGAACTCATTCATTAACTAGCTTCATGTAATCAAGCTTTCTAAAATATTTGCGTTATATTATTGACCATTTCTTCTGAGTCATAAAATATTTTAATAGTTCAGTGTGGCAAAAAACTGCTTCACTTGGGCCTATAATGGTTTTTGCTGATTGAGGAGTAAAATGTTTCTTTCATTTTACTCTTGACCCACTTTCTGTTGAAGAGATAAGGCAATGCACTTTTGGTCTTTATTTGTAAAGGTGTGTTTTGGTGAGCGGGAATTGAAACAAAATAGACCACTTTCCATGTTAATAATGTAAGAAAAGAGAAGAAATTCTTATCTTAAAATCTTACACATAGGAAAATAAATATTAATATAGAATATCTCTCTATTTCACAAGAAGGACATTTCCAGGAAGGAAATTTAATCTGAAACCAATTTATGAAAATGCCAAGTCTTCAAAATTCAGCTAATATTGATGGTACTTGATTTATTCCAACCACAAGCTACAATTCTTTCATCATTCTTCTTCTTCTTTTTAAACCCATAAATGATGCTGTTTCTTCTAGTCTTTAATATAGTAAAATGTTTCCACCATAGATTCTGAGCTGTGTGCCTTCTCAACAGATTCTTAGCCCAGGATTCCTTCCTGGGGTGCAAAGGGTTGAGTGGGTGCTTCCAGATAAAGGAAATTTGAGAATGACAAAGAAATAGGCACATTTTTGCTCTACTTGTCTTTTTTCTGGCATTCCTTCTGACAGTCTCTGAGCAGGAAGGACATGTGCTATGCATTTGCTGAGGATAATGGAGTATTTGCAAACAAGTCATTCCCATTAGAGGCTGCTCCTTGACGGTGACCTGTTTTCCCTGCTGCTGGGAAGTCACCAAGGCTGCTGAATTCCAGGGCTCTCCACCACAGAACAATATTACAGACTCCAAGGTCACAGAGGAATCTATTTCTTTAGCTTTTCATCCATCCTATACGGAAACTCCTCTCCTAGCTCAAAACCTGGGATTTAGAGAGTTAACTTGAAACTTCCCAGGGCATGCTTGTTATAGAATATTCCACAGCTAATTATTTCCTTTCTGTACCATCCAATCCTTGGAGTTAGCAGGGAGTCATTTTTGATAAACCAAGCTCACATGGGTTGCTTGGATTTTGTGAGACTGAGTATGTCAGTTTGTAAGTCTGGTCAACTTTAGACTCATAACTCACAGTTACCAGAGGACCCTCATGCTGCTTTTCCTTGACCCAATATATGCCACTTAAGCCTGACATTTCTAGTTTCAATTCTTTATTTATTTTATGAGTTCAAGGAGAAAGAAATACTGGGTCCAAAAAAAACAGCAACAAAAATGTATATAGCATTTCATGTACCTTGAAGTTTAGCAGGGGAAGCCCTTGGTTTGTCCTATTGAAACCCTGCCCTGCTTACCCTGGGATTTGCCTGGACTCAGTCTGTCAGTGTTGCAAAACCAAGACCTATTTTTGTTTGCCTAATTGGGAAAGTGAGGCAATGCTTTCCTAAGTAATCATTGGAAAAATCATTAAGATAATTAGGATAATCTTTGTTTAAAGAAGCAAATGTGGGAACTATAATTAGAATCATGCTAGTGGGTAAAGGAGGAAATCCTAGATAAATACTCTTTCTCTGATTCCCATTATGGCAGTCCTTTTATTTTTTCATTGCCTAGCAATGAGTCACTCCTTGTTGACATGACCTGTTCATTCTATTTCTATTGAAGGGTAACCTGTGAAAGATTCAGCACCCTCAATCAGCTTGTACAGCACCCAGACTTCAAATTCTGCTTCAAAACATCCCCCACAGGCAAGTTCATCTAAAATCCGGAGCTAATGGCCCGTTCACATTGGCACAAGAGCTGTCCATCAGGAGCAGTGGAGACTTTAAGATGGTCAACCTTAAAATCTCTGCTCACTCATGCGTGTGTATGTTGATGGAGGTTAAAATAATGACCATACAGAGAATCTTAATGTTACTTTGTAAATGATATTTGAACCTGACAACAACCAAACCTAAATTACACAAGAAGTAAACATGGAATGACAGGTCATTTTCTAAAGTCAATGATATAGGCCAGTCCCAAATTGAAGGTTATTCTGATAAGGGCAACTTGGCAGGCTTGCATACACTGCGTGTGAGTTTTGTTCCTGTCAGAGAACTCTCTGAAAGGTGCCAGGTTTAATGGGATTTAGATAAAGACATTCTCATTTCAGCTGAAAGTTGAACATTCCTCTGTGTCTGATTCCTCCCTGTAATAGTGTCAAGTCTGATGGAATTTTAGAAGCACTTCAACATCTGTAACAGTCTCAGTTCCTGAGGAAGCTGTCACAGAATCTCAACATCGGGGTTAGGAGGAAATAAGGAAAATCACATCACTCCAGCAGGTGAACTTGTGAGGCACCAAATAATGGAAATTTCTAGTACAATAACATTCAAAAGCAAAAGTGAACCATGGGGCAAAGGTGAATTAACTTCAATGTTTTGTGATTTAAAGAATCCAGAGAAAGCCCTCCTTGCTCCAGAATGTCCCTGATCTTCATGAGTCTGAAATACTCCAATTAGAGATATGTAAAATGAAACGTAGTGCTAAAAGTAACTATTAATACTTCATGTGAGTCAGTAGATTTGCTTTCTCTTGCAGTGTTGCAGCCTCCTGAGAGCTGGCCTCCTAGGAATAATTTATAGGTGTTGGGAAGCATAATGGGGGTCTGAGGTGGGAGTCTTACCATGGCCATTCTATATGTGTCATAGTAGGATTGTGCTCCATAGGGTGTGCAATGGCTAGTTTTTTTGGTAGTAGATCTCCCGGTCTCTATGATGAGGTGTTTTGGGGTAAACTCAAACCTCTTAGTATTTTGGTTAACAGCTGGGTACTTTAACTTGTGCATCACAGAGAAACAGCCTGACAAGGAGACTTCCTAATGCAATGAGCAGGAGCAGGAGCAGCAGTTGGGTGGGTAGAGAAAAGAGGTGTTAGGGATGAGCTCCAAGGCACGTGACCTGGATCGTTAGTGTTTAGGTATGAACTACGAACCAGCGGTATTCAGCAGTACCCAAGAGCTGGTTAGAAATGTCGAATCTCAGTTATACCCAAGACCCACAGAGTTCCATAAATGGGCATTTAATAAAAATCCCCAAGTATTCATATGCACACTAAAGTTTGTGAAGCACTAATCTACCTTGACTCCTTCTTCTGTTTGAAGACTATTCAAGTAAAATGGGGTTATGACGTCTGCCAAGGTCATTAAAAGACATTGAAGGTGTCTTCTCAAGCACATTAAATTCACCAGCCAAAATGAGAATCAGTTTCACTTTTCAGCAATGTCATTTCTATTAGCAGTTATTTTAGCTGAGAGAAAGAAAATTAAACATCATTTATGTCCATAGATGAGGGTGTCTTTGAACTGCTAGAAAGGAGAGTCAATACCTGTTAGGGACTGAATCATGTCCTGAGAGAGAGTCTTAAATAATGGTTATGAAGGGGCAGGAATTTGTGATAGTAGGAAATTTAGAGGTAAATGTGACAGAGCGCAAATCTTTATCATCCTAAAGCCATTGAAAAGGTTATTGACTACATTAAAGAAGTTTTTAAAGTTTTATAGTAAATTAGGAGAATTTCATATCAAGAATAAGTTAAAAATGTGAAGAAAAGGGTAGTTTTTAAGAGATCATTTTCAGTATCAAGGCAAAAGTTAGACAATTGTAGTGTATTATTAAAAGTTAACTTTGTAAACCACTTCTGTGTGACAGTTTCTGAAGGAAGATTCATGTTCTCGATAAGACTGGCAGCAGAGGTAAGGGGGAAAGCTAGAACAGATATTTTCTGAGAAATAGCTGATATGACAAAATAATAATTTATAAATTATCAAAGGCTCATGAGTGAGGGGGGAGCAGGGAGGGAAGGGAAAAATGAGGACCTAATGCTGGGGGCTTAAGTGGAGAGGAAATATTTTGAGAATGATGAGGGCAATGAATGTACAAATGTGCTTTACACAATTGATATATGTATGGATTGTGATAAGAGTTGTATGAGCCCCTAATAAAATGATTAAGAAAAATGAATAAGAGCCTGGTTCAAATCCACCTAGCTGCTCAGTGGGAGGAAGACTCCAGTGATGTGTTCCTGAGCAGATAACAATCTAAGAAGTTCTCTGGGGCAGTTTTACTCTGTCGTGGTGGATAACTATAAGTGGAGATCAACTCAATGATCCAACAACAACACTGCCTTTGAAAGGTCACAGCATGAAAACCCTATAGAAGGCAGTTGGTCTTCTCTGAAACACACGGGGCAATCATGAGTCAGAATCCACTTGACAGCAACTTTTTTTTTAAAGCAGTTAGCACAGGAGCACTTGTGATTCAATAACTTGCCATGTGTGGGATTAGGTTCCATTCCAACTCATGCAAATATCCCTCCACGCAGTCAATTCTGACACATATGGACCATGACCAGAGCACAGAGTAGAACGGTCCTTAGTGCGCCCAAAGCAGTAAGCTTTTACAGAAGCAAACCATCACACCTTTCTTCCAGGGAGAGACATGTGGGTGTAGACTGCTGACATTGTCTCACTAGGGCTCTGAGTGTAGGCAGAGGGTTTAGAATCAGAGGCACTCAGTGTGTCTAAGTAGATTAGCCTGAAGCTGAGCCTAAGCTCCAAGATAAAGCCTTGACATGGGTCTAGGATCCAGGTTGAATTTTAAAACTTGCCTTTTCTAACAGCAGTCCCTCCAACTTGGATGCTGACCTATCCATATAAGGAGGCCTCTGAAAATTTACAGAAAAAAAGTCCATTGTTTTTAATTCCATTTTTCCATGAACTTTTTGAGGCACCCTCGTGCATCCTTTTGCCCGAGTCCTGTCAGGTGCAGGATATCACAATCTATCCCCAGGAGGCCTTTTCACCAAATTCAAATAGATACAAGATGCAATAGCTTGTGCCCAAAGGATCTTGAAGCAAAGTGTATGAATCTATCGTTACAATGAAACTACAGACACAGATATGGTTGAGAAAGTAATTTTACTGACAGGTTATCAGAAAAACTTGTCCTGGCACTGTCTGATGACCATCCTTTAGTAAACTAAAGGGCATCTGTCTATCCTTAATACAACCAAGCCCGTTTCTAGCTGTCCTGCTTTTGACTCCCATGATTATCATATAGCTAAGTATGACTTTGTGTTCTTAGTTCCTGCTCCAACTATATAAAAACAGATTTTCCTCATTGTCGTCTTGTGAATCTGGACATCTCCATCATTTGGGCCTTCTCTATACCTCAACACACCACTGTTGGCTCTGCCTCATGCACCACAGCCACTTGTCTATTAGTGGAGGCTTGCATGATGCTTTGATGCTGAACAGATTTTAATTTCCTGCTAAGATGGACTAGAAAGAAACATTTGGTGATTTATTTCTGAAAAGCAATAATCAACACCCTCTATATCATTTTGGCCTGATTCGCAACCTGTTTTGGGGTTGGTGCAGGACCAGGAAATGTTGTTTTTTGTGTGTGTTGAGTCAAGATGAGTTGGAAGCTGACTTGATGTTAACAAACTGCTAAAACCATAGAGCATAAGGGAAATGCAGTAATCAATCCACTTCATCTCACAGTCTATGAAATTAATATTTTCTATCAGGTGCTCTGATACTAGATTTTAGCAACAATAATTTAACGTTTTCATGTTCTCAATTTGTTCAAGTGAAGATTAACCAATATGATGGTGGTAAATCTCCTAATGAAAGCATATTGTATATTTAACATTTTATTAGAAGAAACAAAAGAATGAAGGATAAGACAAATAGAGATGATAGAAGTTTGGGCTTGAGGGAAGAAAAACCACCAGTACTAGGAGAAACAGTGGAATGCCTTTTGCTCCTCATATTGGAGAGAAGTAATTTTGCACCTGACAGTTTATTGTCTTACATTTGAATTCTATAACAGGAACTTTCTAGTTTACTACCCAGCACCGATTGACAAATTAGCATTGTAGAAGCACTAGCAGCCATAAGAGAAATGCAAATTAAAACAACTATGAGATACCACCTAACACCCTCAAAGATAGCCCAATTCAAGAAATCAGAAAGTAATAAGTGTTGGAAGGGATGTGGGGAGATAGGAACTCTTGTCCACTGCTGGTGGACCTGTAGGTATGTACAGCCATTATGGAAATCGATTTGGCGATATCTAAAACAGTTGGAAATTGAGCTATCCTATAATCCAGCAATCCCTATTGGGCATATACCCAGAAGAGACAAAAAATAAACCACAGCCACACATCTGTGCCCCAATGTTCATCGCGGCACAGTTCGCTATTGCAAGGAGTTGGAAACAGCCCAAATTTCCATAAACAGACGAGTGGATTAAAAAAATTCTGGTACATACATACAATGGACATACATACAATCCCTAAAAAGCAGTGATGAATGCATGAAGCACATCTCAGCATGGGAAGAATTGGAGGAAATTATGCTAATTGAAGTAAGCCAAACACAAAAGGACAAGTACTACATGAGTCTGCTGAGGTAAGCTAAAAAAAAAAATTTTTTTTTTCAAAAAGGGTATAGGGAAGAAGATGCTGTATACATACGTCCCTGGAGTGAGGTCCAGGTAATATGGCAGGGGCCAGACTAAACCCAGGGATGCATATGGGATATATATGGTAGCCCTTTAAAAGGGAGGAGGGAAAAAGGTATGGGTAGCCAGGGAACAGGGCACTAACCCATATAGGGGGAGGGTGTTGATTGTGTCTCTACAGGGAAAGAGGGACCAGACTTCAACCCGGAGCTCCAACACAGGAATGCAACACACTGACATGAAGTAGGGAACCGATGGAAAGGCCTGAGGGGCCGGCCCCATTACCAACTGGGTGCACAGCACCACCCTCCCCCAGGGGGAATTCACTTCAGAGGACAGCACTGAAGCTGCAGCTCGGGAAAAGGGGAAGGGGGACTTGTCTGGTCGGAGCGCATGTGAGCCAATGAGAGGGGAAGTAAAGGAAAGAGTGGAGCACATCCTGGCTCGCCAAGCCCTGGGGACAATGTGCCTGTTCAGAACAGCGATGCACAGAGATGACCACGGGGCAGACCCCACCACGGGACACAGCATTCCTCCTTGACCCATCACACCAGTGGGGACAGCACTGGAGACAAATGGCGACAATTGTGCCCGCCATGAGCTCACCACGCCGAATGCCAGCCTCTGGGGACATGCATCAGAGCAGCAGGGGGAACAGAGTGGTGAGGTCCCCAGGGATAGAGTGATACTGGGGCATGGCTCCCCATCAGATTTGACTGGAAAGCACACGTGAAGGAAAACAAACATACTCTGAACTATTCATACCGTTATATATGTATGCATGTGTGTGTGTGTGCGTTGTAGTTGTAGCCATTGTTTTACTTTCTGTTGTCGCTTCGTTGCACTCAGTCTGGTAATGGTGCATAGCATGTCTACCTGGAAGGGATAGGCAGAATAAAGAGGCCAGAAGAGAGAACAACGGGATGACAGATCCGGGGAACATGGGGGTAGGGGAGGTGGGAGAAAGGAAGAAGGTGTTAACAAACACAGGGACAAGGGAACAACAAGTGATCGACAAATCAGTGTCAAGGAGGGTGCGGGAGGACTTGCAGGGCTGGATCAAGGGCAATGTAACTGAGAGGAATGCCTAAAACCCAAATGAAGGCAGAACATGATAGTGGGGCAAGAGGAAAGTACAAAGAAATAGAAGAAAGAACTAGGAGGCAAAGGGTAGTCATAGAGATGTAAATACAGGCATATAAAGATGTAAATATATTTATATATGACGAGCGGGAAATAGATCAATGTACATATATTTATAGGTTGAGTATTAAGAAAACAGATGGACAGTGGGCCCTTGCACAAGTATTCCCTCAACACAATAACACTTGGTTCTAACAATTCAGCAGTCTGAGATGCTAACCTGCCTTGCACGATCGCTGAAGACAATGAGTGCACAAGAAAATGTGGTGAAGAAAGCAGATGGTGCTTGGCTACCAAAAGATATAACACCTGAAGTCGCTGAAGACAATGGGTGCACAAGCAAATGTGGTGAAGAAAGCTGATGATGCCCAGCCACCAAAATATATAGCACCTGAAGCCTTAAAGACCTGAAGATAAACAAGCAGCCATCTAGCTGGGAGACAACAAAACCCACATGGAAGAAGCACACCAGCCTGTCCCTACTTGATTGCTGAGGACAAAGGGGGTGCATTAGCAAAAGTGGTGAAGAAAGCTGATGGTGCCAGGCTATCAAATGATATTGCATCTGGGGTCTTAAAGGCTTGAAGACAAACAGGCAGCCAACTAGCTAAGAAACAACAAAACCCACAAGGAAGAAGCAAACCAGCCTACCCTGACAAGAATGCTGAAGACAAAGCGGGTATATAAGCAAATGCGGTGAAGAAAGCTGATGGAGCAAATCTGTCAAATTACATAGAATCTGGGGTCCCACAGGCTGGAAGATAAACAAGGGGCCATCTAACTGAGAAACAACAAAGCCCACCTGGAAGAAGCACACCAGCCTGTAAGATGACAAGGAGGTGAAGGGATCAAGTATCAGGCATCAAAGACCAAAAAAAAAAAAAAAAAAATCATAACATTGTGGATGAGGGGGAGTGCAGAGTGGGGACCCAGGGCCCATCCGGGGAAATTGGACATCCCCTTGCAGAAGGGTTGCGGGGAGGAGATGAGCCAATCAGAGTGCAGTGTAGCAATGATGAAATATGCAAGTTTCCTCTAGTTCTTAAATGCTTCCTCCCCGTCACTACCATGATCCCAATTCTACCTTACATATTCGGCTGGACCGGGTAGGAACTGGAAATACAGTGAACCCCCCAGGACCAGTGGAGAGAGTGGCGATATCAGGAGGGTGAAGGGCAGGTGAGGGAGAAAGGGGGAACAGATGACAAGGTCTACATATGTCCTCCTCCCTGGGGGATGGACAGCGGAGAAGTGGGTGAGGGAGATGTCAGATGATAAAATAATAATAATTTATAAATTATCAAGGGTTCAGGGGGAGGGGGGAGGGAGCGGGTAAAATGAGGAGCTGACACCAGGGGCTTGAGTGGAGGGCGGGTGTTGTGAGAATGATGAAGTCAACATATGTACTAATGTGCTGGACATAAGTGATGTATGTACGGATTGTGATGAGTTGTATGAGCCCCTAATAAAATGATTATTAAAAAGAAAAAAAGGTAATCCCCTAGAGCAGCAGTTCTCAACTATGGGTTGTGACCTGTTTGGGGGTAGAACAACCCTTTCACAGGGGTCACCCGATTCATAAGAGTAACAAAATTACAGTTATGAAATAGCAGCGAAAATAATTTTATGGTTAGGAGGGTCACAACATGAGGAACTGTATTAAGGGGTCGAGGTCTTAGGACAGTTGAGAACCACTGCTCTAGAGACTTCCCAAAATAGATAGCCCAGCCTCTTATGAGCTGCCCTCCCTACCTTGAGTTTAACTGGCTCAGACGAGCCCCTCCAGAAGATTTGCTCTGATTAGACATTTTTCGAGGCATTATAATGAGACTGACAAGTATATTGCTCAGAGAAATCATCTGTAGCAGTCTACTCACCTCAAAGTTATAGTCAAACTTATTTTGTCTGGAATAAACCAGTGCATGCTATTAAGTGGAACGCTAGGTGCAATGCTTTCTAACTTGTCTTTGCTTGTGTGGGGGATGTGGGTAGAAGGAAGGAGACAGTGTTGTTTAGTTGGAATGGAGATAAGAAAATTAAATTATTCGTGGCAGTAAAAAAAAAAAAAAAGAAACACTAGCTGTTCTATTAAAATTTTCACTTTGTTTTGAGTTCTTGTTGTGTCTTAGTTGCCATGACTCTGGTTAGTAATACGATTTTAAATGAATGCATTGTATGTCTAATTTTAACATAATTGATGAAATAAAAGTCAGTAACTCTCCTTTTTATTACTGCATGTAACCAGTTAATTAATTGATTCTGAACTTATTACACTAAGTTGTCAATAGAAAATAGTAATTTTAGAGCAGGACTGGCCTCTGGCAACTTTTAGAAATAGATGAAGTTTACAGAAGCGTTCTGAGACCCTTACGGCATTTCCAGGACCTCAAAGGCTGCTCAAGTTCATGTACTCCTTTGTATGAAAAATCTCGCCTTCATCTAGAATTTCTTATAGTACATTTTATATGTACTATTAGCTACAGTTTTCTTAGCCAGGATTGCTATCTCATCTTCATTAATAAAACCTAGCACTTTTGTGATTCATTTCTATTGCTCTCAGAATAGTTTTACTGATTTTTTTTATAAAATGAGATGTTAAAATAATTTCATTTTAAGTTTATAAATGGTTTATTGAATAAATGGCCTACAAATTGGAGTAACATTTTGATTAGGGAATCAAATATCTTCCAGAGATGGAAGAAAGTACTTTAAAAAGTTATATACACACCATTTTATCAACATTGCCATGGAAAAGTCTGGGGAACCGTGTTTACATGATACTCATTGTGGATTAAATTGTGCCCTCCAAAAACACATGTTATAATCCTTTTATGACTGACTTTATAATCTCCTGCCCACCATTTTTCTGACAGCTTCTTGTATTGTCATGGCTTACATTTGTTGGTGATACAATGTTTCAACAAGGTGATGCAGCTCTGGAAGCATTCACTAGCTATGCCAAGAGATTACTGAAAATATGGGTACTATAACAAAATATAGTGGAGAAACTAGATGATGTGTGGCTACCAGAAAGAGAGCATCTGGGATCTTAAATATTTGTTTTCTAAAATTAGCCATCTAAGTAAGGTGTTAATTAAGTCCACAAGGAAGAAGGACACCAGCCTGTGTGATCCACTGATTGTAAATAATATTATCCAAATCTAAAGGAGGGAATGGTTCTAGACCTTAAGTTCTGAGCACCTGAGTTACAGATGGCTCTGGGTAACAGTGGAAGCCCCAGAACTCATTTTCAGGGGCCACACATGAATTATGCTTCTGGTGAATCTCCTCTGATCATAGTGGAGGGATATGAATTACTGTTATTAGACAAAGAACACTGTATAACATGAATTATGGTAGATATAGTTGTGTAAAGATGTAATACCTTATCATCCAATCTCTTTTTTGACCCATTAAAAAAATCATTTTATTGGGGGTTCATACAAGTCTTATCACAATCCATACATCATCCATCCATTGTGTCAAGTACATTTGCACATTTGTTGCCATCATCATTTTCAAAACATTTTCTTTCTACTTGAGCCCTTGGTACCTGCTTCTCATTTTCCCCCTCCACACACCCCCCACCCTCCCTCATGAACCCTTGATAATTTATAAATTATTTTTTCATGTCTTACTATAACCGATGTCTCCCTTCACCCACTTTGGGATTGTCAATCCCCCTGGGAGGGGGTTATATATATAGATCATTGTGATTGGTTCCCCTTTTCTTCCTCCATTTTTCCCTTCCCCTCCTGGTATTGCTACTCTCATTATTGGTCCTGAGGGGTTTTTCTGTCCTGAATTCCCTGTGTTTCCAGCTCTTATCTATACCAGTGTACAATCTCTGATCTAGCCAGGTTTGTAAAGTAGAATTGGTATCACGATAGTGGAGGGAAAAAAGCATTAAAGAACTAGAGTAAAGTTGTATGTTTCATAGGTGCTATACTCTACCCTGACTGACTCATTTCCTCACCACAACCCTTCTGTAAGGGGATGTCCAGTTGCCTACAGATGGGCTTTGGGTCTCTTGGATGAAAGTTCCTGTCTCCCCACAGCCCATCCAACACTTGTTACTTTCTTATTTTTTTGAATTGGGCTATCTTTGAGGGTGCTAGGTGGTATCTCATAGTTGTTTTAGATGTATTTCTCTTATGACTAACGATTGGGAACAATTTCACATATTTATTGGCCATTCGGATTTCTGCCCTTGTAAAACTTCTGTTCAGGTCGTTTGCCCTCCTCCTTAGTGGATAGCACTGAAAATATCTATGAGGTCACATCGTCCAATTGTGCTGTCTATATCTGTAGCCTCCTTGTTAAATTTCTTTCCCTGTGATCTGTCTTTTTCAGGCAGTGTTGTATTAAAATCACTTACTATAATTGTTGTGCCTGTGATTTATTTTTCATCTTTTGGAGTGTTTGATTTACAAATTTCTTTCGGTGGCTAGTAAATGTCTACTTCTTCTATGCATGACATTAGGTTCATGACTTCTGGCATTGTTTGCTGTTTCTCCTGCTTTTTCGTTGAGGCTGTTGGGGCTGGTTGCTATTTATGTGGTGATTTAGAGGAGCCTGGCACCATCTTCCAGAGTCAAAGTGAATTAGGCTCTCTTGGGGGACTTGTGTGAGTGCTTCTTTGAACTACCTACAGGTAGCTTCCCTGGGTGTCATGCTACTGCTATATCTTTCTGTGATTTCATGCTTACTCTAGCCAACTAATATTCTGTTATTTGGAATGTGAGTTTGATAGTCCTCTGATGGAAAGCTTGTCGGGTGGCTGTGGGCCCACGAGGATGGTAATTCACTGACTGATATCCCAGCAATCCCCAGTGTTGTGTTCCAAGGGGCTTGGAGCACCTGGGATGGCATGTGTTGTTTCCCTCTGCAACTGGAGTGCCCCAAAGGGTGGGTGGGTGTACCCTTCTTGGTGTAGAGCACCGTGGATGGCAGGTGGAATTACACTAGTCAGAGTGATTTCAGTGGAGGTTGGGTTGATGTTCCCGCAGCAGGGTGAAGCACCACAAACAGCAGGCAGGAGTTCCACCAGTCACATGTAGGGCCTTAGGGTGTAGGCGGGAGTTCCCCCTGCCATTTGAAGGTATCCGCCCCCCCCACCCCCACCCCGCCCCAGTCATTTGGGGTGTTGTGGAATTTCCTCAGCTGCACATTAAGCCAACAAGCGTGGGCTGGAGTTCTCCCAGATGGCAGTCAGAGTTGCTCTATGTGGAGGGGACCGACTGGAAGGCCGGTAGTGGCTTATGAAGGGAAAGAGAGGGAGAAGAGAAGAAAAAGAGAGAAAGGAGAAAACAAAGGCAAGATCAAAAATAAATAACAGACTGACACACATACAGAAAAAAATAAAACAAAAATAAATACATAAACAAGTATACAACAAAAAAGGAAAACAGTCTGTTGTGACTGCTGAAAAAAAGAGAATAGATAGAAGAAAAGCAAAAAAGAAAAGGGAAAGAAAGCAAGAAAAGTATATAGATAGATAGATAGATAAACAGATAGTGAAGCTCCACACTGTGCTGTGTGCAGCACTGCCTCATACCGTCTGGAACACTGCCACAGGGGCAGGCTGGAGCTCTCCCCGCTGGGTGGGCAGAGTTGCCCTAGGTAGAGGGTAGTGTGCTGGAAGCTAGCAGTGGCATGTGGAAGGACAGAGAGGGAGAGGAGAGAAACAGAAAAGAAGAAGAAAAGAAAATAGTGAGAAGAAAGAAAGAAAAAGGAAAGGGAAAGAAGAAGAAAAAACCCCACAACTGTGCGCACTGAGACCGATTATGGTGGGATTGAGAGAAGAAAGAGAGAAGAAAAAAATAAAGAGTAAAGAAATAGCTGATCCCTGATCACCACCTGAACATGTGCCTGGATGGGTTTAAACCCTGCACCAAGGTGGCAGGTTGGTGTGCCTTTTTGGTGCAGAGTTTGATCTATTTTAAAGACGTTTCAGTGGGAAAAAAAAGGGGGGCGGGAGGGAAGCTACACATGGATTAATTCCCCGGTGAATCCCTTCTGACCAGCCACCAGAGCTATGAATAGCCTTGCTATTATGAAGAATGCATTGGAAAATGAATTGCTACAGATGCAGTTAGGTAAAATATTAGCACCCATCATTTAATTTTCCTTATGATCCATTTACAGAAGAATAATTTGTTTTAGTTTTTACAGATGTTCTGCTTTCTTCTTGATTGAGGTTTTTCGTGTTTTACTTTGTTATTCTTGTTATTTGTTTTGATTTTTTTTGTGTGTATATGAAATCCAGGATAGGTAAACCAATAGAGACAGTTACTGGTTTAGTGGCTACTTAGGGGTATAGGAGAAGATGTTGGGGGAAAATTGAGAGCTAATGATGATGAGTTCAATAATGTTCTAAAATGTTCAATAATGTTCAAGAAAATGTTCTAAAATTAATTGTAGTTATTATTGTACTACTCTTTTTGATGTGACTGAACTATTGAGTTATATAATATATGAATTATTTGCCAATAAAACTGTTGGGAAGAAAATAAGAAGAAAATATTATGAACAGCCAGAACAAAGAAATCTGCTGGAAGAAATACAACCAGAATACTTCTTAGAAGATGGGATAGTAATACTTCATCCAACATACTTTGAATATATTAGCAGAAGGGACCAGTCCTGGAAAAGGACATCATACTGGGAAAATGAGTCAACAAAAAAGGGGAAGACCCTCAACCAGATGGATTGACACAATGGCACCAAGAAATAAGCTAAAAAAATAGGAACAATTGTGAAGATGGCACAGAACCAGTCTTTCATTTTGTTCTACATGTACCTAACAATAATAATAATAGTTTGACTTAACAGTGCCCTTTATTTACTCATTTAAAATTTTAGCTGTGAATTAGATGAAGGTTTACAGAACAGACCATCAGTTTTGCTTTCAACGATTTACTTACATTTTAACTCACCCATTGCAGTCTCCTCAATGTATTGCCATGGATCCTACTTCTTCCCTGAATTTCCAATTTTCATTCCACCCCCTTTTCCAACCTTTTGAATTTTGCCCTAGGGTCAATGCTACCTTTTGATCTAAAATGGTTGATTACAGAGGCTGCAACAAAAAGCTCAAACATAGGAACAATTGTGGAGAAGGCACAGGACTGGGAAGTGTTACTATTTAATGTAGCTTGGTTTTTTTAAAAAAATTTATATCCCGCAAGCTTTCTGAAGTCTTTATCATTTGGGTAAGGGAACCATTAGCATGAAGTCAGTGGCTTCCAAGGGTTTTCTTAAGACACAGAGCTTAAAAAGGACATGAGAGCACAAAGGAAGTGTCACAAATGCATGATTGGTGGCAGATTAATACATCACAATTAAAGGTGGGACCATAGAAACAGGAAGGAGACCATGATTAGGATAGATACACTGTTAGACAGAAGGACTTACAAGATTGGTCCAGTGCAAGGCAGCTAAGGCAAGACTGATAGGGCATGACTCATGACTGTGGGACCCCTGTACTGTCTCCAGTATGTGCTCCATCAAAGACACATCCAAGCAAGTCCCTAAAAGAGAAGACCCCTCCCTGGGCAAAAAGTCTCATCTTTCTTATACAGAGTGGCTGGTAGATGGAACTGCTGACCTTGAAGTTAGGAGTCCAAAGAGTAACCCACAATGTCACCAGGTCTCCTTAATTAGAAACTCTCATACTCACCAAATTCATAGCCATCAAGAGGAACTGAAAAGGAAGGACATGTGTTTGGCCTTCTCACACACAAATATGTAGATTAGAGCTTAGATTTCTGAGGATTAAATTTGCAAAAGGCTATAGTTTACAGTGGATGCCCTAAATCCACTTATGAGTAGCCACATAAATTCAGCTTCCATTGAATTCCTTCTGATCACTCACTGGCAGCTTAGCTCTCAGGAAGAGTATATTAGAGCATGGATGATGGTTACTCCCCTATTCAGTCCAGGAATAAATAGTGGATCTCTTGGAGATTTATTCTCCCTGAATCTACTTTTGCCCCTATCTAATTGATTTTCACAACTGGACCAATAGGTAACATCATCATAAACAGAGAAGTGGTTGAAAAGGTAACATCATGATAATATCAAGAAAAGGTTGAGAAAAGAATTTAGTCTTGCTTGGATCCGCAATCAATGCTCGCGGAAACAGCAGTCAAGAAAACTAGTGACACATTTTGTTAGGTAAATCTGCTGCATAAGACATCTTTAGAGTATTAAAAAGCCAAAAAATTACTTTGAGGACAATGGTGTGTCTGACTCAAGCTGTGCTATTTTTCATCATGTCATATGCATGTGAAGGTGGAACATTGAATGAGGAGAACCAAAGAAGAATTGATGCATGTGAATTGTGATGGTGGAGAAGAATATTGAAAATATCATGGACTGCTAAAAGGACAAACAGATCTGTCTTGGGAGAAGTAGAGCCTACGTGCTGCTCCTTAGAGACAAGACTTTGTCTTACATAATTAGGACATATTGCCAGGAGAGACTGGAGAAGGACATTGTGCTTGGTAAAGTATAGGGGAAGCAAAAAAAAAAAAAAAGAAAGAAAGAAAGAAAAGCTCTCAAAAGAGATGGATTGACACAGTGCCTGCAACAATAGGCTAAGGCACAGGAACAAGTTTGAGGAGGGCACAGGACCATGCAATGGTTCATTTTGTTGTGCATAGGGTCAGTCACTGTGGTTCGGAACAGACTCAATGGTACCTAACAACAATTAATTTTCCAAAATTAAAAAATAAATAAATGAAAATAATTTTATTGGGGGCTCATACAACTCTTATCACAATCTATACATACATCCATTGTATCAAGCACACTTGTGCATATATTGCCATCATCATTTTCAAAACATTTTCTTTCTGCTTGAGCCCTTGGTATCAGCTCATTCACCCCACCTCCTACCCGGCTCTCCTTCTCTCATGAACCGTTGATTATATGTATATATTCATGTCTTACACTGACAGACGTCTCCCTTCACCCACTTTTTGGTTGTCTATCCCCCTGGGATGGGGTTATATGTAGAACATTGTGATTGGTTCCCCTTTTCTTCCCCCACCTTCCTCTTACCCTCCTGGTATCACTACTCTCATTATTGGTCCTGAGGGGTTTTTCTGTCCTGGATTCTCTGTGTTTTCAGCTCTTATCTGTACCAGTGTACATGCTCTGGTCTAGCCAGATTTGTAAGATAGAATTGGGGTCATGATAGTGGGAGGGGGCATTGAAGAAGTAGAGGAAAGTTGTATGTATCATTGGTGTGATACTGCACCCCGACTGGCTCATCTCTTTCTTGTGACCCTTCTATAAGGGGTTGTCCAATTGTCTACGGATGGGCTTTGGGTCTCCACTCTGCATTTCCCCTCATTCACATTGATGTGACTTTTTGTTCTGGGTCTTTGATGCCCGATACCTGATCCCTTCAACACCTCATGATCACACAGGCTGGTGTGTTTCTTCCATGTGGCCTTTTTTGCTTCTCAGGTAGATGGCTGCTTGTTTATCTTCAAGCCTTTATGATCCCAGATGCTATATCTTTTGATAGCCGGGTAACATCAGCTTTCTTCTCTTTATTTACTTATGTACCCATTTTGTCTTCAGCGATTGTGAGGGAAGGTGATTCAGGGAAGGTGAGCATCACAAAATGCTGGGTTATTAGAACAAAATATTCTTGTGTTGAGGGAATATTTGAGTAGATGCCCAATGTCCATCTGCTACCTTAATACTTAACGTATAAATATATGTACATAGATCTATTTCCCTATCATTATATATAAATATATTTACATGTGTACATACCTGTATTTAGACCTTTATAATTGTCATTTTCCTCCTAGTTCTTTTCTCTATTTCAAATGAATTGTTTTAAAATACAACCTGACTCATTTAATCTTCTGTTTAGAATTCCATGTCTTATTTATTGTATGAAGTGAATTTCTTAATATTCCAATGAACACCTTACTATGCTTTTACCACAGTTATGCCAAACTATGCTCAACCTCCAATTCTTCATGTGCTGCTCCTTTTCTCTGGACCCTATTCCAAGTAGCCCCACCCTCCCTGACTTACTTCCCTTTTATCTGGCTACTTTTACCTATCCTTCACTAGTCTGCTTAGCTATTATCAGACTGAAGCTATCCCTACTATTCCCCTAACTAGATTCAATTTGCTTATTATTAGTTGTCATAGTAATTTATACATTTTTATTATAGTACTTTTCACAAGCGAATGTCTAGTTATTTTAAAAATAATTTAATGCTTGCTTTCCTGACCAAATTGTAAGCTCTTCGGTGTGTGAGATTTTGCATTACTTATCTTTCCCCAGTCTATGGCAGAGTATCTGAATTTTATTAGAATTCAGCAAATTTGCCTGAAACAAGTGAATTAATTTAGATGGCCAAATGACTTTGCAGGAGTGCTGCAACAATTCAAATTCCCATCACATACTTGGAGTTGTGCTGTTCTTCCTGGAACCTTCACTGAATTGATAGGAAGGAAAGGGATTTGTAATATTTTAATTTATAGTTTTCATTAAAATGAAAAATGACCTATCAAAGATATGTTTACTCACCAAATCTGCACTTTTATGCACTATGTGTTAGTCTGGGTACTTTAGAGAAACAAATCCACAGAAATTCATATGTATAAGACAGAGTTTTATATAAAGGGCAAGTGAACATTAAGGAAACATCCCAACCCAGTGCTTCCCAAGCCTACAAGTCCAACATTAACCCATATGTCTGACACCAATCCAGAAAGTCCTCCTCCATCTCTCAAGACACAGGCAATGATGCCAACTGCAGGAGGACAGCCCATTCAATGAATGTGGAAGCATCTCAGTGCTGGCAGGGGTCTCCACACGGCTGCTCCAGCACCCAGGCTGCATCGGGTAGGTCCATGTGGCTTCTCCTCAGGGATGTTTTGCAGGAAGTGAGCCTTGCCAGCTGAAGCAGGGAACTGGCTAAGGCAGCTGCACCCTGATCTGACTATCAGAAAGCAAGAGACCCGAGAACTAGAAAGGCAAGGCTCACCGAGCCATTTATCTCTACATCCTTCAGTTAATCCCACATGTGTTTATTGGCCAGGTTGGCAAAATAAACTTTAACTATCTCATACTGTCTCATATAAAAATTTTTCTTGAAATGTATGTTTTAGTTCATGGATTTTTGAGTTATTTGCATGTTTGGAATACAAGTCCTTTGTTAATATGCTGTAGATATTTCTTAGTTTGTCTATTTTTGTCTAGGATGTTGTTTTAATATATATAAAGCTTTAGCTTTTACTACTCATGTCTATTGGTGATTTATTATTTTTAATTCTGTTTTCATGCTTAGAAATCTTTTACTGTGATATAAATGATTACTCACCTATTTAAATTAATAAATTAATTCATATTTTATTCTTTCATCTAGATTTTATTTTGGTGAATGACCTGAAGTAATGTTCAAACTTTATTTTTCTCCCATATATGTATATTAAGAAGAAGGGAATATTTTATCTTTTGAAAAATACAAAATGTTCACAATTTAAAGTATTTGTGATCATGCTCACCCTCCATTCAGCTCTCAGTAATCCTTTTGGATACATTGCACTTGATTAAATCCCAGCAGGCATTGTACACCCTCCTCACCATCAATTTTAGATCTCATTATACACCCTCCTCACCATCAATTTTAGATCTCTTGTTGTTCCCTTATACCTGAGTATGTTGGCTCCCACTCACCCAACCCACCCCCTTCTCTCCCATGCCCCAGGAACCTCTGGTCCCATTGTTTTTCTCTTCAGGCTTGTTCGCCCTGCCTATCTTATATAGATAGACATACAGCAAAAGAAAAACAATCAAACAAAACCAAAAAACCCAATAGACTGTTCCAGGTCTGTCTGCTGACCCCTATGTATGTTTCTAATCAAGTCTGCTGAGGTGCCAAACTCTGTCCTCCAAGTCAGAAGTCTATTTTCAGGATTCCTCGGGGACTTGGTTATTTTGGTCCCCTTGCTGCCCTGTTGCACTCCCTTTACATTTCATCCTTCTGTGCATGGAGCAGACAGGGCACACTTTCTGAGCAGTGTCTCCAGTGCTGCCTCCCCCACTCCTCCCCTTAGCGCTATGGGTCAGTGAGGGAATATCATGTTTCATGGTGGGGCTGACCCTAAGGTCCTCTCTGTACATTGGCTGCTCTGAGCAGGGATGTTGTCCCTGGCCTTGGTGAGTCACGATGATGCTCTCTCTCTCTCTCTCTCTCTCTCTCTCTCTCTCTCTCTCTCTCTCTCTCTCTCTCTCTCTCTCTCTCTCTCTCTCTCTCTCTCTCTCTCTCTCTCTCTCTCCCTCTTAGTTCACTTTCATGCATGTGGTCTGGACAGACCCACCTTTTGCTGGGCTGTATCTTCAGTGCTGCCCTCTGGATCACCTTCTTCTTGGGAGGGGGTCAACATAGCTTCGCATGGGCCGGCCCCATCATCCTCTCTGCTAGTTCACTGCTCCCTGCTAGTGTGTTGCCCTCAAGGCTTGTGCTATGGGATGGGGTCTGGTCCCTTTCTTCCTTTCCTGTGTAAACTTAAACAACACCCTCCCCGTGGGTGTATTTGTGCCCTGTTCCCCATCACCCTCGAGGTTTTTTTCCTTCCTTTTTTTATTTCTTTAATGAGCCAAAGAAAATGCTGTTTGCTCTTTAATTTTATTATTCCTTTTGTTATCTTAGTTTCTCTCCACAGCTGCCTTTGACTAGCAGTGATATATTTGTGTGTATGTGCTTGTGTGAGCAGGAGGCAGAGAGAATCTAGTCACCTAACTGAATTGATGTTGGCATGTGAAATTACAATGCCACCTTCTCCATGGGCTGTACATTAATAATTTAGTGTAGTTGGAAGTAATAATCACTTCCATTAGAATAATACTATTTTAAGTCATTATTATAATAATGAAATTATAAGTACTCTTATACTGTTTTTCCTCCATGCTTCAAATAATTCCTTGAGGTTGATAGAACAGATGTTATTAAACCCAGTTTTTAGGTAAAGAAGCAGACAAGAGAGTTCAGTTTGCTTATTCTGATTAGCACAGTTAGTAATGGTAGATCTGAGATAAAAATGTGGGCCTCTTAATTCTTAGTCCAGTATTTTTATGTCACGTATACATAGTCAATATAGAACTTTATAATAATGGTTGTACTTCCGTATTGTATGATAATGGCTGTTGTTCTGAGTTGTGAAATGAGATGCATTATTATGTCAAGTCCTGTAGGTTTTCTGACTGAAGAATTTACTTTTTTTCTATTAATGGACTAATTAGATTTAGGGAACGCTAGTTATACTACAATGCAAAAAGAGTACTCTGCACAACAGAAGGACTTGGTATGGAAACCCCACTCAATAAACTGTTTTACCACAAATTCATTTGTAGGGTTTGGATTTAGGGCTGAAACTCTCTAGTGTGAGAAGAAGTAGGTAACTACTAGCCCAAGCGTATGGAACTGGTGAATGCTAGAATTTGGTTTGAATCTCTTTCTTTATTTTTATTTATTTATTTTTTTGAAGAATGACCAAAAACAAATCTTTTATTTTTTATAACTGTATAAATGTGATCCAAATGGGTCCACCACTAAGTTTTCATTGGGGGGAGGGGCAGAGAACAAAAACATGCTATAAATAAGCAAACTACATCTGCTCGTGGGTGTGTATGGACTCCGTAGATGTCTCATTGGACTAATTACAGACCACTCACAGTAGAACATTTTTAGTATAAAGTGTAGCATGATGTTAAGCCATTGTAGCTTTTGCACATACATGTCGCACTTCTGGCTTAGAATGCAGGAAAATGTTGCAGTACTACACTGTTCAGCTAGGTTGCCTCCATCACTTAAATGGCATCAATATCAATGTCGTCATCCTTGTTGTCAGACTTCACAGTCTCAACTTTGGGTACACTGGCAGTCTTCGAATACACCACCTCAATATTCTCATCTTCATCTTCTTCTTCACCACCAGAAGACTCCTCTTCTGCCTCCTTCAACCATTTTATGAAGGGTTCAGCTTTGACACGAATCTCTTTGGCAAGTTCTTTTGAGACGTATTTCTTTGAGGCCTTTTCTGACCAGCTGATGATGACCTCTTCCTCCAAAAGGTCTGCATCATACATCTCCTTCAGGATGTGTGGGATCTTGGAGATGAGCTGAGCTTGATGCATCGCCACCACACACTCCAAACCATGCAGAAGGTACCGCTGGGCCTTTTTGTTGTTGTGACAAAATCGTAGGAAGTGCCGTCTGTACTTCTTGATTTGTTCCCTAATCTTCTCATTAAAAAGAACTTCAGTCAAAACAAGGGGGCCCATGGCTTTTACGTCCAGTCTTTCTGCTTC